>NC_086448.1:845286287-845886287 GCF_028390025.1 Pseudophryne corroboree
CATGAAAAAAAAGAAAAAACCTCCAAGAAAAACACATACAGACATACAGTAGGCACCCACGGGATGCGGTTACAATCCTGATGGTCGGGATACTGGCGCCGGAATCCCGACACATAACAGAATGCCGACACCGGAATCCCGAAAGGGGACAGGACACTGACACCACGTGACACTTACCTCCTCTTCATACATCTCCCCCCATTGTGCCTTATATCCAGCGCAGGGGAACATTCCCATCTCACTTTTATATCTGATTTACAGTATTTTTTTCCGGCATATAACAGCGACATAACGGGGAGAGTATGACACAGGGGTCTATATACTAAGCCTTGGAGAGTGGTAAAGTGGAGATAAAGTACCAACCAATCAGCTCCTAGCTGTCATTTTTCAAACCCAGGCTGTAACATGGCAGTTAGGAGCTGATTGGCTGCTACTTTATCTCTTTCCACTTTAGCTGGCGCCTGAATTCCCTCCTGGAAGTCTGGGTGCGCTCGGATCTCGGAGAACGCTCCAGTGTGTACATAAAATGTGCGGAGGACAGCGTTCCCGATGAGAGAGCCGTCCTTTGCATAGAAGGGTTTCTGGTTTAGGATCCGGGAGACGCTGAATGACGGATGCGCCATGGGGGTGATGGAAGGGTCCCAATTGGATTCCTCTCAGGGGGAGTCGCAAAAAGCAGGGCATAGGCTTCTATTGGGTAATACCACCCAAAGATGGCGTTACCCACTAGGACCCACTTGGTACATAAGGAAAATGCAGTAAAATCCATTTTCAGGGTTTTTATCAGGGCCGGATTAAGGGAGGGGCGATAGGGGCGGCCGTCCCGGGGCCCCCACAGAGGAGTCTCCCTCCAGCTCCTCCGTGCACAGATTGTGAGGGGAAATCCCCCGAAACAGTGTCTGTGTGCTCCAGCACTGTCCATGTGTGTTCACGTGCATACTGGGGGACCCCACAACCACCGTCGCCCTGGGCGCCCACCTGTCTTATTCCGGCCCTGGTTTTTATCTAATGTTAGGGTTTAGTACATCCCGCCCTTTGAAACCACTATTCCAGGTGATTCTGCTCCCTTTCTGCAGGACGATCAGTAATATCTGGCTGGTCGGATAGAAGGGAGATAGACGCGTTTCTACTGCCAGGGGTGACGCTATATTCCAGCTTGTTGTCGCAGTGACATTGCAGGGAGGAATAGTCGTGTCCCTATACAGACGTCTGTGCCAGACGGTGCAGAGATCACCGGCATCAGATAACAGCTCCGCGAGGATAAAACCTTATACTGGAGTTTATAAAAGGCCACGAATAGAAAAGGATATAATTACCCTGCACTGCGAGTCTTGCTGCGGTCTCTACAGTAACGGGGAACTAAAAGGGCATGGGGGGGGGACAAAATGAGATTTTGTTTTACTATAAATATATATATATGGGATCCGGTCTCTAGATTGACAAAATTTAGGTTGACAGTGTCTAGGTCGACAGTAAGTATGTCGACAGGGACTCTAGGTTGATATGTACTAGTTCAATATAAGGGAAAGGAGATGGAAAATCGACTGCACTAGTATTAGATCATAACGTGTGGTTATCATACTGCTGTTCGCACTCGTTACACCCAGTTATTAATAGGGACAATTTCCTGACAGCACTAAATTAATTTAGTAAAAGGTCATAGAACCTATTATTACTTCGTATAACATATTAGACCAGGCTTTCCCAACCGCGGTCCTCAAGGCACACCAACAGTGCAGGTTTTAGTGATATCCAGGCTGCAGCACAGATGGTTAAATCAAAATAAGTGAGCTACTAATTAAGTCACCTGTGCTGTAGCCTGGATATCACTAAAACCTGCACTGTTGGTGTGCCTTGAGGACCGCGGTTGGGAAAGCCTGTATTAGACATTGCACAACACATTGGAGTAAAAGAGTGTGGTTTTTAATATATATGCTACACTGTGTCTTGCACTTGTCCAGATTTATTTTAATATTTCACAGTTATTGGCTTTTTTCAATCTAATTGAATTAAAAGTTACATTTTAATTGAGTGTTTATTTAGCTTTAGTGCGCCACCCACAGTCCAATTCTTTCCCTTCCCTTCAAAACTGATCTAATTCTTATCTTATTCTAACCTACGAAGTGTTGTAATATATTTTATGAGTGCGGAATACCTTACATTCATGTGATATATTTCACCTACATTCTATAATGTGTTAGGAGGATAATTTATCCTGTGAACCTCCTATGCTACACTCCTATTGAGTACAAAAAAACGCTTTTCTATGGAATTGTCTCTTATTACAGAGAATCAATTCTCATTAATCGGATCTATCGTTTAATCCTTGGATCCAGGGTAATGTACCTAAGTATCACAAGTAATCTAGTAGGTTAATGATTTTATCCCACATATTATTGTTATGTAATGTTCCACTTTGTTGTAATCGAGGCAATATGGGGGGTCATTCCGAGTTGTTCGCTCGTTATTTTTTTCTCGCAACGGAGCGATTAGTCGCTAATGCGCATGCACAATGTCCGCAGTGCGACTGCGCCAAGTAAATTTGCTATGCTGTTAGGTATTTTACTCACGGCATTACGAGGTTTTTTCTTCGTTCTGGTGATCGTAATGTGATTGACAGGAAGTGGGTGTTTCTGGGCGGAAACTGGCCGTTTTATGGGTGTGTGCGAAAAAACGCTACCGTTTCTGGGAAAAACGCGGGAGTGGCTGGAGAAACGTAGGAGTGTCTGGGCGAACGCTGGGTGTGTTTGTGACGTCAAACCAGGAACGACAAGCACTGAACTGATCGCAGATGCCGAGTAAGTCTGAAGCTACTCAGAAACTGCTAAGAGGTGTGTAATCGCAATATTGAGAATATTTCGGTCGCAATTTTAATATGCTAAGATTCACTCCCAGTAGGCGGCGGCTTAGCGTGTGCAAAGCTGCTAAAAGCAGCTTGCGAGCGAACAACTCGGAATGACCCCCATTATCTTATCATGTGCTAATTCTTAATTTCTCTCTTTATTTGTTTTCATAGATTCTCTTTATCGGACCAACTGGTGAGTATTGAGTATTTAGGCTAATTTTGGGGGTAATTCCAATTTGATCGCAGCAGGAAATTTTTTAGTAGTTGGGCAAAACCATGCTGCACTGCAGGGGGAGGCAGATGTAACATGTGCAGAGAGAGTTAGATTTGGGTGTGGTGAGTTCAATCTGCAATCTAAATTGCAGTGTAAAAATAAAGCAGCCAGTATTTACCCTGCACAGAAACAAAATAACCCACCCAAATCTAACTCTCTCTGCACATGTTACATCTGCCTCCCCTGCAGTGCACATGGTTTTGCCCAACTGCTAACAAATTTCCTGCTGCAATCAACTTGGAATTACCCCCTTTATTAGGTCCGTATTTAGTCAAAAGAATTTAGCACTAATCAATTCATTAGTCACAAACTTTTGGATTTTCTTTTTTCTCTTATGATCCTTTATAATTCATGATCCTGACCTGTACTGGAGGTTATAAAACATAGATGGATAATATAGGATTGTGATCATTATCAGGTAAATGGCTACTATATATCCTGAATATCCAGTAATTACCAGAAACAAAAATAATTTATATAAGAAGTAGCGGGCAAATATGGAATCAACAGTTCCACCGTACACTGTTTAAACATGAATGGATATCATCCAAAATTACTGGATGTACTAGTTCAACATGACAAAAGGTCGACATGAGTTTTTCACATTTTGTTTCATGTTTTGAACATTTTCATACTTTACGATCCACGTGGACTACGATTGGGAACAGTAAACTGTGCTGAGAGCTGCGGCAGCGGAGCGAGGGGACGCGGTGCACTAATTGGGGTTACCGGTCACTGTACAAAGGAAACAACACCAAAAAAAATGTAAAAAACTCATGTCGACCTAGAGTCCCTGTTGACCTAGAAACCATGTCGATCTACTTACTGTTGACCAATAGTGGCCGACCTAGACACTGTCAACCTAAGTCTCTTCTATGTAACATACCACACCCATATATATATATATATATATATATATATACACGTGGAGGTGCAGCACTCAGGCGGTAGAAGAAGTGTCCTCAGGAACGCGCCGTTATAGGTGCGTCACCACTAGTGGATGGCGGCGCTGGGCCGCTCAGTACCCGCATACAATCACATGTATTTGCTGATCTGCTCTGGTCTTTATATCTGAACAGCCCGGGCCCATACTAACCTATAGGCACAGTGGGCCCTATGACTTTAGGGGCCTTTGAGCAGGGGCGGCTTGGTGCCCCCGGGTCTTCTTTGGGAGGTAGGTAGAGAATGCTATCCGGTCACCCTGATTGTGAATTACACAAAGACTGCAGCGTTCCCTACCTGCCCCCCATGCAGCCAGACAGTGAGAGGCGCTATCCACCAATCAGAGTGCAGCATTCTCTACCTGCCTCCCAGCCTGCAGCCAGACAGTGAGAGGAGCTACCCACCAATAAGAGTGCAGCATTCCCTACCTGCCTCCCAGCCTGCAGCCAGACAGTGAGAGGAGCTATCCACCAATCAGAGTGCAGCGTTCCCTACCTGCCTCCCAGCCTGCAGCCAGACAGTGAGAGGCGCTATTCACAAATCAGAGTGCAGCATTCTCTACCTGCCTCCCAGCCTGCAGCCAGACAGTGAGAGGCGCTATCCACCAATCAGAGTGCAGCATTCTCTACCTGCCTCCCAGCCTGCAGCCAGACAGTGAGAGGAGCTACCCACCAATAAGAGTGCAGCATTCCCTACCTGCCTCCCAGCCTGCAGCCAGACAGTGAGAGGAGCTATCCACCAATCAGAGTGCAGCGTTCCCTACCTGCCTCCCAGCCTGCAACCAGACAGTGAGAGGCGCTATTCACAAATCAGAGTGCAGCATTCTCTACCTGCCTCCCAGCCTGCAGCCAGACAGTGAGAGGCGCTATCCACCAATCAGAGTGCAGCATTCTCTACCTGCCTCTCAGTCTGCAGCCAGACAGTGAGAGGCGCTATCCACCAATCAGAGTGCAGCATTCTCTACCTGCCTCCCAGCCTGCAGCCAGACAGTGAGAGGAGCTATCCACCAATAAGAGTGCAGAGTTCCCTACCTGCCTCCCAGCCTGCAGGAAGACAGTGAGAGGAGCTATCCACCAATCAGAGTGCAGCGTTCCCTATCTACCCCCCATGCAGCCAGACAGTGAGAGGAGCTATCCACCAATTAGAGTGCAGCATTCCCTACCTGCCTCCCAGCCTGCAGCCAGACAGTGAGAGGAGCTATCCACCAATAAGAGTGCAGCATTCCCTACCTGCCTCCCAGCCTGCAGCCAGACAGTGAGAGGAGCTATCCACCAATCAGAGTGCAGCGTTCCCTACCTGCCTACCAGCCTGCAGCCAGACAGTGAGAGGCGCTATTCACAAATCAGAGTGCAGCATTCTCTACCTGCCTCCCAGCCTGCAGCCAGACAGTGAGAGGAGCTATCCACCAATCAGATTGCAGCATTCTCTACCTGCCTCCAAGCCTGCAGCCAGACAGTGAGAGGCGCTATCCACCAATCAGAGTGCAGCATTCTCTACCTGCCTCCCAGCCTGCAGCCAGACAGTGAGAGGAGCTATCCACCAATCAGAGTGCAGAGTTCCCTACCTGCCTCCCAGCCTGCAGTAAAAGACAGTGAGAGGAGCTATCCACCAATCAGAGTGCAGCGTTCCCTACCTACCCCCCATGCAGCCAGACAGTGAGAGGAGCTATCCACCAGAGTGCAGCATTCCCTACCTGCCTCCCAGCCTGCAGCCAGACAGTGAGAGGAGCTATCCACCAATAAGAGTGCAGCATTCCCTACCTGCCTCCCAGCCTGCAGCCAGACAGTGAGAGGAGCTATCCACCAATCAGAGTGCAGCGTTCCCTACCTGCCCCCCATGCAGCCAGACAGTGAGAGGCGCTATCCACCAATCAGAGTGCAGCATTCTCTACCTGCCTTCCAGCCTGCAGCCAGACAGTGAGAGGCGCTATCCACCAGAGTGCAGCGTTCTCTACCTGCCTCCCAGCCTGCAGCCAGACAGTGAGAGGCGCTATCCACCAGAGTGCAGCATTCTCTACCTGCCTCCCAACCTGCAGCCAGACAGTGAGAGGAGCTATCCACCAATCAGAGTGCAGCGTTCCCTACCTGCCTCCCAGCCTGCAGCCAGACAGTGAGAGGCGCTATCCACCAATCAGAGTGCAGCATTCTCTACCTGCCACCCCAGCCTGCAGCCAGACAGTGAGAGGAGCTATCCACCAATCAGAGTGCAGCGTTCCCTACCTGCCTCCCAGCCTGCAGCCAGACAGTGAGAGGCGCTATCCATCAGAGTGCAGCATTCTCTACCTGCCTCCCAGCCTGCAGCCAGACAGTGAGAGGCGCTATCCACCAGAGTGCAGCATTCTCTACCTGCCTCCCAGCCTGCAGCTAGACAGTGAGAGGAGCTATCCACCAATCAGAGTGCAGCGTTCCCTACCTGCCTCCCAGTCTGCAGCCAAACAGTGAGAGGAGCTATCCACCAATCAGAGTGCAGCGTTCCCTACCTGCCTCCCAGCAAGCAGCCAGACAGTGAGAGGAGCTATCCACCAATCAGAGTGCAGCGTTCCCTACCTGCCTCCCAGCCTGCAGCCAGACCGTGAATGGCTGTCAGCATGTTGATTGGTGGATGGCTGGAGCTATCCTCCAATCACAGTGCAGCGTTCCCTACCTGCCTCCCAGCCTGCAGCCAGACAGTGAGTGGCTGTCAGTGTGCTGATTGGTGGATGACTGGAGCTGATTGGTGGATGGCTGGAGCTGACTGGTGGATAACTGGAGCTGATTGGTGGATGGTTGGAGCTGACTGGTGGATGGCTGGGGCTGACTGGTGGATGGCTGGAGCTGATTGGTGGATGGCTGGAGCTGACTGGTGGATGGCTGGAGCTGACTGGTGGATGGATGGAGCTGACTGGTGGCTGGTGGATGGCTGAGCTGACTGGTGGATGGCTGGAGCTGACTGGTGGATGGCTGGAGCTGACTGGTGGATGGCTGGAGCTGACTGATGGATGGAGCTGACTGGTGGATGGCTGAGCTGACTGGTGGATGGCTGGAGCTGACTGGTGGATGGCTGGAGCTGACTGGTGGATGGCTGAAGCTGACTGGTGGATGGCTGGAGCTGACTGGTGGATGGCTGGAACTGACTGGTGGATGGATGGAGCTGACTGGTGGCTGGTGGATGGCTGAGCTGACTGGTGGATGGCTGGAGCGGACTGGTGGATGGCTGGGGCTGACTGGTGGATGGCTGGAGCTGATTGGTGGATGGCTGGAGCTGACTGGTGGATGGCTGGAGCTGACTGGTGGATGGATGGAGCTGACTGGTGGCTGGTGGATGGCTGAGCTGACTGGTGGATGGCTGGAGCTGACTGGTGGATGGCTGGAGCTGACTGGTGGATGGCTGGAGCTGACTGGTGGATGGCTGGAGCTGACTGATGGATGGAGCTGACTGGTGGATGGCTGAGCTGACTGGTGGATGGCTGGAGCTGACTGGTGGATGGCTGGAGCTGACTGGTGGATGGCTGAAGCTGACTGGTGGATGGCTGGAGCTGACTGGTGGATGGCTGGAGCTGACTGGTGGATGGCTGGAGCTGACTGGTGGCTGGTGGATGGCTGAGCTGACTGGTGGATGGCTGGAGCTGACTGGTGGATGGCTGGAGCTGACTGATGGATGGAGCTGACTGGTGGATGGCTGAGCTGACTGGTGGATGGCTGAGCTGACTGGTGGATGGCTGGAGCTGACTGGTGGATGGCTGGAGCTGACTGGTGGATGGCTGGAGCTGACTGGTGGATGGCTGGAGCTGACTGGTGGATGGCTGAAGCTGACTGGTGGATGGCTGGAGCTGACTGGTGGATGGCTGGAGCTGATTGGTGGATGGAGCTGACTGGTGGATGGCTGGAGCTGATTGGTGGATGGATGGAGCTGACTGGTGGATGGCTGGAGCTGATTGGTGGATGGCTGGAGCTGACTGGTGGATGGCTGGAGCTGACTGGTGGATTGCTGGAGCTGACTGGTGGATGGCTGGGGCTGACTGGTGGATGGCTGGAGCTGACTGGTGGATTGCTGGAGCTGACTGGTGGATTGCTGGAGCTGACTGGTGGATTGCTGGAGCTATCAGAGTGCTGACAGCCAGTCACTGTATGGAAGCATGTGGAGGGACTGTATGAGGGGTAAGTTATGATGGGTGTAGTATGGTATGCCGGCGCTCGGGCTTCCGGCGACCAGCATACCGGCGCCGGGAGGCCGACCGCCGGCATACCGACAGTGTGGCGAGCACAAAGGAGCCCCTTGCGGGCTCGCTGCGCTCGCCACGCTACGGGCACGGTGGCGCGCTACGCGCGCCACACTATTTTATTCTCCCTCCAGGGGGGTCATGGACCCCCACGAGGGAGAATAGTTGTCGGTATGCCGGGTGTCGGGATTCCGGCGCCGGTATACTGTGCGCCGGGATCCCGACATTCGGCATACAGAAGACCACCCAATATGATGTTTTCTGTATTCCCCTGAATGGGTGGGCAGGGAGCCAGTGCCTTGCTTTGCCCAGGGCCTACGATGCAGTTACGGTGGCCCTGGAGCAGACTAGCACACAGTGTGTGTAATTGTGTGTCTTTATTGTGGCGGTAACCTAGCACACAGTGTGTGTAATTGTGTGTCTTTATTGTGGCTGTAACCTAGCATACAGTGTGTGTAATTGTGTGTCTTTATTGTGGCGGTAACCTAGCACAGTGTGTGTAATTGTGTGTCTTTATTGTGGCGGTAACCTAGCACTCAGTGTGTGTAATTGTGTGTCTTTATTGTGGCGGTAACCTAGCACTCAGTGTGTGTAATTGTGTGTCTTTATTGTGGCGGTAACCTAGCACTCAGTGTGTGTAATTGTGTGTCTTTATTGTGGCGGTAACCTAGCACTCAGTGTGTGTAATTGTGTGTCTTTATTGTGGCGGTAACCTAGCACACAGTGTGTTTAATTGTGTGTCTTTATTGTGGCGGTAACCTAGCACTCAGTGTGTGTAATTGTGTGTCTTTATTGTGGCGGTAACCTAGCACTCAGTGTGTGTAATTGTGTGTCTTTATTGTGGCTGTAACCTAGCACAGTGTGTGTAATTGTGTGTCTTTATTGTGGCGGTAACCTAGCACTCAGTGTGTGTAATTGTGTGTCTTTATTGTGGCGGTAACCTAGCACTCAGTGTGTGTAATTGTGTGTCTTTATTGTGGCGGTAACCTAGCACTCAGTGTGTGTAATTGTGTGTCTTTATTGTGGCGGTAACCTAGCACAGTGTGTGTAATTGTGTGTCTTTATTGTGGCTGTATAAAAGTGCATTTTCCTGTGATAAGAAGAATGGCCTCGGCCATGAAACCCCCCCTACAGCTGAGGCGGCTACAATGTACATCAGGCTTAGTAACACTTTCTCAGCTGTTACAGCAAATGATGGACGTGGTGCAGAATTACCGCACAGCACCAGCTGGGGGCAGTAGTGTACATACTGTGACATGGGCCGAGCGTACGTCTTATCCGGTTATATCACTGATGCCCCGGGATATGGCAGATCATGAACTAAAGATATCAAGCGGTCATGTGAGTATGGGTGGTGAAGTAACTGGGCAGCCTGTGGCACTCCAGCTGACGTGGTACTACACATCCCAGCATGCCCTGACACAGTTTCTATTTGCCGCCACTTCAAAACTGGTGGCAAATAGAAATTAAACAATGACAGCAAACCTGACCAAAGAGAAGCTCCGCACGGGTCACTATGATCCGTGCAGGCACCATGAGGGGCAACTGTAAGGAAAAAGTTCAAATTACCAAAAATAAAATAAAATAAATTGGGTAGAGCCCCCCCCCCCCCCCCCAAACCTAAAACTATAACCAGCATCAGAGCTCTCGGCCTGGGTATGGGGCAATAGGGAGAAAAAGCGGTGACACACAGACCAGCACAGCTCAGCCCGGGGGTACTCCTCACACCAATGGTAAATGTGTAAAAAATAAAAATAAATTGCGGAGCAATAAGTGCCCGCATGCCCAGGCATTAAGGGCCCACTGGCACCTGTAGTCCGCCTGTAAAGAAAACATTACAATAAGTATGGGACTCACACACCAAAGGGGGTAATCCATTATTTTAAATTAAAAAACAATTCTTGCTCACCAGACAGACCCTTGAATCATGTAGTATCCCGAGCCCCGGGGACAGCACGGTACAGTGCAGGGTGGAATGACAGGTTGTTCCCATGGGTAAAGCTGCGGATCCTACTCTTACCTCCAGTTGTTGGTCCAATGTGGTAAAGTGTTAGAAAGTTGGGTTTTCTGACGTTTTTCCGTAGGTTCTGACTAGTAAACGGTCAGTTTGCAAATTCAATGGAATAACGACCAAAAACCCAAAAGCGGCCTTTAGTAAATTTACCCCAGAGTCTCATGGTGGGGACCGGAAAAGATGCTCTACCTAACTCACCATCAAAGGATGGCAAGATCTAAAGCAATCAAATCCGATAATTAAATTCCTTTTCTGTGCGAGATACATTTAAAAAATTTTATTTCCGGGAACACAGATGGTAATTTTTAAAGAAATCTTTATGTGAAAATTTTCTGTGTCGGGTATCTAATGGGGCATGGTATGATATGTTGACACTGATGAAATGATGACACATGTCAACATATAGTCCCTGGTAGCCCAGTGGTGACTTACCTTCTCCTGGCGGCTGCAGCAGCTCCAGCGCAGCTTCCAGGTCCCAGAGGTCATGTGACCATCACTTCCGGGTCACACCTCCGATCCCCGTTCCAGTAAGTAGTGCTTAACTTTAATCCCTGCCCCTAACCCTCCATCTAGTGGGTAATCCTAACCCCCTTCCTCCCTCAGCCTAACCCTCCACACAGCCTAACCCTACCCCCCAGCCTAACTCTCCACACAGCCTAACCCTACCCCACAGCCTAACCCCCCCTCCTCCCTCAGCCTACCCCCCCAACCTAACCCTCCACCCCCCAGCCTAACCCTACCCACCCCCAGTCTAACCCTCCTCCCCCCAGCCTAACCCTACCTCCCTCAACATAACCCTAGTCTTCCCCAGAGCAAAAACCGAATGCTCCCCTCCCATCCTCAGCCTACGCCCCCCCACTCACAGCCTAACCCTCCTCCCCCAAGCCTAACCCTAACCATCCACAGAGCCTAACCCTACCTCCCTCAACATAACCCTAATCATCCCGAGAGCATAAACCGAACGCTCCCCTACCATCCTCAGCCTACCCCCCCACCCACAGCCTAGCCCTACCTCCCCACAGTCTGACCCTAAACCCCCTCCCCCTACAGCCTAACCCTCCCTCCCTCAACATAACCCTAATCCTCCCTAGAGCATAAATCTAACACTCAGGCTAACTCCCCTCCCCCTCATAACCTACATTCTAACTCTACCCCCCACAGTCTAACCCTTAACTCCCTCCCCCTTACAGCCTAACCCTCCCTCCCTCACCTTATGTCTGTGACGTCATACAATATAGCAGCCACACTACTTTATGAAGTAATACAACAGTGGGAGGGGACAATCAATGATCTGCCAATCAAAAGCAGTTACGCCGCTGATCATCATTTCCTTTTTTTTCCAGCACTTGCCCAATCGACCTCAATGATGACGGCACATCATATTCTCTGGATAACGCTCCATATTCTCTTACCTACCTTTGCTAACATACATTCAAGCTATAGAGGTCGTCACAAGGCTTCGGTCTTCTCAGATCTCACCCCCAGTGAGATGAGGTCTGTACAAGCCTTTCTTATGGAACAGGATAACCTTAAGTTGGCTCCCGCAGATGACAAATTTGGCAAAAACATCATATTTATGATGGAGCATAACGTACCTAAAAAGGCTCAAGTTCTTAACTTTCTGGATAAAACTGGCCCAAAACCAGAACGGGAGGCCAGAGTTATTATCTACTTTGCAGATCAACCCAATCCCAACATCACTGAATACATTGTAGGACCTCTACCACGCCCATATTATTATAGGCCACATTTCAAGGGAAATAGGACACTAAGGTTTGAATCAAGGCCAACAACAAGAAGTGAGTATGGAAATATTCACCTGAAGCTACTGCAGGTCATGACAAAGGTCAACCACATCCTACTGGAGACATCAGGGTTTTCTTTCTTCAACTGCTCAAATCGCTGCTTAACCTACACTGATATTGGACCACGTGGCTTAAAGTCAGGAGAGCGTAGGACATGGTTAATGTTTTTCCGATTTGTAGAAGGGTACTTTCTCCATCCTGTTGGTTTCGAGCTCCTGCTTAACCATCGCTCTCTCAGCCCAAAGGATTGGAAAGTAGAGAAGCTCTGGTACAATGGACAATACTTTGACAGCACAGAAGACCTTGTTAGGAAGTATGAGAAGAATGAGTTGACCAAGCTGCATTTACCGGAGTTTAACGAGAAAGACCCTTATTCAACATTCATTCCACGTGGAGCGTTTAAGACAAGGACAGATATACATGGACCTAAGATATGTGAGCCCCAAGGAAAACGCTACAAGGTCCTGGGGAACTATGTGGAATATGCAGGATGGAACTTTGCTTATCGCATTAGTGCTTCCACAAGCTTGCAGATCTATGACATACAATATAACGATGAGCGGGTGGCCTATGAGGTGAGCATCCAGGAAGCTATTGCTTTTTATAGTGGGGTTACTCCAGCTGCCATGCAGTCTAAAGCTATGGACTCTGGGTGGGGCATGGGATCGGTTAATCATGAGTTGGCCAAAGGTATTGACTGTCCTGAAGTGGCCACTTACAAGGATATATACCATTTTTATGACACAGACCAGCCAGTCCACCTTAAAAATGCTTTATGTATCTTTGAGCTGCCCACTGGCATGGCCTTGCGCCGACACTTCAACAGCGACTACAGTGGTGGCTACAACTTCTTTGCTGGAGTGGAGAATCATGTGCTGGTGGTGAGGGCCACGTCCACCGTCTACAACTATGACTACATCTGGGACTTTCTCTTCTACCAGAATGGGGTGATAGAGGTGAAAGTCCATGCTACTGGGTACATCCAAGCCAGCTTCTTCACCCCTGATGGCCTCAACTATGGCAGCAAGGTCTACAACCACGTCCTGGGGAACCTGCACACCCACCTGGTACACTACAAAGTTGACCTGGACGTGGCAGGTGAGCTTAGCGTGACCTCCTACATTTCGCCATTGGTGACTATTGCAGTAATTACAATAAGGGCCCATCTGGATCCAGCGCAGAATTACGGGCGAACTGGGATGAATAGAGCAAGTTTATAAGTAGAGAAAATAGTCTACAGACAGATCAGAAGTAACAAGTATCTGTGTTATTTCAGCCTGCATAACATTTACTATAATTCACACCCTAAAACCCTACCTACATATAAGGCATTGATATAATATTGTATACTTTGCAATGTCGCTAGGCCTAGCTTACAGATAGCTTCTTTATATGTACATTCAGGTACAGAAAACAGCTTTGAAACCATTACCCTGAAATACGAGAACATCTCAAACCCCTGGAGTCCGGGTCACTTTATTGTCCAGTCCCGTATGGAACGGACCACGAGGAAGAGTGAAATGCAGGCCTGCTTCAGATTCGGCTCACCCCTGCCCAGGTACTTGATGTTCCGGAACCCCAACAAAAAGAATAAATGGGGACATGACAGGAGCTACAGAATTCAGTACAACTCTCACGCCCACAGCGTGCTGCCGCGGGGATGGAACGAGGAGAAAGGAATCTCGTGGTCCAGGTAATTATAGTGTAATAATGAGCCATCATGTCTCAGGGAAGGGCCGGTAATCTGATGTAGGAAATCCTTGTTTAGTGAGAAAGCGTCACCTGTCCTTCAGTGGGTATAAGGGGTTCCTCTTTGTAGGTGTGCTAAGGTCTCGGACGTGCGTAGGACTCAAGACTAAACGCAAATCATTTGCAGCAAATTGCGCATGCGTGCACAACTTAACAGGCTCAGATTGCGGCCAGTTCTCTCTGTGAAATGGGAGCGTTGTGGGTGAATAACCAGAGTTCTGTACTATTCTGAGGCCTACATATGATGAACGGAAGCCTGGTTTCTGGATGACACAACATGGAGCCAATAGTTATGATGGTGGGTGCTGCCACTATACTCTTGCAGCTGGATATGGCATTAGCGAGGAGTGGGCAATTCTGGCTGCCATGGCCACTCGCACTTCTGGCTGTTAGACCCAGTATCTCTACTCAATATTTAACCTCCTAAATTTTGCTCTTCTGGAATATCAGAGCAAACTACAAATATCCGTTGTGTGCTCTTTAATACTATTTCAACAATCCCATTCTTACTGTAGCTCCTCCCTGGCTCTAGGGCTCTGCGGCTGATCTAAGTTAGATGTTGGGAGCAGATTACTTATGTTTGGGCGTCCGTCTTTGCCCACAGGTACAGCCTGGCGGTGACACGGCACAGGGACTCAGAGATGACCAGCAGTAGCCCATACAACCAGAATGACCCGTGGGAGCCAGCAGTCAAGTTTGAGAAATTCATTCGAAACAATGAAGAGATCGTGAATCAGGTCAGAATGTTGCTCATTACACTTTATACCTGTAGCCAACCTCACTAATCAATTTTACAAAGAGTCTGTCCATAGCTCGGAGTAGAGACAACTGTGTCCTAAACTTAATGATGAAGCCAAAGTTATTGCACACTCACTTAGACCACTGCCAATGGTAGTCACCCAGACTAAATGTGAGAGTGACCCGGCTACGCCTACAGTATACACCAGACGATTCCCACCATTGTGTAGACATAGAACGGTAAGTATATTATGTCCATATCAAGCACATAAGGTAGACCTCAGCAAGTTCATGTCCATACTGACCAGGTTTTTAGAAAGTTGCAATAACTGAGAAACCAGGAGACATTTCAGGTGTACTGTACCAAAAACAAATGATGACTTTTGGCTCCTGTAATACTACAATATAAAATGAACACAAACTAAAACTAATGTAACTTGCAATGATTTTCTTTGGCCAGGACCTTGTTGCCTGGGTGACTGTAGGGTTCCTGCACATCCCCCACGCTGAGGACATCCCCAATACTTCCACTCCTGGAAACGCAGTGGGCTTCTACCTCCGCCCTTTCAACTTCTTTAATGAGGACCCATCCGTGGCCAGCAGGAGCACCGTCATTGTGAGACCTACAGACGCGACCTTCACTAAAGTGAACATTGAACGCTGGACCCCGGAAGTCATTGGTCGATGTGTGTCGGACAAACCCTTTTACTACAATGGAACTTACTTCTCTGACTGAGCTCACTGTAACACACCTGGCACTGACCAAATCGGCCTCATTGTCCTGCAGTGGCAATCTATCAGCTGTCTGGTACCTCTATGTGATAGACCTCTGGGTTGGTAACGTGTTGCTTATCTTTTATCTGTCACTCACAATGTCGGGAAGTAAATGCCCTAAGTGTTGCATATATCTAATTATTAAGCATTTTAGCCATTTAGATCGCCACACCTGGAAATAACCGTGTTCATCCAGTCTTTATGACTTGCTGTATGGCGCTGCCAGACAAGGCCAACTGGTGAGTTAGAGCCATGAAGAAGGACTATGAATCTAACAGCAATTTCATTACCTTCCCTTTCTCCGCACCACAGCCATTTTACATGTCTCTTTATGGCATGGTATAGAATCCAGCGCAGCCTACCGCCGAGGACCGCCAGGAAGAGAGCGCTGGTCATACGTGAACCGTGTACCAGGTCTTCACATGTAACATTCCACGCTGGCTATCAGACTACTGCATGTGTAACACGGCATGTTTAAATGATGACAAAACACGCGTCTTATATCCTAATATTTGGTTTATTATAATTCTCATTCATTTAAATAAGGTAATTTGTTTATTTTTTTTACATATTCCTAGAAAACCTCTACATTCTGCATTCAGACACATGCTGAGGAAGAGTTGTGCATAGTATTGAATGTCATATGCCCAAACACCAATAAAAAGCCCCCCTCCCACCCCGACAGAATGACAGGCATGAGGAGGAAGCACTATGTGCACGTCCGACCATTCTGGATGGACCCAGGATAAGAGCTGGGATAACACAGGGAGTGGTGGGTAAGGATTGCTTTTTGCAGTAGAGCTGGGAGCTTTTCTTTGGACTATAAACTAGTGAAGGCTTCCTATCGTGCTCCTGTTAGGTGTGTGATGTCGCTGATGTATAATCTAATTGGTGGAAGTATTTCCAATATTTCCGATGGTTAATCTTTTATATTTGTAACCTGCGGATCATTACCTGCAGTGTGTTACTGATGGAGATGAAAAGTGTCCCAGTCACTTCTACACACCGACTTCACTTATAAAACGCACCAGCTGTGCACGGCAAAACGCGTTGGTTTTTCATTGCTGCGCCTAGATTCCCAGTCCGCGCACAATTTGCCCAAACAGTGTTCATTCTCCTAGGACCTAGTGATATCGCTGAGGTATGAGGCACATAATGATGTCACTACATCCCAGGCCTGGCTCAGCCCACCAGCACTGTATGTAGGTGACAGGTACTATAAGTGGGAGTCATGCAGCGTTTTACCCACTACAGACCGCTTTCTAGTAAGGGAAGGATGAGCGGAAAGGCTGAGAGGACGGGTCACAGTCATTTAGCAAAGGCCTTACTAGAGCAAAGTGTTGTGCGATTAACTCTATTAACACAAATAACGCTTCCACCGCCTGCTGCTGCGTTTCTACAGATCTAGACAAACACAGGACGCAGGACGGAGTTTTGTGGCATCTCTACAATAAAGAGAAGACGTGAAGCTACGCATGGAAGGGGCCACCAAGTGTTATGTACATTCATGAGCAGATTTCAGGCACAATTACCCCCAAGCGTTTGAAAACTTGGTGCAACTCAGTTAATAACAGCAGCCTCGGCTTTCCTATGTACAGAAACAAATAAATAAATACTATTATCTTCCTCAGTGAGTTCCACAATTATATCAGCACACACTAGAATGGGAAGCTGGAGAACAAGGGTCCCACGAGCTTCATAAATGGATAGATTGTGTGATTAATGTACATTTAGCAGTACGTACAGTATGTAAACCTACTAACACAAGAAAACAGAGAACATAGGTAAAACACGGGCACGGTAATGGGTACAACCAGAGAGGCATAAGGGAAATTTCATGGTACGGATGTTGTTGGTCTCTGCGAGAGCCATGGGCAAATCTACCAGAAACATTGTAACGACCAATAGTAGTTGCACGTTATTACTCAGCAATAAAATGCCCACATTTCACATTCAAGTGTCTCTGTTTCTACCCAGGACAGGTCCATGGATTGTAAATCATCATAGACACAATACAGAACAGAAACGATACAGGTTAGACGATACCGGAATAAAAGTCTGTGTAAAACACAGGAACGGCAATGGGCACCACTCGCGCACCTATGTCACAGTGGTAAGGACACCTGTAACTGGTGACAACAAATCAGTGTAATTACTGTATCAGCCAGAAATAACACATCTAATCTGTAGGATTCCCTGGTAACTCTGAACAGACCAGCTGCCGCGTCATCAGTTTAATGACAGAACATTTGTTTCCAAGGAATAAAAGCACGGTAAAGGGCGCCTATATCTGCGGCACCAGGACAGGAGTGAGGAGGCAACACAGTGACTGGCAGAGATATTGTGAGAACATGAGAACTGGGGAGGGCAGGGGCAGTCTCATGTGTACTGTGTACAGTAAGGAAATGTTTGCACTATTGTGAACACATGCAGACCAGGACACAGTTGAATGTGCGCCGTATTATTTGTGTAGGGTCATGGGCAGGTGCAAATAGTGTATGATGATGTCACCAGCAGACTGCTTGTGAATGGCTATTTATCTGTCGCTCTGACATAGTTTTTTTTAAGGAGCATGGTTATTGCAAATGTTTTGGTGAATGAAACTGTGCCCGGCTCCACATCATACAAGTAATCTGTATCGCTCTGTAATTTCTCTCCTACATCTCCTGTGTCACCAGAACCTCAGTGACCTATCCTGTGTCACAACCTCAGTGACCTATCCCGTGTCACCACAACCTCAATGACCTATCCTGTGTCACCACAACCTCAGTGACCTATCCTGTCAGCACAACCTCAGTGACCTATCCTGTGTCACCACAACCTCAGTGACCTATCCTGTGTCAGCACAACCTCAGTGACCTATCCTGTGTCAGCACAACCTCAGGGACCTATCCCGTGTCCCCACAACCTCAGGGACCTATCCCGTGTCACCACAACCTCATGGACCAATCCCGTGTCACAACAACCTCAGGGATCTATCCCATGTGACCACGACCTCAGTGACCTATCCCGTGTCACCACAACCTCAGTGACCTATACCGTGTCACCACAACCTCAGTGACCTATCCCGGGTCACCATAACCTCAGTGCCCTATTCCGTGTCACCACAACCTCAGGGACCTATCCCGTGTCACCGCAACCTCATTGACCTATTCCATGTCACCACAACCTCAGTGACCTATCCTGTGTCACCACAACCTCATTTACCTATCCTGTGTCACCACAACCTCATTGACCTATCCCTTATCACCACAACCTCATTGACCTATCTGTGTCACCACAACCTCAGGGACCTATCCCATGTCACAACAACCTCAGGGACCTATCCCATGTCACAACAACCTCAGGTACCTATCCCATGTCACCACAACCTCAGTGACCTATCCCATGTCACCACAACCTCAGGTACCTATCCCGTGTCACCACAACCTCAGTGACCTATCCCGTGTCACCACAACCTCAGTGACCTATCCCGTGTCACCACAACCTCAGTGACCTATCCCATGTCACCACAACCTCAGTGACCTATCCCGTGTCACCACAACCTCAGTGACCTATCCCGTGTCTCCACAACCTCAGGGACCTATCCCATGTCCCCACAACCTCAGAGACCTATCCCGTGTCACCACAACCTCATGGACCAATCCCGTGTCACAACAACCTCAGGGATCTATCCCATGTGACCACGACCTCAGTGACCTATCCCGTGTCACCACAACCTCAGTGACCTATCCCGGGTCACCATAACCTCAGTGCCCTATTCCGTGTCACCACAACCTCAGGGACCTATCCCGTGTCACCGCAACCTTATTGACCTATTCCGTGTCACCACAACCTCAGTGACCTATCCTGTGTCACCACAACCTCATTTACCTATTCCGTGTCACCACAACCTCATTGACCTATCCCTTGTCACCACAACCTCATTGACCTGTGTCACAACCTCAGGGACCTATCCCATGTCACAACAACCTCAGGGACCTATCCCATGTCACAACAACCTCAGGTACCTATCCCATGTCACCACAACCTCAGTGACCTATCCCATGTCACCACAACCTCAGGTACCTATCCCGTGTCACCACAACCTTAGGGACCTATCCCGTGTCACCACAACCTCAGTGACCTATCCCGTGTCACCACAACCTCAGTGACCTATCCCGTGTCACCACAACCTCAGTGACCTATCCCGTGCCACCACAACCTCAGTGACCTATCCCGTGCCACCACAACCTCAGGGACCTATCCCATGTCACCACAACCTCAGGGACCTATCCCATGTCACCATGACCTCAGGGACCTATCCCATGTCACCATGACCTCAGGGACCTATCCCGTGTGATCACAACCTCAGTGACCTGCAATGTCTGTAAAAAGGTGTGACAGGT
The DNA here is from genome assembly GCF_028390025.1 of Pseudophryne corroboree. Taxonomy (NCBI): domain Eukaryota; kingdom Metazoa; phylum Chordata; class Amphibia; order Anura; family Myobatrachidae; genus Pseudophryne; species Pseudophryne corroboree. Next base: position 845,306,015 of record NC_086448.1, read on the forward strand.
CTATGGGTAAGGAGGAGGATCCCTACAGGTGGGACAGGTGTGTGAGTAAGGAGGAGGATCCCTACAGGAGGGACAGGTGTGTGAGTAAGGAGGAGGATCTCTACAGGTGGGACAGGTGTGTGAGTAGGGAGGATCCCTACAGGTGGGACAGGTGTGTGAGTAGGGAGGATCCCTACAGGTGGGACAGGTGTGTGAGTAAGGAGGATCCCTACAGGTGGGACATGTGTGCGAGTAGGGAGGATCCCTACAGGTGGGACAGGTGTGTGAGTAGGGAGGATCCCTACAGGTGGGACAGTTGTGTGAGTAGGGAGGATCCCTACAGGTGGGACAGGTGTGTGAGTAAGGAGGAGGATCCCTACAGGTGGGACAGGTGTGTGAGTACGGAGGAGGATCTCTACAGGTGGGACAGGTCTATGAGTAAGGAGGAGGATCCCTACAGGTGGGACAGGTGTGTGAGTAGGGAGGATCCCTACAGGTGTGTGAGTAGGGAGGATCCCTACAGGTGGGACAGGTTTATGAGTAAGGAGGAGGATCCCTACAGGTGGGACAGGTCTGTGAGTAAGGAGGAGGATCTCTACAGGTGGGACAGGTGTGTGAGTAAGGAGGATCCCTACAGGTGGGACAGGTGTGTGAGTAAGGAGGAGGATCCCTACAGGTGAGACAGGTGTGTGAGTAGGGAGGAAGATCCCTACAGGTGGGACAGGTCTATGAGTAAGGAGGAGGATCCCTACAGGTGAGACAGGTGTGTGAGTAGGGAGGAGGATCTCTACAGGTGGGAAAGGTCTATGAGTAAGGAGGAGGATCCCTACAGGTGGGACAGGTGTGTGAGTAGGGAGGATCCCTACAGGTGGGACAGGTGTGTGAGTAGGGAGGAGGATCCCTACAGGTGGGACATGTGTGTGAGTAAGGAGGATCCCTACAGGTGGGACAGGTGTGTGAGTAAGGAGGAGGATCCCTACAGGTGGGACAGGTGTGTGAGTAGGGAGGATCCCTACAGGTGGCACAGGTGTGTGAGTAAGGAGGATCCCTACAGGTGGGACAGGTGTGTGAGTAAGGAGGAGGATCCCTACAGGTGGGACAGGTGTGTGAGTAGGGAGGAGGATCCCTACAGGTGGGACAGGTGTGTGAGTAGGGAGGATCCCTACAGGTGGGACAAGTCTGTGAGTAAGGAGGAGAATCCCTACAGGTGAGATAGGTGTGCGAGTAGGGAGGAAGATCCCTACAGGTGGGACAGGTCTATGAGTAAGGAGGAGGATCCCTACAGGTGGGACAGGTGTGTGAGTAGGGAGGATCCCTATAGGTGGGACAGGTGTGTGAGTAGGGAGGATCCCTACAGGTGGGACAGGTGTGTGAGTAAGGAGGATCCCTACAGGTGGGACAGGTGTGTGAGTAAGGAGGAGGATCCCTACAGGTGGGACAGGTGTGTGAGTAGGGAAGAAGATCCCTACAGGTGGGACAGGTCTATGAGTAAGGAGGAGGATCCCTACAGGTGGGACAGGTGTGTGAGTAGGGAGGATCCCTACAGGTGGGACAGGTGTGTGAGTAGGGAGGAGGATCTCTACAGGTGGGACAGGTCTATGAGTAAGGAGGAGGATCCCTACAGGTGGGACAGGTGTGTGAGTAGGGAGGATCCCTACAGGAGGGACAGGTGTGAGTAGGGAGGAGGATCCCTACAGGTGGGACAGGTGTGTGAGTAGGGAGGATCCCTACAGGAGGGACAGGTGTGTGAGTAGGGAGGAGGATCCCTACAGGTGGGACAGGTGTGTGAGTAAGGAGGAGGATCCCTACAGGTGGGACAGGTGTGTGAGTAGGGAGGATCCCTACAGGTGGGAGAGGTGTGTGAGTAAGGAGGATCCCTACAGGTGGGACAGGTGTGTGAGTAGGGAGGATCCCTACAGGTGGGAGAGGTGTGTGAGTAAGGAGGATCCCTACAGGTGGGACAGGTGTGTGAGTAGGGAGGATCCCTACAGGTGGGAGAGGTGTGTGAGTAAGGAGGTGGATCCCTACAGGTGGGACAGGTGTGTGAGTAGGGAGGATCCCTACAGGTGGGACAGGTGTGTGAGTAGGGAGGATCCCTACAGGTGGGACAGGTGTGTGAGTAGGGAGGATCCCTACAGGTGGGACAGGTGTGTGAGTAGGGAGGATCCCTGCAGGTGGGACAGGTGTGTGAGTAGGGAGGATCCCTACAGGTGGGACAGGTGTGTGAGTAGGGAGGATCCCTACAGGTGGGACAGGTGTGTGAGTAGGGAGGATCCCTACAGGTGGGACAGGTGTGTGAGTAAGGAGGATCCCTACAGGTGGGACAGGTGTGTGAGTAGGGAGGAACCCTACAGGTGGGACAGGTGTGTGAGTAAGGAGGATCCCTGCAGGTGAGACAGGTGTGTGAGTAAGGAGGAGGATCCCTACAGGTGGGACAGGTGTGTGAGCAGGGATGATCCCTACAGGTGGGACAGGTGTGTGAGTAGGGAGGATCCCTACAGGTGGGACAGGTCTGTGAGTAAGGAGGAGGATCCCTACAGGTGAGACAGGTGTGTGAGTAAGGAGGAAGATCCCTACAGGTGGGACAGGTCTATGAGTAAGGAGGAAGATCCCTACAGGTGGGACAGGTGTGTGAGTAGGGAGGATCCCTACAGGTGGGACAGGTGTGTGAGTAGGGAGGATCCCTACAGGTGGGGCAGTTGTGTGAGTAGGGAGGATCCCTACAGGTGGGACAGGTGTGTGAGTAGGGAGGAGGATCCCTACAGGTGGGACAGGTCTATGAGTAGGAGGAGGATTCCTACAGGTGGGACAGGTCTGTGAGTAAGCAGGTGGATCTCTACAGGTGGGACTGGTGTGTGAGTAAGGAGGATCCCTACAGGTGGGACAGGTGTGTGAGTAAGGAGGAGGATCCCTACAGGTGAGACAGGTCTGTGAGTAAGGAGGAGGATCCCTACAGGTGGGACAGGTGTGTGAGTAGGGAGGATCCCTACAGGTGGGACAGGTCTGTGAGTAGGTAGGATCCCTGCAGGTGGGACAGGTCTATGAGTAAGGAGGAGGATCCCTACAGGTGAGACAGGTCTGTGAGTAAGGAGGAGGATCCCTACAGGTGGGACAGGTCTATGAGTAGGTAGGATCCCTGCAGGTGGGACAGGTCTATGAGTAAGGAGGAGGATCCCTACAGGTGGGACAGGTGTGTGAGTAAGGAGGATCCCTACAGGTGGGACAGGTGTGTGAGTAAGGAGGAGGATCCCTACAGGTGGGACAGGTCTATGAGTAAGGAGGAGGATCCCTACAGGTGGGACAGGTGTGTGAGTAAGGAGGAGGGTCCCTACAGGTGGGACAGGTGTGTGAGTAACGAGGATCCCTACAGGTGGGACAGGTGTGTGAGTAGGGAGGATCCCTACAGGTGGGACAGGTCTGTGAGTAGGGAGGAGGATCCCTACAGGTGGGACAGGTGTGTGAGTAGGGAGGATCCCTACAGGTGGGACAGGTGTGTGAGTAAGGAGGATCCCTACAGGTGGGACAGGTGTGTGAGTAGGGAGGATCCCTACAGGTGGGACAGGTGTGTGAGTAAGGAGGATCCCTACAGGTGGGACAGGTCTATGAGTAGGGAGGAGGATCCCTACAGGTGGGACAGGTCTATGAGTAGGGAGGAGGATCCCTACAGGTGGGACAGGTGTGTGAGTAAGGAGGATCCCTACAGGTGGGACAGGTGTGTGAGTAGGGAGGATCCCTACAGGTGGGACAGGTGTGTGAGTAAGGAGGAGGATCCCTACAGGTGGGACAGGTGTGTGAGTAAGGAGGAGGATCCCTACAGGTGAGACAGGTGTGTGAGTAGGGAGGAAGATCCCTACAGGTGGGACAGGTGTGTGAGTAAGGAGGAGGATCCCTACAGGTGGGACAGGTCTATGAGTAAGGAGGAGGATCCCTACAGGTGGGACAGGTGTGTGAGTAGGGAGGATCCCTACAGGTGGGACAGGTCTGTGAGTAAGGAGGAGGATCCCTACAGGTGGGACAGGTGTGTGAGTAGGGAGGATCCCTACAGGTGGGACAGGTGTGTGAGTAGGGAGGATCCCTACAGGTGGGACAGGTGTGTGAGTAGGGAGGATCCCTACAGGTGGGACAGGTCTGTGAGTAAGGAGGAGGATCCCTACAGGTGGGACAGGTGTGTGAGTAAGGAGGATCCCTACAGGTGGGACAGGTGTGTGAGTAAGGAGGAGGATCCCTACAGGTGGGACAGGTCTATGAGTAAGGAGGAGGATCCCTACAGGTGGGACAGGTGTGTGAGTAAGGAGGAGGGTCCCTACAGGTGGGACAGGTGTGTGAGTAACGAGGATCCCTACAGGTGGGACAGGTGTGTGAGTAGGGAGGATCCCTACAGGTGGGACAGGTCTGTGAGTAGGGAGGAGGATCCCTACAGGTGGGACAGGTGTGTGAGTAGGGAGGATCCCTACAGGTGGGACAGGTGTGTGAGTAAGGAGGATCCCTACAGGTGGGACAGGTGTGTGAGTAGGGAGGATCCCTACAGGTGGGACAGGTGTGTGAGTAAGGAGGATCACTACAGGTGGGACAGGTCTATGAGTAGGGAGGAGGATCCCTACAGGTGGGACAGGTCTATGAGTAGGGAGGAGGATCCCTACAGGTGGGACAGGTGTGTGAGTAAGGAGGATCCCTACAGGTGGGACAGGTGTGTGAGTAGGGAGGATCCCTACAGGTGGGACAGGTGTGTGAGTAAGGAGGAGGATCCCTACAGGTGGGACAGGTGTGTGAGTAAGGAGGAGGATCCCTACAGGTGAGACAGGTGTGTGAGTAGGGAGGAAGATCCCTACAGGTGGGACAGGTGTGTGAGTAAGGAGGAGGATCCCTACAGGTGGGACAGGTCTATGAGTAAGGAGGAGGATCCCTACAGGTGGGACAGGTGTGTGAGTAGGGAGGATCCCTACAGGTGGGACAGGTCTGTGAGTAAGGAGGAGGATCCCTACAGGTGGGACAGGTGTGTGAGTAGGGAGGATCCCTACAGGTGGGACAGGTGTGTGAGTAGGGAGGATCCCTACAGGTGGGACAGGTGTGTGAGTAGGGAGGATCCCTACAGGTGGGACAGGTGTGTGAGTAGGGAGGATCCCTACAGGTGGGACAGGTGTGTGAGTAGGGAGGATCCCTGCAGGTGGGACAGGTGTGTGAGTAGGGAGGATCCCTACAGGTGGGACAGGTGTGTGAGTAGGGAGGATCCCTACAGGTGGGACAGGTGTGTGAGTAGGGAGGATCCCTACAGGTGGGACAGGTGTGTGAGTAAGGAGGATCCCTACAGGTGGGACAGGTGTGTGAGTAGGGAGGAACCCTACAGGTGGGACAGGTGTGTGAGTAAGGAGGATCCCTGCAGGTGAGACAGGTGTGTGAGTAAGGAGGAGGATCCCTACAGGTGGGACAGGTGTGTGAGCAGGGATGATCCCTACAGGTGGGACAGGTGTGTGAGTAGGGAGGATCCCTACAGGTGGGACAGGTCTGTGAGTAAGGAGGAGGATCCCTACAGGTGAGACAGGTGTGTGAGTAAGGAGGAAGATCCCTACAGGTGGGACAGGTCTATGAGTAAGGAGGAAGATCCCTACAGGTGGGACAGGTGTGTGAGTAGGGAGGATCCCTACAGGTGGGACAGGTGTGTGAGTAGGGAGGATCCCTACAGGTGGGGCAGTTGTGTGAGTAGGGAGGATCCCTACAGGTGGGACAGGTGTGTGAGTAGGGAGGAGGATCCCTACAGGTGGGACAGGTCTATGAGTAGGAGGAGGATTCCTACAGGTGGGACAGGTCTGTGAGTAAGCAGGTGGATCTCTACAGGTGGGACTGGTGTGTGAGTAAGGAGGATCCCTACAGGTGCGACAGGTGTGTGAGTAAGGAGGAGGATCCCTACAGGTGAGACAGGTCTGTGAGTAAGGAGGAGGATCCCTACAGGTGGGACAGGTGTGTGAGTAGGGAGGATCCCTACAGGTGGGACAGGTCTGTGAGTAGGTAGGATCCCTGCTGGTGGGACAGGTCTATGAGTAAGGAGGAGGATCCCTACAGGTGAGACAGGTCTGTGAGTAAGGAGGAGGATCCCTACAGGTGGGACAGGTCTATGAGTAGGGAGGATCCCTGCAGGTGGGACAGGTCTATGAGTAAGGAGGAGGATCCCTACAGGTGGGACAGGTGTGTGAGTAAGGAGGATCCCTACAGGTGGGACAGGTGTGTGAGTAAGGAGGAGGATCCCTACAGGTGGGACAGGTCTATGAGTAAGGAGGAGGATCCCTACAGGTGGGACAGGTGTGTGAGTAAGGAGGAGGGTCCCTACAGGTGGGACAGGTGTGTGAGTAACGAGGATCCCTACAGGTGGGACAGGTGTGTGAGTAGGGAGGATCCCTACAGGTGGGACAGGTCTGTGAGTAGGGAGGAGGATCCCTACAGGTGGGACAGGTGTGTGAGTAGGGAGGATCCCTACAGGTGGGACAGGTGTGTGAGTAAGGAGGATCCCTACAGGTGGGACAGGTGTGTGAGTAGGGAGGATCCCTACAGGTGGGACAGGTGTGTGAGTAAGGAGGATCCCTACAGGTGGGACAGGTCTATGAGTAGGGAGGAGGATCCCTACAGGTGGGACAGGTCTATGAGTAGGGAGGAGGATCCCTACAGGTGGGACAGGTGTGTGAGTAAGGAGGATCCCTACAGGTGGGACAGGTGTGTGAGTAGGGAGGATCCCTACAGGTGGGACAGGTGTGTGAGTAAGGAGGATTCCTACAGGTGGGACAGGTGTGTGAGTAAGGAGGAGGATCCCTACAGGTGAGACAGGTGTGTGAGTAGGGAGGAAGATCCCTACAGGTGGGACAGGTGTGTGAGTAAGGAGGAGGATCCCTACAGGTGGGACAGGTCTATGAGTAAGGAGGAGGATCCCTACAGGTGGGACAGGTGTGTGAGTAGGGAGGATCCCTACAGGTGGGACAGGTCTGTGAGTAAGGAGGAGGATCCCTACAGGTGGGACAGGTGTGTGAGTAGGGAGGATCCCTACAGGTGGGACAGGTGTGTGAGTAAGGAGGATCCCTGCAGGTGAGACAGGTGTGTGAGTAAGGAGGAGGATCCCTACAGGTGGGACAGGTGTGTGAGTAGGGAGGATCCCTACAGGTGGGACAGGTGTGTGAGTAGGGAGGATCCCTACAGGTGGGACAGGTCTGTGAGTAAGGAGGAGGATCCCTACAGGTGAGACAGGTGTTTGAGTAAGGAGGAAGATCCCTACAGGTGGGACAGGTCTATGAGTAAGGAGGAAGATCCCTACAGGAGGGACAGGTGTGTGAGTAGGGAGGATCCCTACAGGTGGGACAGGTGTGTGAGTAGGGAGGATCCCTACAGGTGGGGCAGTTGTGTGAGTAGGGAGGATCCCTACAGGTGGGACAGGTGTGTGAGTAGGGAGGAGGATCCCTACAGGTGGGACAGGTCTATGAGTAGGAGGAGGATTCCTACAGGTGGGACAGGTCTGTGAGTAAGGAGGTGGATCTCTACAGGTGGGACTGGTGTGTGAGTAAGGAGGATCCCTACAGGTGGGACAGGTGTGTGAGTAAGGAGGAGGATCCCTACAGGTGAGACAGGTCTGTGAGTAAGGAGGAGGATCCCTACAGGTGGGACAGGTGTGTGAGTAGGGAGGATCCCTACAGGTGGGACAGGTCTGTGAGTAGGTAGGATCCCTGCAGGTGGGACAGGTCTATGAGTAAGGAGGAGGATCCCTACAGGTGAGACAGGTCTGTGAGTAAGGAGAAGGATCCCTACAGGTGGGACAGGTCTATGAGTAGGTAGGATCCCTGCAGGTGGGACAGGTCTATGAGTAAGGAGGAGGATCCCTACAGGTGGGACAGGTGTGTGAGTAAGGAGGATCCCTACAGGTGGGACAGGTGTGTGAGTAAGGAGGAGGATCCCTACAGGTGGGACAGGTCTATGAGTAAGGAGGAGGATCCCTACAGGTGGGACAGGTGTGTGAGTAAGGAGGAGGATCCCTACAGGTGGGACAGGTGTGTGAGTAAGGAGGAGGGTCCCTACAGGTGGGACAGGTGTGTGAGTAAGGAGGATCCCTACAGGTGGGACAGGTGTGTGAGTAGGGAGGATCCCTACAGGTGGGACAGGTCTGTGAGTAGGGAGGATCCCTACAGGTGGGACAGGTGTGTGAGTAGGGAGGATCCCTACAGGTGGGACAGGTGTGTGAGTAAGGAGGATCCCTACAGGTGGGACAGGTGTGTGAGTAGGGAGGATCCCTACAGGTGGGACAGGTGTGTGAGTAAGGAGGATCCCTACAGGTGGGACAGGTGTGTGAGTAGGGAGGATCCCTACAGGTGGGACAGGTGTGTGATTAGGGAGGATCCCTACAGGTGGGACAGGTGTGTGAGTAAGGAGGATCCCTACAGGTGGGACAGGTGTGTGAGTAGGGAGGATCCCTACAGGTGGGACTGGTGTGTGAGTAAGGAGGATCCCTACAGGTGGGACAGGTGTGTGTGTAGGGAGGAGGATCCCTACAGGTGGGACAGGTGTGTGAGTAAGGAGGATCCCTGCAGGTGAGACAGGTGTGTGAGTAAGGAGGAGGATCCCTACAGGTGGGACAGGTGTGTGAGTAGGGAGGATCCCTACAGGTGGGACAGGTGTGTGAGTAAGGAGGATCCCTACAGGTGGGACAGGTGTGTGAGTAAGGAGGAGGATCCCTACAGGTGGGACAGGTGTGTGAGTAAGGAGGATCCCTGCAGGTGAGACAGGTGTGTGAGTAAGGAGGAGGATCCCTACAGGTGGGACAGGTGTGTGAGTAGGGAGGATCCCTACAGGTGGGACAGGTGTGTGAGTAGGGAGGATCCCTACAGGTGGGACAGGTCTGTGAGTAAGGAGGAGGATCCCTACAGGTGAGACAGGTGTGTGAGTAAGGAGGAAGATCCCTACAGGTGGGACAGGTCTATGAGTAAGGAGGAAGATCCCTACAGGTGGGACAGGTGTGTGAGTAGGGAGGATCCCTACAGGTGGGACAGGTGTGTGAGTAGGGAGGATCCCTACAGGTGGGGCAGTTGTGTGAGTAGGGAGGATCCCTACAGGTGGGACAGGTGTGTGAGTAGGGAGGAGGATCCCTACAGGTGGGACAGGTCTATGAGTAGGAGGAGGATTCCTACAGGTGGGACAAGTCTGTGAGTAAGGAGGTGGATCTCTACAGGTGGGACAGGTGTGTGAGTAAGGAGGATCCCTACAGGTGGGACAGGTGTGTGAGTAGGGAGGATCCCTACAGGTGGGACTGGTGTGTGAGTAAGGAAGATCCCTACAGGTGGGATAGGTGTGTGAGTAAGGAGGAGGATCCCTACAGGTGAGACAGGTCTGTGAGTAAGGAGGAGGATCCCTACAGGTGGGACAGGTGTGTGAGTAGGGAGGATCCCTACAGGTGGGACAGGTCTGTGAGTAGGTAGGATCCCTGCAGGTGGGACAGGTCTATGAGTAAGGAGGAGGATCCCTACAGGTGAGACAGGTCTTTGAGTAAGGAGGAGGATCCCTACAGGTGGGACAGGTCTATGAGTAGGTAGGATCCCTGCAGGTGGGACAGGACTATGAGTAAGGAGGAGGATCCCTACAGGTGGGACAGGTGTGTGAGTAAGGAGGATCCCTACAGGTGGGACAGGTGTGTGAGTAAGGAGGATCCCTACAGGTGGGATAGGTGTGTGAGTAAGGAGGAGGGTCCCTACAGGTGGGACAGGTGTGTGAGTAAGGAGGATCCCTACAGGTGGGACAGGTGTGTGAGTAAGGAGGATCCCTACAGGTGGGACAGGTGTGTGAGTAGGGCGGATCCCTACAGGTGGGACAGGTAGGTGAGTAGGGAGGAGGATCCCTACAGGTGGGACAGGTGTGTGAGTAGGGAGGAAGATCCCTACAGGTGGGACAGGTGTGTGAGTAAGGAGGTGGATCCCTACAGGTGGGACAGGTGTGTGAGTAGGGAGGATCCCTACAGGTGGGACAGGTGTGTGAGTAAGGAGGATCCCTACAGGTGGGACAGGTCTGTGAGTAGGGAGGAGGATCCCTACAGGTGGGACAGGTGTGTGAGTAGGGAGGATCCCTACAGGTGGGACAGGTGTGTGAGTAAGGAGGATCCCTACAGGTGGGACAGGTGTGTGAGTAGGGAGGATCCCTACAAGTGGGACAGGTGTGTGAGTAAGGAGGAGGATCCCTACAGGTGGGACAGGTGTGTGAGTAAGGAGGAGGATCCCTACAGGTGAGACAGGTGTGTGAGTAGGGAGGAAGATCCCTACAGGTGGGACAGGTGTGTGAGTAAGGAGGAGGATCCCTACAGGTGGGACAGGTCTATGAGTAAGGAGGAGGATCCCTACAGGTGGGACAGGTGTGTGAGTAGGGAGGAAGATCCCTACAGGTGAGACAGGTGTGTGAGTAGGGAGGAAGATCCCTACAGGTGGGACAGGTGTGTGAGTAAGGAGGATCCCTACAGGTGGGACAGGTGTGTGAGTAAGGAGGAGGATCCCTACATGTGAGACAGGTGTGTGAGTAGGGAGGAAGATCCCTACAGGTGGGACAGGTGTGTGAGTAGGGAGGATCCCTACAGGTGGGAGGACAGGTGTGTGAGTAAGGAGGAGGATCCCTACAGGTGGGGGGACAGGTCTGTGAGTAGGGAGGAGGATCCCTACATTTTGGGATAGGTCACCTGGAAGGGCCTATGACAGAGTAACCTCATTAGCGTTACTCAGGGAAAGGTGAAGCCAGGTTTTATTGTCACATCTGAGAAGCTCCGCAGGAAATTTGTGCTTTTCTAGAAGGCAGAGGATGAATATGACGGTGGAATTCGGCCTAGTACAGTGCGGCTGAACGGCAGAAGAGCCAGGGGAAGCCATTTACAGAAAGCTACAATCCTACATCGGTATATATACATTTTTGTATTAGTTTAACATAAATCTGAATTTAATAGGATGTCCCTTAAGATGCCCGGGAGATATATATGGCGGCACATTGCAATCTGTAGTCAGAGCCCCCCGTTACACATATGATAAGAGAGGAAGGAAGTAGGGATCGTGCTGACATTCCAAAGCCTCACTGCACCATGTCATGCGACTGTGGTCGCCATGGCAGGCACATGACACAAGATGTAAATACATAATAGTGTTAAGAAAAGAGGCGAAGGAGAGAGAAATACACGTGTGTTCTTACAATAAATCAGTCATCTTATACTATTCTGGGATTGCAGCTTTGACGATTGAGCACAACATATAAATGGTAATTCACTACTGCAGTAAGAGTCTCCTACCGGTGTTCTGCGCACGCGACGAGACAGCAACGCGCCCACTCAGCGAGGACATGAACAGTAATCATACAGAGCTGGAGATGATGATAAGGGACATGGCTATGAGACCTGTACCGTCTCTGGATTACATAGGTGATCTGTGGAAGACAATCATTGGGTCCAGTCTCCTGCAGTAAAGGGGGGCTCGTGCCGGAACCCCAGGTGTGCAATAGGGCTGACACATCCCCCTGGAATAATGACCGTATAACACAGCGCTCGCATTCCTTGTGCAGCGGATACTGAAATGAAGATGGATGTCGGGCATGGATCAGCTCGGTCACCGTCTTCTTCATGGAGGATAACGTCAGCTGTGAGCGACGAGTCCCTCTTCTCTGATTATGCTACAAGTTCTCGGAGAGCCTCCAGCAGGTGGGAGAGGAATCACGGGTTGCGTGAGGCTTGGCCGGGGTCATGCATGCCACTTAGGCCTCCCGCAGCCGGCACTCACGATGCTGATGTCACAGAAATGGTATTATCCGAGTACATTGCAGAGTTTCCACAGTCGCTTTCATCCTCTCTCCATATGGTAGCATTCTGCTAATGTCTGTCGTCGTCTGCAGCCTCTGCCCACTTCTAGATGTCTGTGACGGGTGTCTGTGCCACGGAAGGTTCCCGGCGTGACATCACACTGAATGGCCTTTCTGGACGTGGCTTGTTCCAAGAGTCTGACAGTAGTCTCTGAACCCCTTCCCCTAACTGCCTGGGTCAGACGAATGTCTCTGTGGGGTCCTCAGATCCAGGGGGTCCTCCAGGTTCCCAGGAAGGGAGAGGCGACGGGGGCTGTACATGGACTCAGCGTTAAGCGTATGTGGCGCCAGCGGCATTTCACATAACTTGTACGTCACACCCTCCACGTCCCGGTATTCATACACCTGCAAAGAGCCGATATCAAATACCCACCATGTAATAATCTGCAGGGTATATCACTATGTATCTGTCAGGGGGTAGATGGGACAGAGCAATGTTCTGCAGATCACTAGAGAGGTCAGTAATGTAATAATCTGCAGAATATATCACTATGAATCTGTCAGGGGGTAGATGGGACAGAGCAATGGTCTGCAGTTCAGTAGAGAGGTCAGTAATGTAATAATCTGCAGGATATATCACTATGTACCTGTCAGGGGGTAGATGGGACAGAGCAATGTTCTGCAGATCACTATAGAGGTCAGTAATGTAATAATCTGCAGGATATATCACTATGTATCTGTCAGGAGGTAGATGGGACAAAGCAATGTTCTGCAGATCACTAGAGAGGTCAGTAATGTAATAATCTGCAGGATATATCACTATGTACCTGTCAGGAGATAGATGGGACAGAGTAATGTTCTGCAGATCACTAGAGAGGTCAGTAATGTAATAATCTGCAGAAAATATCACTATGTACCTGTCAGGGGATAGACGGGACAGAGCAATGTTCTGCAGATCACTAGAGAGGTCAGTAGTGTAATAATCTGCAGGATATATCACTATGTACCTGACAGGGGATAGATGGGAAAGAGCAAGGGGGGTATTTCCAAGTTGATCGCAGCAAGAAATGTTTTAGCAGTTGGGCAAAACCATGTGCACTGCAGGGGAGGCAGATATAACATGTGCAGAGAGAGTTAGATTTGGGTGGGTTATTTTGTTTCTGTGCAGGGTAAATACTGGCTGCTTTATTTTTACACTGCAAATTAGATTGCAGATTGAACACACCACACCCAAATCTAACTCTCTCTGCACATGTTACATCTGCCCCCCCTGCAGTGCACATGGTTTTGCCCAACTGCTAAAAAATTTCTTGCTGCGATCAACTTGGAATTACCCCCAATGTTCTGCAGATCACTAGAGAGGTCAGTAGTGTAATCATCTGCAGGATATATCACTATGTACCTGACAGGGGGAAGGTGGGACAGAGCAATGTTCTGCAGATCACTAGAGAGGTCAGTAATGTAATAATCTGCAGGATATATCACTATGTATCTGTCAGGGGGTAGATGGGACAGAGCAATGTTCTGCAGATCACTAGAGAGGACAGTAGTGTAATCATCTGCAGGATATATTACTATGTACCTGACAGGGGGAAGGTGGGACAGAGCAATGTTCTGCAGATCACTAGAGAGGTCAGTAATGTAATAATCTGCAGGATATATCACTATGTATCTGTCAGGGGGTAGATGGGACAGAGCAATGTTCTGCAGATCACTAGAGAGGTCAGTAATGTAATAATCTGCAGGATATATCACTATGTATCTGTCAGGGGGTAGATAGGACAGAGCAATGTTCTGCAGGTCACTAGAGAGGTCAGTAGTGTAATAATCTGCAGAATATATAACTATAGTATGTATCTGTCAGGGGTAGATGGGACAGAGCGATGTTCTGCAGGTCACTAGAGAGGTCAGTAATGTAATAATCTGCAGGATATATCACTATGTACCTGACAGGGGGAAGGTGGGACAGAGCAATGTTCTGCAGATCACTAGAGAGGTCAGTAATGTAATAATCTGCAGGATATATCACTATGTATCTGTCAGGGGGTAGATGGGACAGAGCAATGTTCTGCAGGTCACTAGAGAGGTCAGTAGTGTAATAATCTGCAGAATATATAACTATAGTATGTATCTGTCAGGGGTAGATGGGACAGAGCAATGTTCTGCAGGTCACTAGAGAGGTCAGTAATGTAATAATCTGCAGAATATATAACTATAGTATGTATCTGTCAGGGTTAGATGGGACAGAGCAATGTACTGCAGATATCTAAGTATCTGCCAGGGGTGGGGGGGACAGCGCGATGCTCTGCACTTGTGTGTTAGAGAATTACACGGTAAGATGTAGTGGGGCAGGATGTTACAGGGCGGTATGAATCAGTGGCACTATATAAATAAATGCTGCGGCACGATGTTACGATCACAGGAATTGATCATGCGACGCAATTTACCTGAGAAGAGGATGCAGGTGTCTGCTGTCCACATGGGGGGAAACTCTGAGGGGGGGTGGAGACTGTGCTGTACGCGGGGGGCACCAGGACCACCTGCTTCTGTAGTAACTGCATAATAGTGCTGATATCTGTCACCATGCGGCTCTCCAACCTGAGGAGATGGGGAGAATACGGGGCAGTTATACAATGGGGGTGAGGAGGGGAGTATAGATATGGGGGAGGGGAGATATATATTGGGGGTGAGGAGGGGAGTATATATATGTAGGGGAGATATATATTGGTGGTCAGGATAAGGGTATAGATATGTAGGGGAGATATATATTGGGGTGAGGAGGGGAGTATAGATATGTAGGAGAGATATATATTGGGGTGAGGAGGGGAGTATAGATATGTAGGGGAGATATATATTGGGGTGAGGAGGGGAGTATAGATATGTAGGGGAGATATATATTGGGGAGTGGGAGGGGAGTATAGATATGTAGGGGAGATATATATTGGGGAGTGGGAGGGGAGTATAGATATGTAGGGGAGATATATATTGGGGTGAGGAGGGGAGTATAGATATGTAGGGGAGATATATATTGGGGTGAGGAGGGGAGTATAGATATGTAGGGGAGATATATATTGGGGAGTGGGAGGGGAGTATAGATATGTAGGGGAGATATATATTGGGGAGTGGGAGGGGAGTATAGATATGTAGGGGAGATATATATTGGGGTGAGGAGGGGAGTATAGATATGTAGGGGAGATATATATTGGGGTGAGGAGGGGAGTATAGATATGTAGGGGAGATATATATTGGGGTGAGGAGGGGAGTATAGATATGTAGGGGAGATATATATTGGGGTGAGGAGGGGAGTATAGATATGTAGGGGAGATATATATTGGGGAGTGGGAGGGGAGTATAGATATGTAGGGGAGATATATATTGGGGTGAGGAGGGGAGTATAGATATGTAGGGGAGATATATATTGGGGTGAGGAGGGGAGTATAGATATGTAGGGGAGATATATATTGGGGAGTGAGAGGGGAGTATAGATATGTAGGGGAGATATATATTGGGGTGAGGAGGGGAGTATAGATATGTAGGGGAGATATATATTGGGGTGAGGAGGGGAGTATAGATATGTAGGGGAGATATATATTGGGGTGAGGAGGGGAGTATAGATATGTAGGGGATATATATATATATTGGGGAGTATGGATATGTAGGGGAGATATATATTGGGGTGAGGAGGGGAGTATAGATATATAGGAGAGATATATATTGGGGTGAGGAGGGGAGTATAGATATGTAGGGGAGATATATATTGGGGAGTGGGAGGGGAGTATAGATATGTAGGGGAGATATATATTGGGGTGAGGAGGGGAGTATAGATATGTAGGGGAGATATATATTGGGGAGTGGGACGGGAGTATAGATATGTAGGGAAGATATATATTGGGGTGAGGAGGGGAGTATAGATATGTAGGGGAGATATATATTGGGGTGAGGAGGGGAGTATAGATATGTAGGGGAGATATATATTGGGGGTGAAGAGGGGAGTATAGATATGTAGGGGAGATATATATTGGTGGTCAGGAGAAGGGTATAGATATGTAGGGGAGATATATATTGGGGGTCAGGAGGGGAGTATAGATATATAGAGGAGATATACATTGTTGGTCAGGAGAAGGGTGTAGATATGTAGGGGAGATATATATTGGGGGTCAGGAGGGGAGTATAGATATGTAGGGGAGATATATATTGGGGGTGTGGAGGGGAGTATAGATATATAGTGGAGATATATATTAGGGGTGAGGAGGGGAGTATAGATATGTAGGGGAGATATACATTGGGGGTCAGGAGGGGAGTATAGATATGTAGAGTAGATATATATTGGGGGTCAGGAGGGGAGTATAGATATGTAGAGGAGATATATATTGGGGGTAAAGAGGGGAGTATAGATATGTAGGGGAGATATATATTGGGGGTGAGGAGGGGAGTATAGATATATAGGGAAAATATATATTGGGGGTGAGGAGGGGAGTATAGATATGTAGGGGAGATATATATTGGGGAGTGGGAGGGGAGTATAGATATGTAGTGGAGATTTATATTGGGGGGTCAGGAGGGGAGTATAGATATGGGGGAGGGGAGATATATATTGGGGGTCAGGAGGGGAGTATAGATATGTAGGGGAGATATATATTGGGGGTCAGGAGGGGAGTATAGATATGGGGGAGGGGAGATATATATTGGGGGTCAGGAGGGGAGTATAGATATGTAGGGAAGCTATATATTGGGGGTGAGGAGGGGAGTATAGATATGTAGGGGAGATATATATTGGGGAGTGGGAGGGGAGTATAGATATGTAGTGGAGATTTATATTGGGGGGTCAGGAGGGGAGTATAGATATGGGGGAGGGGAGATATATATTGGGGGTCAGGAGGGGAGTATAGATATGTAGGGGAGATATATATTGGGGGTCAGGAGGGGAGTATAGATATGGGGGAGGGGAGATATATATTGGGGGTCAGGAGGGGAGTATAGATATGTAGGGAAGCTATATATTGGGGGTGAGGAGGGGTGTATAGATATGTAGGGGAGATATATATTGGGGTTGAGGAGGGGAGTATAGATATGTAGGGGAGATATATTTTGGGGTGAGGAGGGGAGTATAGATATGTAGGGGAGATATATATTGGGGTGAGGAGGAGAGTATAGATATGTAGGGAAGATATATATTGGGGGTGAAGAGGGGAGTATAGATATTTTCTGGGAGATATATATTGGGGGTCAGGAGGGGGTATAGATATGTAGGGGAGATATATATTGGGGGTGAGGAGGAGAGTATAGATATGTAGGGGAGATATATATTGGGGGTCAGGAGAAGGGTATAGATATGTAAGGGAGATATATATTGGGGGTCAGGATGGGAGTATTGATATGTAGGGGAGATATATATTGGGGGTCAGGAGGGGAGTATAGACATGCAGGGGAGATATATATTGGGGGTGAGGAGGGGGGTGTATATATATATATATATATATATATATATATATATATAGTGGAGATATATATTAGGGGTGAGGAGGGGAGTATAGATATGTAGGGGAGATATATTTTGGGGGTGAGGAGGAGAGTATAGATATGTAAGGGAGATATATATTGGGGGTGAGGAGGGGAGATATATATTGAGGGTCAGGAGGGGAGAATAGATATGTAGGGGTGATATATATTGGGGGTGAGGAGGGGAGTATAGATATATAGGGGACATATATATTGGTGGTTAGGAGGGGAGTATAGATATGTAGGGGAGATATATATTGGGGGTCAGGAGGGGAGTATAGATATATAGGGGAGAAATATATTGGGGGTGAGGAGGGGAGTATTGATATATAGGGGATATATATATATATATATATATATATTGGGGGTGAGGAGGGGAGTATAGATATGTTGGGGAGATATATATTGGGGAGTGGGAGGGGAGTATAGATATGTAGGGGAGATATATATTGGGGGTCAGGAGGGGAATATAGATATTTAGGGAAGATATATATTGGGGAGTGGGAGGGGAGTATAGATATGTAGGGGAGATATATATTGGGGGTCAGGAGGGGAGCATAGATATTTAGGGGAGATATATATTGGGGGTCAGGAGGGGAGTATATATATATAGGGGAGATATATATTGGGGGTCAGGAGGGGAATATAGATATGTAGGGGAGATATATATTGGGGAGTGGGAGGGGAGTATAGATATGTAGGGGAGATATATATTGGGGGTCAGGAGGGGAATATAGATATTTAGGGAAGATATATATTGGGGAGTGGGAGGGGAGTATAGATATGTAGGGGAGATATATATTGGGGGTCAGGAGGGGAGCATAGATATTTAGGGGAGATACATATTGGGGATCAGGAGGGGAGTATAGCTATATAGGGGAGATATATAAGAGGGGTGAGGAGGGGAGTATGAGGAGTGAATAGGGATTGGTGGTATAGGGAGGGTCCGGAGAATGATGTATGGGGGAGTGCGAGGGGAGTATAGATATGTGGGGAAGGGGGGGGGGGAGATATATATTGGGGGTCAGGAGGGGTCAGGCAGGGTCCGGAGAATGGTGTATCGGGAGTGGGAATAACACAATATTACAGATACTCAGGAACCTGTTGAGTTGCTTCTGCAGTTGATCCAGCCTGTTCCCCAATTCACATTTTTGCCGCCGACTAATGGAAGGCGCCGGAGCAGTGAGCGTGGTGTGGGTAGGGATGGTGCATCGCGGCAGCTCCTGGTACTGACGTCCATTTCTGTCTCCCCAAAAGCTAAAGATGTTAGATACCCCAGAAAAAGCACCTAGGAAAAGGTCAAATAAATAGCAGTGTACAGTAAGGCCGGCAGTCCGGGGATAGGGGAACACAAAGACCGGCAGTCCGGGGATAGGGGAACATAAAGGCCGGCAGTCCGGGGATAGGGGAACATAAAGGCCGGCAGTCCGGGGATAGGGGAACATAAAGGCCGATAGTCCGGGGATAGGGGAACACAAAGGCCGGCAGTCCGGGGATAGTGGAACATAAAGGCCGGCAGTCCGGGGATAGGGGAACATAAAGGCCGGCAGTCCGGGGATAGGGGAACATAAAGGCCGGCAGTCCGGAGATAGGGGAACACAAAGGCCGGCAGTCCGGGGATAGGGGAACATAAAGGCCGGCAGTCCGGGGATAGGGAACACATAGGCCGGCAGTCCGGGGATAGGGGAACACAAAGGTCGGCAGTCCGGGGATAGGGGAACATAAAGGCCGGCAGTCCGGGGATAGGGAACACATAGGCCGGCAGTCCGGGGATAGGGGAACACAAAGGTCGGCAGTCCGGGGATAGGGGAACATAAAGGCCGGCAGTTCGGGGATAGGGGAACACAAAGGCCGGCAGTCCGGAGATAGGGGAACACAAAGGCCGATAGTTCGGGGATAGGGGAACACAAAGGCCGGCAGTCCGGAGATAGGGGAACACAAAGGCCGGCAGTCCGGAGATAGGGGAACACAAAGGCCGGCAGTCCGGGGATAGGGGAACACAAAGGCCGGCAGTTCGGGGATAGGGGAACACAAAGGCCGGCAGTCCGGGGATAGGGGAACACAAAGGCTGGCAGTCCGGGGATAGAGGAACACAAAGGCCGGCAGTCCGGGGATAGTGGAACACAAAGGCCGGCAGTCCGGGGATAGGGGAACACAAAGGCCGGCAGTTCGGGGATAGTGGAACACAAAGGCCGGCAGTCCGGGGATAGTGGAACACAAAGGCCGGCAGTCCGGGGATAGAGGAACACAAAGGCCGGCAGTCAGGGGATAGGGGAACATAAAGGCCGGCAGTCCGGGGATAGTGGAACATAAAGGCCGGCAGTCCGGGGATAGAGGAACACAAAGGCCGGCAGTCCGGGGATAGAGGAACACAAAGGCCGGCAGTCCGGGGATAGAGGGACATAAAGGCCGGCAGTCCGGGGATAGTGGAACATAAAGGCCGGCAGTCCGGGGATAGAGGAACATAAAGGCCGGCAGTCCGGGGATAGTGGAACATAAAGGCCGGCAGTCCGGGGATAGAGGGACATAAAGGCCGGCAGTCCGGGGATAGAGGGACATAAAGGCCGGCAGTCCGGGGATAGAGGAACACAAAGGCCGGCAGTCCGGGGATAGTGGAACATTAAGGCCGGCAGTCCGGGGATAGAGGAACATAAAGGCCGGCAGTCCGGGGATAGAGGAACACAAAGGCCGGCAGTCCGGGGATAGTGGAACATTAAGGCCGGCAGTCCGGGGATAGTGGAACATAAAGGCCGGCAGTCCGGGGATAGTGGAACATAAAGGCCGGCAGTCCGGGGATAGGGGAACATAAAGGCCGGCAGTCCGGGGATAGGGGAACATAAAGGCCGGCAGTCCGGGGATAGTGGAACATAAAGGCCGGCAGTCCGGGGATAGAGGAACATAAAGGCCGGCAGTCCGGGGATAGAGGGACATAAAGGCCGGCAGTCCGGGGATAGGGGAACATAAAGGCCGGCAGTCCGGGGATAGGGGAACATAAAGGCCGGCAGTCCGGGGATAGGGGAACATAAAGGCCGGCAGTCCGGGGATAGAGGGACATAAAGGCCGGCAGTCCGGAGATAGGGGAACACAAAGGCCGGCAGTCCGGGGATAGGGGAACACAAAGGCCGGCAGTTCGGGGATAGGGGAACACAAAGGCCGGCAGTCCGGGGATAGGGGAACACAAAGGCTGGCAGTCCGGGGATAGAGGAACACAAAGGCCGGCAGTCCGGGGATAGTGGAACACAAAGGCCGGCAGTTCGGGGATAGGGGAACACAAAGGCTGGCAGTCCGGGGATAGTGGAACATAAAGGCCGGCAGTCCGGGGATAGGGGAACATAAAGGCCGGCAGTCCGGGGATAGGGGAACATAAAGGCCGGCAGTCCGGGGATAGGGGACATGAAGTGTGTGCGAGCTCAGGGAAGGTCAGGGGGGCGGTTCCGTTCTCAGATGATGCGACACTAAGCAGCGCAGGGACACTGAGCGCAGCCGGAGAGGGTGGGGTTACAGTTATTCTCCCGCTTACCTGACAGGTGGTTGCACACATCCCCCGCGCTCTGGTCGCCCTCCACCTCTCCCCCATTTGCCGCAGTGACGTTGCTGCACGTAGCCCGTGTTGGAGACAGCTCAATGGTGTTTGACACCGGCACCGGCTGCTCATCATCACTGGACGAGGAACTGTTGGGGACGCTGCTGTGCTCCCCCCATCCCTTCTCCTCCAGCAGACTGTTCCGGATCAGCCGGCCTGACCTCTGACCCTTCGGTACCTCGCCGGCATTCTCAGCGTCTGTAATATAAATGAGGAGAGTGAGACACGTCCCTTTGGATCAGCACCCAGGCGAAGCCATGTGCCGACTCGCCCAGATCTGAGTTTTGCATTTTGACATATAACATGAATGTTTAAATAAAGGATTTCATCTACAGGCAGGGGCGGATTGGGAACAAAAAGCGGCCCTGGAAAAAGTTGTACTAGTGGCCCCACATGGGCAGCACCAGAGGTGTAAGGTCTAGCCATGGGCCATGGCAGCAGCACCCTTCCCCCAAGACCTTCCAGATAGTGGGGATGTCCAGCATCAAGGGGGAAGGTAAAAAGAAATAAAATTACATATTATGAGCACATTATATGATACACCTTCAGAATTTAGGAAACTATATCATTCTTTAGAAATATATATTTTCTTGCTTATTACACCAACCGTATCCCAATCACTATTCACTCAATCTTATATGTCAGCCAAGCAGGCAGACAGAGCATACACTAGATCATCTGCAATCACAGGCTAAGTGGCAGTGTCATTTTCATATATGCAAATTATTTATTATGTCTATAAATAGGACCACATGTCCTCAAACAAAACAGGCCCCACGGGTGCGTCAGCCCACTGGGAATCTTCCCTGTAAACTAGGGGAGGGCAACGTGCGGTCCGTGAACCGATCCTGTCCGGCCCCGCTGTCCCACACAAGTGTGCAATGACAAGCGGCCCGACTGGCTGAGCCGCTCGTCATTGCGCTACCTAGCTCCCAGAAGCGGCGCTGCAGAGGAAATCCCGGTCTCGTCACTGGGTCTGCTGACCGGGATTTCCACTGTGAGGTCAGGCGCTGGGCGGCACGGGGGGGCGGGGCCACGGCAGGAGCGGGCAGCAGCGACTCCGTGCGGCACAGCGGGCAGCGGGGATCAGGCAGCGGGCCCCGGATCTGCCACTGTGAAAAAAGGTAAAGGGATCTATGCTTCACTTTAAAAGCTGCTATATAGATTCAGGGGAGGGGAGGGTTGGTTAGGAGGGGAGGGACTGCTATATGGGTTTAGGGGAGGATAGAGACTGCTATATAGGTCCAGCAGAGGGGGGTAGAGACTGCTATATGGGTCCAGCGGAGGATTGGGGGGGGAGCTAGTAACTGTGCCCAGGGAGAGACAGGAGCTGTGAATACCAGCATTACACAGAATGTTGTTTGTTTTCAGCACTGTTTTTTTTTGTTTTTTTTGTTACTGGATTACTTTTTTTTTAGTCATTTTGTATTTTGCCCGTAAAAAACTACGTATTTAGGCCTTCATTCCGAGTTGTTCGCTCGTTATTTTCCTTCACATCGGTGCGATTTTCCGCTAACTGCGCATGCGCAATGTTCGCACTGCGGCTGCGCCAAGTAAATTTGCTAAGAAGTTTGGTATTTTACTCACGGCATTACAAGGTTTTTTCTTCGTTCTGGTGATCGGAGTGTGATTGACAGGAAGTGGGTGTTTCTGGTCGGAAACTGGCCGTTTTATGGGAGTGTGTGAAAAAACGCAGTTTCTGGGAAAAACGCGGGAGTGGCTGGAGAAACGGAGGAGTGTCTGGGCGAACACTGGGTGTGTTTGTGACGTCAAACCAGGAACGAAACTGACTGAACTGATCGCAGTGTAGGAGTAAGTATCGAGCTACTCAGAAACTGCTAAGAAATTTCTATTCACAATTTTGCGACTCTTTCGTTCGCAATTCTGCTAAGCTGAGATTCACTCCCAGTAGGCGGCGGCTTAGCATGTGCAATGCTGCTAAAAGCAGCTAGCGAGCGAACAACTTGGAATGATGGCCTTAGTGTATATTTTTGTGGTGTATGTTTTTATAGTGTTTTATATATATATATATATATATATATATATATACACACACTATGTTTTTATTATTATGGCCCTCATTCCGAGTTGATCGTCGGTATTTTTCATCGCATCGCAATGAAAATCCGCTTAGTACGCATGCGCAATATTCGCACTGCGACTGCGCCAAGTAATTTAACAATGAAGATAGTATTTTTACTCACGGCTTTTTCATCGCTCCGGCGATCGTAATGTGATTGACAGGAAATGGGTGTTACTGGGCGGAAACACGGCGTTTTATGGGCGTGTGGATGAAAACGCTACCGTTTCCGGAAAAAACGCAGTAGTGGCTGGAGAAACGGAGGAGTGGCTGGGCGAACGCTGGGTGTGTTTGTGACGTCAAACCAGGAACGACAAGCACTGAACTGATCGCACAGGCAGAGTAAGGTTGAAGTTACTCAGAAACTGCAAAGTAGTTTGTAATCGCAATATTGCGAATACATCGGTCGCAATTTTAAGAAGCTAAGATACACTCCCAGTAGGCGTAGGCTTAGCGTGTGTAACTCTGCTAAATTCGCCTTGCGACCGATCAACTCGGAATGAGGGCCCATATACATAACTATGGGCCTAATTCAGACCTGATCGCTAGCAGGTGATTTTTGCACTGCTGCGATCAGGTAGTCGCCGCCTACAGGGGTGGGGGTAATCGCTGTGCAGGGGTGAGATCGCATCTGCAGAGAGCTGCACAGACAAAAGTTTGTGCAGTCTCTGTACAGCCCAGGACTTACTCTTCCAGTGCGATGATCGAGACCGGAGCGGACGTCAGAAACCTTCCCTTCAAACGCCTGGTCCCGCATGCGTTTTTCCGGACACTCCTCTAAAACGGTCAATTGCCACCCACAAACGTCCTCTTCCTCTCAGTCACCTTGCGATCGCTTTGTTCGTACCATCCCGTCGCTGCGGACCGACGCGCCTACACATTGCTGTGCAGTTCAGACCCGATTTACAAGATATTTTGTGTGTGGCCCTCGACTATTCACTGGAAGTGTTAAGCGGCCCCCCAGCTGAAATAATTGCCCACCCCTGCTGTAAACCTTATGGCCAATCCGCCTCTGTCTACAGTATATATGTAACTAGTAACCTGGAAGGATTAATAACATGATTTGTTTTCTCTGTAATCCCAACCCTGTGGCACTTGTAAAATAGGCTTTACATTTATTTTTATTATTATTACCAGTTATGTATATAGCGCACACATATTCCACAGTGCTGTACAGAGAATATTTGGCCAGTCACATCAGTCCCTGCCCCAGTGGAGCTTACACTCTATGGCCCTCATTCCGAGTTGTTCGCTCGCTAGCTGCTTTTAGCAGCATTGCACACGCTAGGCCGCCGCCCTCTGGGAGTGTATCTTAGCTTATCAGAATAGAGAACGAAAGATTCGCAATTCTGCTATTAAATATTTCCCTGCAGTTTCTGAGTAGCTCCAGACTTACTCCTAGATTGCGATCAGCTCAGTCCGTTTAGTTCCTGGTTTGACGTCACAAACACGCCCTGCGTTCGGCCAGCCACTCCCCCGTTTTTCCAGCCACTCCCGCGTTTTTACCTGGCACGCCTGCGTTTTTTAGCACACTCCCGGAAAATGCTCTGTTACCTCCCAGAAACGCCCCATTCCTGTCAATCATTCACCGATCAGCAGAGCGACTGAAAAGCGCAGCGGAATCCACAGCAAATCTACTAAGTTTTTAGTTAAATAACTAAGCGCATGCGCATTTTGCAACAAATTGCAGCATAGCGAAAATCGGCAACGAGCGAACAACTCGGAATGACCACCTATATTCCCTATCACATATACACACATTCACACTTGGGGTAATTTTTATTGGGATCCAAGTAACCTACCAGTATATTTTTGGATTGTGGGAGGAAACCGGAGTACCCAGAGGAAACCCACGCAAGCACGGGGAGAATATACAAACTCCACACAGTTATGGCCATGGTGTGAATCGAACCCATGAGGCAGTAATGCTAACCACTACACCATCCGTGCTGCCCAAATGCGTTATCGCCCGCGGGTAACTGTCGTACAGGGCAACGGCCCCTAGTAAATCGCTCCTGACATGTGATCCATTCTGCAACCAGTCAGTAAGGAGAGATGGGTAACTGATCAGCGGCAGCCACATGGCACCGGGGTCTGATTCATATTTCTACACAAACCCGGTGCTATGTGTACAGACAGGATGATTAGGGGTCTGCGCAGACGCAGAACGGGTCTTGCAATGCACTGGCGCGCTGCAGCGTTTGGGGGACATAGCGGGGCCGGCAACCGACACTGTTCTTCAAAGCGGGGTCATGTCGCTCCTGTCTTGAAGACCGACGGGCCCAGGGTCAGAATCATCAGACGCAGACTTCCTGGACCCTACTGTCAGCCTGATGGTCACGACGTTGATCCGAGGTTGCGTCACTCGGATCTTGCTAATGCTGACAAGAGGCAATGGTGGTCATTCTGAGTTGATCGCTTGCTAGCAGATTTTAGCAGCCGTGCAAAAGCTATGCCGCCGCCCACTGTGAGTGTATCTTAGCTTAGCAGAAGTGCGAACAAAAGGATCGCAGAGCGGCTACAATAAATTTTTGTGCAGTTTCAGAGTAGCTCCAGACCTACTCAGCGCTTGCGATCACTTCAGACTGTTCAGTTCCTGTTTTGACGTCACAAACCCGCCCTGCGTTCGCCCAGCCATGCCTGCGTTTTTCCTGGCACGCCTGCGTTTTTCCGCACACTCCCTGAAAACGGTCAGTTGCCACCCAGAAATGCCCTCTTCCTGTCAATCACTCTGCGGCCAGCAGTGCGACTGAAATGCTTCGCTAGACCCTGTGTGAAACTACGTCGTTCGTTGTAATAGTACGTCGCGCGTACGCATTGCGCCACATACGCATGCGCAGAAGTGCCGCTTTTTTGCCTGATCGCTGCGCAGCGAACGAATGCAGCTAGCGATCAACTCGGAATGACCCCCAATGTTTTTTTATTAAAATTTTGCATCATAGTAACATAAAAACATTTATAATAAATCATTTCATATTTACATAAATATACAAAAAAGAAGAAGAAAGAACTGATACGAAATTGGGAATACAAGCGAATAAACAACTTATCATAAAGAACAAAACATATCCATGTGTCCATCCTTCCTTTCTGTAACCCCAAACTCTGAGGACATCAATAATTAACAAACGCCACCACTTCAAATGTGAACCTAAATCGCCATCCCCCTCTCTAGAGATACTCCTGCCTCCCCTTCACCTCCGTACTCCCCCGTCCCCACTCCCCTGAGCCCCTTTCATACCTCAAACCTCACCCACTCTTTCTCCTCCACCATCGCTCACTCACCCACTCATTCCCATCCACTCCCCTTCCGTATCTAGACAATACCAACATTATTTTGAGAACCACATAAAGAACGCTCGTAGCCCATCCTGCGTATGTAAACCATTGTCCTAAACCATAAACAATGTTCAAAAACGAATCGTTGGAAAGAAAAAGTAAGGAAATCACAGAAAGCCACTTTAGATTGGAGAAGAAGAAGGTCATCGGCCACCCACTGGGGGGGGGGCTTCAACTGGCGCCACAGACGGGACCAGCTGAGAGCGTCTAACCTCTCCTGCTCCAATTCCATCATCCACCTCACCTCGTGCAAGATCAAACCCACCACCTCTCTACAGGGAAGGACTGACAGGGCAGGAGGCGTCCATCTCCTACAGAAGCCTTCTGCTGCGTTAGAAGTTAATGAGATGGAATTGCGCAGCGGCTGTCGTGCAATGAATCGGGCCCTGGACTCTCACCTTTGTCCGTCCGTCTGCGGAAGGAGATCTTGCGCCGTCTCAGCTTGTTAAATCCGCTGTCAGAGTCATTGCTGCTGGGAGATCCAGGGATCATGTTGGTCTGAAATGGAACATTGACAGCTGATGTAGGAACGCGTCACATGGATGAGGAAACCAGGGGGGAAATTTACCAAAGATTGATTTTAGGTCGATTTAAAATTGATCAACATCAACAGGGGGTTCCAAAATTCCATATTTACTTAAAGTCGATTTTTGGCTGCTTTTTTTTAAGCCAGCGTCGATGTTTGTCGATTTCTTAAGTCTAAAGTCCCTCAGTTTATATCCGATATACTAAATATCGCCTGCAAACAGAAATAAAATACAGATTCCTGCTTATTTTCTATTGAACAATCCATTCCATGCGCCAGAAGCTGCTACGGTTCCTCTAAATCTGGCTTACATTCTTCCCGATAGTGGGGCACCTACGCAGGACCATGTGCTGAACAGGTCCTGCGTCATCACACCTAGTGCCCCTGAGCCGTTTCAGCCACCGCCGGGCCCTATGGTGATCGCAGCTGCAATTGTGCGCGCTGAGGATGTGTGACATTATGCAAAAAAGCCAGAAGCCCTGATAAGCGCAGAGACGCTCAGCGGAAGCCATCGCACAGGCGCAGCAACCGCGCACACATTCCCAGCGCACACGCAGATCCTTCACCCATCGTCAGCTCCAGTAATTCAACGGCCACGCAGCATGGCAGCCTGGACAGAGACTTCGGAGCTACGCTGTTTGAGTACAGATTTGCAAGCGCCCTAAACATGGCCGCAACAGGCCTGTGTTTTTGCAACCACTCCTCCGTCAACACCCATAAATGGTGCCTGACTGATAATCACTCTGCGTGACGGTAAGCGATGCGAGCGGAATCGCAATTAGACTTACCGCATGTGCAGTGCGAATCCTATGCACGCGCAATTTACAGACAATCGCACCATTGCAAAAACATTGCATATCGTCCGTCGTCTGTATTTTTTATAGGCATCAGAATGAGGTTTCGGCCAGTGGCACGTGTTCTACAAGCTACAGATTCCAACTAGTCTGTTATTATTCGTGATCTGTGGTCGATTCTGAGTTATTTCCCAAACCGACTGTTGGTAAATAAGAGACTTGTATAGACATCTAGGTTAAAGTACAAGATTAGGCTCATGGTCTATTTACATCTAAGGTCAGGTTACTGTATAGTTGATTTCCAGACGATTTCGCCTAAGTAAATACCCGATTTTCAAAATGGACTGTTAGTAAATATCCCCCCAGGCGTAGGGACCAGAGAGTCCCCAAGTGTGGCACAGGCTGGTCCAGGATTACTCTGTTACATAACAACAAATACTGTAACACGTCCATTACCGGGACCCAACTAATTGGTAAAATGGTAAAACTGGGCTAGAACATTACCCCCCAGGTCAGACCAAGAACCCCCTGGCTGGATGAATACGATTATTCGGGACATACATAGCCCAGACTCACATCTCGGAGGTTGAAGGTGATCTCCAAGCTGGACCAGAAATAGTCTGAGAATTCAGGATACATATCCAGAACTTCTAAGAGGTCCTCCCGGTGAATCTTGTGTAGGTCGCAGTAGGTCAGGGCTCGGACGTCTGCGTTGGATTTTCCAGGCCGTGCGTACAGATTGAGAGGCTCACCGAATATGTCGTTCTTCCCTGAGCAGAATGATATGGGGTGATACAATGTGAGGAGCCGTTCTCTGTGTGGAGTACCAGACAAGAGATGAAATGTGAGGAGCTGCTGACGCTCTACACGTGACGACAATGACAGTGTAACACAGACACACGGACGCAACCAATGCGCAGACCACACTGACTGCCAGACGTGTATGGGGAACGTATTTGGTGTATTACAGGGTGAGCGACATATCATAATTACCCAGTATGGCGACCACCACATCCCCGCGCAATATTTCAATGGATCCACGAGAAAGGAAGTAGAGAGCAGTAAGTACATCGCCCGCGTGCACTAGCGTGTCCCCAGGGGGTGCATGCGTGGTCTTAAACTTCATAGCCAGGGCCCGCAGGCAGCCCTTAGTGGCTCCTTTGAACGGTTTACAGTTCTGCAGAAGAGTTCGGTTTAGGTGCAGGCAGATATCGGCTTGCAGGCACTCGGGGAAACCCTTCAGAACCTAAAGAGCAGAAACAGAGGCACAATGGTGAAACGGACATGCAGAAAGATTTACAAAGGAGGGATCCAGAATATGGGAGAGGAGATATAAAGCCGGGGGAGAAGAACACAGAGATAGTGCGAGGACAGAAGAACAAGGATAGAGGTTCATGGATGGAGCATCACAAATGGACACAAAGTGATTGTGGGTGTACAGATGATGGACAAAAAGTGGTGGTGGGTGTACAGATAAAGGAAGGAGTGACGGTGGGTGTGAGATGATGGAAGGAGTGATGGGGGGGTGAGATGATGGAAGGAGTGATGGTGGGTGTGAGATGATGGAAGGAGTGATGGTGGGTGTGAGATGATGGAAGGAGTGATGGTGGGTGTGAGATGATGGAAGGAGTGATGGTGGGTGTGAGATGATGGAAGGAGTGATGGTGGGTGTGAGATGATGGAAGGAGTGACGGTGGGTGTGAGATGATGGAAGGAGTGATGGTGGGTGTGAGATGATGGAAGGAGTGATGGTGGGTGTGAGATGATGGAAGGAGTGATGGTGGGTGTGAGATGATGGAAGGAGTGACAGTGGGTGTGAGATGATGGAAGGAGTGACAGTGGGTGTGAGATGATGGAAGGAGTGATGGTGGGTGTGAGATGATGGAAGGAGTGATGGTGGGTGTGAGATGATGGAAGGAGTGACAGTGGGTGTGAGATGATGGAAGAAGTGATGGTGGGTGTGAGATGATGGAAGGAGTGATGGTGGGTGTGAGATGATGGAAGGAGTGACGGTGGGTGTGAGATGATGGAAGGAGTGATGGTGGGTGTGAGATGATGGAAGGAGTGACGGTGGGTGTGAGATGATGGACAAAAAGTGGTGGTGGGTGTACAGATGATGGATACAAAGTGATGGTGGGTGTACAGATGATGGATACAAAGTGATGGTGGGTGTACAGATGATGGATACAAAGTGATGGTGGGTGTACAGATGATGGATACAAAGTGATGGTGGGTGTAGAGATAAAGGAAGGAGTGATGGTGGGTGTGAGATGATGGAAGGAGTGACAGTGGGTGTAAGATGATGGAAGGAGTGACAGTGGGTGTAAGATGATGGAAGGAGTGATGGGGGGGTGAGATGATGGAAGGAGTGATGGTGGGTGAGAGATGATGGAAGTAATGACGGTGGGTGTGAGATGATGGAAGGAGTGACAGTAGAGAAAGAGTGATGGTGGGTGTGAGATGATGGAAGGAGTGACGGTGGGTGTGAGATGATGGAAGGAGTGATGGTGGGTGTGAGATGATGGAAGGAGTGATGGTGGGTGTGAGATGATGGAAGGAGTGACAGTGGGTGTGAGATGATGGAAGGAGTGATAGTAGAGAAGGAGTGACGGTGGGTGTGAGATGATGGAAGGAGTGACAGTGGGTGTGAGATGATGGAAGGAGTGATAGTAGAGAAGGAGTGACGGTGGGTGTGAGATGATGGAAGGAGTGACAGTGGGTGTGAGATGATGGAAGGAGTGACGGTGGGTGTGAGATGATGGAAGGAGTGACGGTGGGTGTGAGATGATGGAAGGAGTGAAGGTGGGTGTGAGATGATGGAAGGAGTGATGGTGGGTGTGAGATGATGGAAGGAGTGACGGTGGGTGTGAGATGATGGAAGGAGTGACGGTGGGTGTGAGATGATGGTGGGTGTGAGATGATGGAAGGAGTGACAGTGGGTGTGAGATGATGGAAGGAGTGATGGTGGGTGTGAGATGATGGAAGGAGTGACGGTGGGTGTGAGATGATGGAAGGAGTGACGGTGGGTGTGAGATGATGGAAGGAGTGACGGTGGGTGTGAGATGATGGAAGGAGTGACGGTGGGTGTGAGCTGATGGAAGGAGTGACGGTGGGTGTGAGATGATGGAAGGAGTGACGGTGGGTGTGAGATGATGGAAGGAGTGATGGGGGTGTGAGATGATGGAAGGAGTGACAGTGGGTGTGAGATGATGGAAGGAGTGAAGGTGGGTGTGAGATGATGGAAGGAGTGACGGTGGGTGTGAGATGATGGAAGGAGTGATGGTGGGTGTGAGATGATGGAAGGAGTGACGGTGGGTGTGAGATGATGGACAAAAAGTGGTGGTGGGTGTACAGATGATGGATACAAAGTGATGGTGGGTGTACAGATGATGGATACAAAGTGATGGTGGGTGTACAGATGATGGATACAAAGTGATGGTGGGTGTACAGATGATGGATACAAAGTGATGGTGGGTGTAGAGATAAAGGAAGGAGTGATGGTGGGTGTGAGATGATGGAAGGAGTGACAGTGGGTGTAAGATGATGGAAGGAGTGACAGTGGGTGTAAGATGATGGAAGGAGTGATGGGGGGGTGAGATGATGGAAGGAGTGATGGTGGGTGAGAGATGATGGAAGTAATGACGGTGGGTGTGAGATGATGGAAGGAGTGACAGTAGAGAAAGAGTGATGGTGGGTGTGAGATGATGGAAGGAGTGACGGTGGGTGTGAGATGATGGAAGGAGTGATGGTGGGTGTGAGATGATGGAAGGAGTGATGGTGGGTGTGAGATGATGGAAGGAGTGACAGTGGGTGTGAGATGATGGAAGGAGTGATAGTAGAGAAGGAGTGACGGTGGGTGTGAGATGATGGAAGGAGTGACAGTGGGTGTGAGATGATGGAAGGAGTGATAGTAGAGAAGGAGTGACGGTGGGTGTGAGATGATGGAAGGAGTGACAGTGGGTGTGAGATGATGGAAGGAGTGACGGTGGGTGTGAGATGATGGAAGGAGTGACGGTGGGTGTGAGATGATGGAAGGAGTGAAGGTGGGTGTGAGATGATGGAAGGAGTGATGGTGGGTGTGAGATGATGGAAGGAGTGACGGTGGGTGTGAGATGATGGAAGGAGTGACGGTGGGTGTGAGATGATGGTGGGTGTGAGATGATGGAAGGAGTGACAGTGGGTGTGAGATGATGGAAGGAGTGATGGTGGGTGTGAGATGATGGAAGGAGTGACGGTGGGTGTGAGATGATGGAAGGAGTGACGGTGGGTGTGAGATGATGGAAGGAGTGACGGTGGGTGTGAGATGATGGAAGGAGTGACGGTGGGTGTGAGCTGATGGAAGGAGTGACGGTGGGTGTGAGATGATGGAAGGAGTGACGGTGGGTGTGAGATGATGGAAGGAGTGATGGGGGTGTGAGATGATGGAAGGAGTGACAGTGGGTGTGAGATGATGGAAGGAGTGAAGGTGGGTGTGAGATGATGGAAGGAGTGATGGTGGGTGGGAGATGATGGAAGGAGTGACAGTGGGTGTGAGATGATGGAAGGAGTGACGGTGGGTGTGAGATGATGGAAGGAGTGATGGTGAGTGTGAGATGATGGTGGGTGTGAGATGATGGAAGGAGTGACAGTGGGTGTGAGATGATGGAAGGAGTGACTGTGGGTGTGAGATGGTGAAAGGAGTGACGGTGGGTGTGAGATGATGGAAGGAGTGACGGTGGGTGTGAGATGATGGAAGGAGTGACGGTGGGTGTGAGATGATGGAAGGAGTGACGGTGGGTGTGAGATGATGGAAGGAGTGACGGTGGGTGTGAGATGATGGAAGGAGTGACGGTGGGTGTGAGATGATGGAAGGAGTGACGGTGGGTGTGAGATGATGGAAGGAGTGACGGTGGGTGTGAGATGATGGAAGGAGTGACGGTGGGTGTGAGCTGATGGAAGGAGTGACGGTGGGTGTGAGATGGTGAAAGGAGTGACGGTGGGTGTGATATGA
Organism: Pseudophryne corroboree; assembly: GCF_028390025.1. Taxonomy (NCBI): domain Eukaryota; kingdom Metazoa; phylum Chordata; class Amphibia; order Anura; family Myobatrachidae; genus Pseudophryne; species Pseudophryne corroboree. The sequence continues at coordinate 845,338,589 of NC_086448.1, forward strand.
TGGAAGGAGTGACGGTGGGTGTGAGATGATGGAAGGAGTGACAGTGGGTGTGAGATGATGGAAGGAGTGACTGTGGGTGTGAGATGATGGAAGGAGTGACTGTGGGTGTGAGATGGTGAAAGGAGTGACGGTGGGTGTGAGATGATGGAAGGAGTGACGGTGGGTGTGAGATGATGGAAGGAGTGACGGTGGGTGTGAGATGATGGAAGGAGTGACGGTGGGTGTGAGATGATGGAAGGAGTGACGGTGGGTGTGAGATGATGGAAGGAGTGACGGTGGGTGTGAGATGATGGAAGGAGTGACGGTGGGTGTGAGATGATGGAAGGAGTGACGGTGGGTGTGAGATGATGGAAGGAGTGACGGTGGGTGTGAGCTGATGGAAGGAGTGACGGTGGGTGTGAGATGATGGAAGGAGTGACGGTGGGTGTGAGATGATGGAAGGAGTGACAGTGGGTGTGAGATGATGGAAGGAGTGACGGTGGGTGTGAGATGATGGAAGGAGTGACAGTGGGTGTGAGATGATGGAAGGAGTGACAGTGGGTGTGAGATGATGGAAGGAGTGACAGTGGGTGTGAGATGATGGAAGGAGTGACGGTGGGTGTGAGATGATGGAAGGAGTGACAGTGGGTGTGAGATGATGGAAGGAGTGACAGTAGAGAAGGAGTGATGGTGGGTGTGAGATGATGGAAGGAGTGACAGTGGGTGTGAGATGATGGAAGGAGTGACAGTGGGTGTGAGATGATGGAAGCAGTGAAGGTGGGTGTGAGATGATGGAAGGAGTGATGGTGGGTGGGAGATGATGGAAGGAGTGACAGTGGGTGTGAGATGATGGAAGGAGTGACAGTGGGTGTGAGATGATGGAAGGAGTGACGGTGGGTGTGAGATGATGGAAGGAGTGACGGTGGGTGTGAGATGATGGAAGGAGTGACGGTGGGTGTGAGATGATGGAAGGAGTGACGGTGGGTGTGAGATGATGGAAGGAGTGACGGTGGGTGTGAGATGATGGAAGGAGTGACGGTGGGTGTGAGATGATGGAAGGAGTGACGGTGGGTGTGAGCTGATGGAAGGAGTGACGGTGGGTGTGAGATGATGGAAGGAGTGACGGTGGGTGTGAGATGATGGAAGGAGTGACAGTGGGTGTGAGATGATGGAAGGAGTGACGGTGGGTGTGAGATGATGGAAGGAGTGACAGTGGGTGTGAGATGATGGAAGGAGTGACAGTGGGTGTGAGATGATGGAAGGAGTGACAGTGGGTGTGAGATGATGGAAGGAGTGACGGTGGGTGTGAGATGATGGAAGGAGTGACAGTGGGTGTGAGATGATGGAAGGAGTGACAGTAGAGAAGGAGTGATGGTGGGTGTGAGATGATGGAAGGAGTGACAGTGGGTGTGAGATGATGGAAGGAGTGACGGTGGGTGTGAGATGATGGAAGGAGTGATGGTGGGTGTGAGATGATGGAAGGAGTGATAGTAGAGAAGGAGTGATGGTGGGTGTGAGATGATGGAAGGAGTGACAGTGGGTGTGAGATGATGGAAGGAGTGACAGTGGGTGTGAGATGATGGAAGCAGTGAAGGTGGGTGTGAGATGATGGAAGGAGTGATGGTGGGTGGGAGATGATGGAAGGAGTGACAGTGGGTGTGAGATGATGGAAGGAGTGACAGTGGGTGTGAGATGATGGAAGGAGTGACGGTGGGTGTGAGATGATGGAAGGAGTGATGGTGGGTGTGAGATGATGGTGGGTGTGAGATGATGGAAGGAGTGACAGTGGGTGTGAGATGATGGAAGGAGTGACTGTGGGTGTGAGATGGTGAAAGGAGTGACGGTGGGTGTGAGATGATGGAAGGAGTGACGGTGGGTGTGAGATGATGGAAGGAGTGACGGTGGGTGTGAGATGATGGAAGGAGTGACGGTGGGTGTGAGATGATGGAAGGAGTGACGGTGGGTGTGAGATGATGGAAGGAGTGACGGTGGGTGTGAGATGATGGAAGGAGTGACGGTGGGTGTGAGATGATGGAAGGAGTGACGGTGGGTGTGAGATGATGGAAGGAGTGATGGTGGGTGTGAGCTGATGGAAGGAGTGACGGTGGGTGTGAGATGATGGAAGGAGTGACGGTGGGTGTGAGATGATGGAAGGAGTGATGGTGGGTGTGAGCTGATGGTAGGAGTGATGGTGGGTGTGAGATGATGGAAGGAGAGATTGTGGGAGTACGATATACACAGGTCATGGTTGGACTCACTGCGTTCATATCAATGCCATTGGTGTAGGACCAGGCGTGCTGGAAATACTCCTCCAGACGTTGGCGCAACGGGTTGGGAATTTGGTGGAAACGGATGAACTCGCGGACCCGCAGCATCTGTGTGTGGTACCTGGCAGTTCCGGAATACAGGCGCTGGATGATTGCAGACACATTCCCAAAAATACTAGCGTACATGAGAGCTAGAGGGACACAAGAGCGGTGTTACAGACACCGAATTCTCATTATACTGTGATTATATACTGTATATATATATATATATATATTTCACACCAGAGCATACACCCCTACCACATTCATGTCCACACATTACACAGTTATCCATGTCACTGCACCAGAGGGGAATCTCCAGCATGCGGAACATGAGTAATACATGGCGGGGGTGTGACTGATTAACAGGGGTGTGTGACTGAGACACGACAGAGGGAGTGACTGATACGCAGCAGGGGTATGACTGATACACGGCGGGGGTGTGACTGATACGCAGCAGGGGTGTGACTGATACACGGCGGGGGTGTGACTGATACGCAGCGGGGGTGTGACTGATACGCAGCGGGGGTGTGACCGAGATACGTCGGGGGTGTGCCTGAGACACGGCGGGTGTGGTGACTGAGACACGGCGGGGGTGTGTGACTGATATACAGTGGGGGTGTGTGACTGATACACAGCGGGGTGGTGACTGATACACCGCGGGGGTGTGACTGATACACGGCGGGGGTGTGACTGATATGCAGTGGGGGTGTGACAGACATGGTGGGGGTGTGACTGATACGCAGCGGGGGGGTGACTGATACGCAGCGGGGGGGTGACTGATACATGGCGGGGTGTGACTGATAAGCAGTGGGTGTGTGACTGATATGCAGTAGGGGTGTGACCGAGACACGGCGGGGGGGTGACTGATATGCAGTAGGGGTGTGACAGAGACACGGCGGGGGGGGTGACTGATATGCAGTAGGGGTGTGACTGAGACACGGTGGGGGTGTGACAGATACACAGGGTGTGTGTGACTGAGAAAAAGCGGGGTGTGTGTGACTGATATGCAGTGGGGGGTGTGACTGAGACACGGTGGGTGTGTGACAGATACACAGGGTGTGTGTGACTGAGAAACAGCGGGGTGTGTGTGACTGATATGCAGTGGGGGTGTGACTGATATGCAGTAGGGGTGTGACTGATACACGGCGGGGGTGACTGAGACACGGCGGGGGGGGGGTGACTGATATGCAGTGGGGGTGTGACTGAGACACGGTGGGGGTGTGACAGATACACAGGGTGTGTGTGACTGAGAAACAGCGGGGTGTGTGTGACTGATATGCAGTGGGGGTGTGACTGAGGTATGGCGGGGGTGTGACTGATATGATGTGGGGGTGTGACAGACATGGTGGGGGTGTGACTGATACACAGCGGGGCGGTGACTGAGATGCGGCAGGGGTGTGACTGTGACACAGGCGGGGGGTGGACTGATATGCAGTGGGGGTATGACTGATACACGGCGGGGTGTGACTGAGACACGGCGGGGAGGGGACTGATATGCAGTGGGGGTGTGACAGACATGGTGGGGGTGTGACTGATACGCAGCGGGGGGGTGACTGATACGCAGCGGGGGTGTGACTGATACATGGCGGGGTGTGACTGATAAGCAGTGGGTGTGTGACTGATATGCAGTAGGGGTGTGACCGAGACACGGCGGGGGGGTGACTGATATGCAGTAGGGGTGTGACAGAGACACGGTGGGGAGGTGACTGATATGCAGTGGAGGTGTGAATGAGACACGGCGGGGGTGTGACTGATATGCAGCGGGGGGGGGGGGGGGTGACTGATACGCAGTGGGGGTGTGACTGAGACATGGTGGGGGTGTGACTGAGACACGGTGGGGGTGTGACTGATATGCAGCGGGTGTGTGACAGACATGGTGGGGGGTGTGACAGACGTGGCAGGGGTGTGACTGAGACGTGGCAGGGGTGTGACTGTGACACAGCGGGGGGGTGGGGGTGGACTGATATGCAGTGGGGGGGACTGACTGATACACGGCGGGGTGGGGGTGACTGAGACACAGTGAGGGGAAGGATGTCACTGATACACATAGAAACATAGAATGTGACGGCAGATAAGAACCACTTGGCTCATCTAGTCTGCCCCTTTTTTTTTTAATCCTTTAGGTAATCTCATCCCTTTTAGGACCTTAGTTATTTGTAAGGATATTCATATGCCTATCCCATGCATGTTTAAATTGCTCTACAGTCTTAACCTCTACCACCTCTGATGGGAGACTATTCCACTTATCCACTACCCTTTCTGTGAAGTAATTTTTCCTTAAATTCCCCCTGAACCCCCCCCCCCCCCCCCCCCCCCCCCCCCCCCTCCAGTCTCAGTGTATGTCCTCGTGTCCTAATACTTCTCTTGTTCCCTCCTGAACTTTGTTAAGGCCCTTGGTGTATTTGAAAGTTTCTATCATGTCTCCCCCTTTCCCTTCTCTCCTCCATACTATACATGTTAAGATCTTTTAGCATTTCCAGGTAAGTTTTCCAGGTAAGTTGTATGATGTCGGCCATGCACCATATTAGTTGCCCTTCTTTGTACAGTCTCTAATGTATTTATATCCTTCTGAAGATATGGCCTCCAGAACTGGACACAGTATTCCAGATGAGGCCACACCAATGACCTATACAGTGGTATTATTACTTCTTTCTTTCTGCTGCTGATTCCTCTCCCTATGCACCAAGCATCTGACTAGCCTTCCTCATTGCTTGTTACATTGCTAACCTGCCTTTATGTCACCTGAAATAGTGACTCCTAGATCCCTTTCCTCCTCAGTAGTTTCCAGTATAGTGCCACTAATACTATATTTATCCTTTATGTCACCTGAGATAGTGACTCCTAGATCCCTTTCCTCCTCAGTAGTTCCCAGTATAGTGCCATTAATACTATATTTATCCTTTATGTCACCTGAAATAGTGACTCCTAGATCCCTTTCCTCCTCAGTAGTTCCCAGTATAGTGCCATTAATACTATATTTATCCTTTGTCACCTGAAATAGTGACTCCTAGATCCCTTTCCTCCTCAGTAGTTTCCAGTATAGTGCCATTAATACTATATTTATCCTTTATGTCACCTGAAATAGTGACTCCTAGATCCCTTTCCTCCTCAGTAGTTTCCAGTATATTGCCATTAATACTATATTTATCCTATATGTCACCTGAGATAGTGACTCCTAGATCCCTTTCCTCCTCAGTAGTTCCCAGTATAGTGCCATTAATACTATATTTATCCTTTATGTCACCTGAAATAGTGACTCCTAGATCCCTTTCCTCCTCAGTAGTTCCCAGTATAGTGCCATTAATACTATATTTATCCTTTATGTCACCTGAGATAGTGACTCCTAGATCCCTTTCCTCCTCAGTAGTTCCAGTATAGTGCCATTAATACTATATTTATCCTTTATGTCACCTGAAATAGTGACTCCAAGATCCCTTTCCTCCTCAGTAATTTCCAGTATAGTGCCATTAATACTATATTTATCCTTTATGTCACCTGAAATAGTGACTCCTAGATCCCTTTCCTCCTCAGTAGTTTCCAGTATAGTGCCATTAATACTATATTTATCCTTTATGTCACCAGAGATAGTGACTCCTAGATCCCTTTCCTCCTCAGTAGTTCCAGTATAGTGCCATTAATACTATATTTATCCTTTATGTCACCTGAAATAGTGACTCCTAGATCCCTTTCCTCCTCAGTAGTTCCAGTATAGTGCCATTAATACTATATTTATCCTTTATGTCACCTGAAATAGTGACTTCTAGATCCCTTTCCTCCTCAGTAGTTTCCAGTATAGTGCCATTAATACTATATTTATCCTTTATGTCACCTGAAATAGTGACTCCTAGATCCCTTTCCTCCTCAGTAGTTTCCAGTATAGTGCCATTAATACTATATTTATCCTTTATGTCACCTGAGATAGTGACTCCTAGATCCCTTTCCTCCTCAGTAGTTCCCAGTATAGCGCCATTAATACTATATTTATCCTTTATGTCACCTGAAATAGTGACTCCTAGATCCCTTTCCTCCTCAGTAGTTTCCAGTATAGTGCCATTAATACTATATTTATCCTTTATGTCACCTGAAATAGTGACTCCTAGATCCCTTTCCTCCTCAGTAGTTTCCAGTATAGCGCCATTAATACTATATTTATCCTTTATATCACCTGAAATAGTGACTCCTAGATCCCTTTCCTCCTCAGTAGTTTCCAGTATAGCGCCATTAATACTATATTTATCCTTTCTTTTACCTGAAATAGTGACTCCTAGATCCCTTTCCTCCTCAGTAGTTCCCACTATAGGGCCATTAATACTATATTTATCCTTTATGTCACCTGAAATAGTGACTCCTAGATCCCTTTCCTCCTCAGTAGTTCCAGTATAGCGCCATTAATACTATATTTATCCTTTATGTCACCTGAGATAGAGACTCCTAGATCCCTTTCCTCCTCAGTAGTTCCCACTATAGGGCCATTAATACTATATTTATCCTTTATGTCACCTGAAATAGTGACTCCTAGATCTCTTTCCTCCTCAGTAGCTCCCAGTATAGCGCCAGTAATACTATATTTATCCTTTATGTCACCTGAGATAGTGACTCCTAGATCCCTTTCCTCCTCAGTAGTTCCCAGTATAGTGCCATTAATACTATATTTATCCTTTATGTCACCTGAGATAGTGACTCCTAGATCCCTTTCCTCCTCAGTAGTTTCCAGTATAGCGCCATTAATACTATATTTATTCTTTATGTCACCTGAGATAGTGACTCCTAGATCCCTTTCCTCCTCAGTAGTACCCAGTATAGTGCCATTAATACTATATTTATCCTTTATGTCACCTGAGATAGTGACTCCTAGATCCCTTTCCTCCTCAGTAGCTCCCAGTATAGTGCCATTAATACTATATTTATCCTTTATGTCACCTGAGATAGTGACTCCTAGATCCCTTTCCTCCTCAGTAGTTTCCATTATAGTACCCTTGATACTAAATTTAGCCTTTGGGTTTTTGAGACCCAAGTGCATAATTTTGCATTTAGCATTGAACTATAGTTGCCACATTCTTCACCATTTCTAAAGCCTACCTAGGTCATCAATCATGTTTTACCCCTCCCGGTGTGTCTACCCTGTTGCATATCTTTATATCATCTGCAAAAAGGCATACTTTCCCTTCAATACCATTTGAAATGTCACCAACAAAGGTATTAAAGAGAACTGGTCCAAGTACAGATCCCTGGGGTACTCCACTGGTAACATTTCCCTCCATAGATTGCACTCCATTTACTACAACTGTCTGTTTCCCTACCTGCAACCAGGTTCTTATCCATTTAGCTGTTTTATAATCCACCCCCACACTTTCAAGTTTATTTAGCTGTCTGCAATGTGGGACAGTGTCAAATGCCTTACTAAAGTCTTGATATGCTACATCTACAGCTCCCCCAAGATCTATTATTTTCGTCACGGAGTCAAAAAAGTCAATAAGATTTGTTTGGCATGGTCTCCCACCAGTAAATCCATGCTGTTTTGTATCCTGTAAGTGGTTTGATTTAAGATATTCCACAACTCTTTCTTTTAATAGTTTTTCCATTACTTTCCCTACTACTGATGTAAGGCTTACTGGTCTGTAGTTCTTCCTTGCTTCCACTTTTGTGCAGTGGAACTACATTTGCTCTTTTCCAGTCCTCTGGAATGGCACCTGTATGTAGTGACTGGTTAAATAATTCTGTTAATGGGGCCACCAGCACATCTTTTAGCTCTTTGAGTATCCTTGGGTGTATCCCATCTGGTCCCATTGATTTATCCACTTTCAGTTTTGAAAGTTCTGTTAGAACCTTCTCCTCTGTAAATGTACTTTCATCTACCTTATTTTTATGAATGTCCTTGCAACATTACTGGGGCCCCTTCCCTTCTCTTTCTGTAGTAAATACTGAGCAAAAATAATGATTTAGATGATCTGCTATAAGTGGCAAACGCACAATTTCTAAAGGGAGATTTCCAAATACAGTCCATAATATCCCACTCTGTAGAACACTGAAGCAATTGCGAAGAACCCACTAGCAACCATGGACATTAATGTAAACATTGGTCTTTTTATACACTGCATACTGTATGGAAAACAGTATTAATATTTAACAATATAGATGCAGAGTACTGCACTTTCTAAGCACACATTCTCCCACCTCGTTATACGGCTCCTGTCTCTTCTTCCTAGTAGCTACTCTCTTCTAGTGCACTGATTGAGGACTCGGATCCACACACACAGCAAGAAGAAGCTCTAGTAATTGCCATTGCTATTGTTGCCATTTTAGCCACTTGCCAAGAGGAGGGGGTTTCTGGGCAACCGGACCCCCCACCCCCCTGCATTTGCCTATGGCTATTGCCTTGTCTCCCTCCACCAAATTCTCACACTCTGGGCCTAATTCAGATCTGATGGCAGCAGCCAATTTGGTAGCTAATTAGTAAAACCATGTGCACTGCAGGTGGGGCAGATATAACATTTGCAAAGAGAGTTAGGTTTGGGTGGGTTATATTGTTTCTGTGCAGGGTAAATACTGGCTGCTTTATTTTTACACTGCAATTTAGATTTCAGTTTGAATGCACCCCACCCGAATCTAACTCTCTCTGCACATGTTATATCTGCCCCACCTGCAGTGCACATGGTTTTGCCCATTAGCTAACAAATTTGCTGCTGCAATGAGATCTGAATTAGGCCCTCTGTCTTTAGTCTTATTATTCCTCTATTTGATGTATTCCTTTCACTTATATGCTTTAAAAAAGTTTTAGCTGCCTTATCTACTGACTGGGCCATTTTCTCCCCAGCTTCTGCCTTTGCACGTCTGATCACTTTCTTAGCATCCTTCCGTCTGTCAAGATACACCTCTTTGTCGTTATTATTTTGAGTCTGTTTGTATTTCCTAAAAGCCATCTTTTTTGCTTTCACACTAGTTGATACTTCTTTTGTGAACCACACTGGCTTCCTTTTCCTGGTGCTTTTCCTAACCCTTTTGATACAAAGGTCTGTTGCACATAGTACTGCACTTTTCAGTTTTTTCCACCTCTCCTGCACTCCTTCCAAGTTCCTCCAGTCTGCCAATGAATCACTTAAACATCTCCCCATTTTTGCAAAGTCAGCATTTCTAAAATCCAACACCTTTGTATTTGTGTGACAGGAGTTGGATCCTGTCTTTATACTAAACCATACTGCTTGATGATCACTGGATCCCAGGTGCTCACCCACATATATGTCTGATATCCTGTCACCATTTGTAAGAATGAAATCTAATATTGAGTCTTTGCGAGTGGGCTCCCTCACCAATTGCTTGAGAGATGCTCCCTGTAAGGAATGTAGAAATTTGCCACTTGTAGCTGAACTTGCAAAAGACCCTCCCAATTTACATCAGGTAAATTTAAGTCTCCCATGATTATGACTTCTCCCTTTAAAGACATTTTAGTGATGTTCAACAATAGGTTCCAGTCCAAATCCTGTCCCTGGTCTGGTGGTCTATAGATCACCCCAATGCGAATAATGCCCCTCTCCCCGGTTTCTATGTTAACCCAAAGGGCTTCAGTTTTTTCTTCAATAATTTGTATTAAGGTACCATTTATGCTTTTTTTTCACTTACATTGCTACCCCTCCTCCTATTCTTCCCATGCTACCCTTCCTAAATAAATTGTATCCTGGTATAGCTATGTCCCAGTCATGATTCTCATTGCACCATGACTCTGTAATTGCCACAATATCTAGCTCATCCCTTATCATTATCGCAATTAGCTCTGGAATTTTGTCTCCTAAGCTCCTAGCATTTGCACACATAGCTTTAAGAATTTTGCCTGTGCATCTGTTATTAGTAGCCATGTCCAGACAGTACTAAATAAATGACAAGTTTAAAGTTGAAATTACCTGTTTGGTGATGTTGCTCAGTGTTTGGTAATTTTCTATTTATTTTTTACTATTCAGGAATCACACTCTGTCCTTTACACCATGGCTACACTTCACTAAATGTAACGATACAGTACACCTGACCACAAATGGCCAAATGATCAAATGAGGTAATCACCAGACAGTCTGCAATAATAAACATTTTACACGGGGGAGGGGGGGGGGGCGACGGCGGCTGATACACGGCAGGGGTGTGACTGAGACACGGTGGGGGTGTTATATACACACAGCGGGGGGGTAGTGTCTGATACATGGCGGGGGTGTGACTGATACATGGCGGGGGTGTGGCTTAGACATGGCGGCGGATGACTGAGATACAGCGGAGGTGTGACTGAGACACGGTGGGGGATGTCTAAGACATGGAGGGGGTGTGACTGAGACACGGCGGGGGTGTGACTGAGACACGGCGGGGGTGTGACTGAGACACGGCGAGGGGGGTGACTGAGACACGGCGAGGGGGGTGACTGAGACACGGCGAGGGGGGTGACTGAGACACGGCGAGGGGGGTGGGATGTGATAATTAGGGGGTGTCGCTGTTTTATAGGTGAATAGGGAGATTTAAGGGTGTTGTCCCAGGGCTTCTGGGCACTGGCCAGAATAAGCAGTAGCTTGGTTCTCTCCCTGCCAGACGTAGCCTCAGATTTCCCATTCTGACACAATGTATTCGCTGTAACTAGATGCCTCATTCAGGGATGGACAGAAAGCCGTTATTTCAGAGGTGACTGATTATTGGTCAATGGAAGAAGTATAAACATGCATTTATAGAGCTGTATGGGACCCAATAGCCAGTAGTACTGAGCGGTGTGTGATGATTCGGGCAGGGGCGAGCTGGTATGAGAACACAGAGAAAGATTAGATTCTATGATGAGAAGAGAGGACAAAGTCTTCCTCCCTAGAAAGAGTTCTTTACAGTTGCAGCATTAAAGCTTAGCATTAACCTTGCACCATGAATCAGTTCACGGGCCGCACATTCCCTTGTGATGGGGTGCACATCTGGCGCTATACTCACATCCGATCAGCATGACGCAGATGGAGAAGATCTTCTCGGAGTTGGTGTTAGGGGACACGTTCCCGAAGCCCACGCTGGTCAGGCTGCTGAAGGTGAAATAGAGAGCGGTGACGTACTTGTCATTGATGGTCGGGCCGGATTTGGTGTTGCTGTTGTTGTAGGGTTTCATGATCTGAGTGCCAAGCGAGTACAGCCAGCCGATTGGTCTATACTCCTGATCGTAGTGTTCCATGTGTCCAATCGCGTACCAGATGCAGGCCAGCCAATGAGCTATGAGGGCGAAGGTGCACATCAGCAGGAACAAGACAGCGGCCCCGTACTCTGAGTACCGGTCCAACTTACGCGCCACGCGCACCAAGCGCAGGAGGCGGGCTGTCTTCAGCAGGCCAATCAGAGTAGTAGTCTAGAAAACAAAGAGAACACAAAATACATTCAGAGAAAATGAAACGAGAAACTATCAGAGAAAAATTCTCAAACATGTGCATGCCCCTCACCGTGTACCCTGCCGGGCCCACCCACACTCCTTACCCTGTACCCGGCCAGGCCCATCCCACACTCCTTACCCTGTACCCAAGCCGGGCCCATCCCACACTCCTTACCCTATACCCGGCCAGGCCCATCCCACACTCCTTACCCTGTACCCAAGCCGGGCCCACCCACACTCCTTACCCTGTACCCGGCCAGGCCCATCCCACACTCCTTACCCTGTACCCAAGCCGGGCCCACCCACACTCTTTACCCTGTACCCGGCCAGGCCCATCCCACACTCCTTACCCTGTACCCAAGCTGGGCCCATCCCACACTCCTTACCCTATACCCGGCCAGGCCCATCCCACACTCCTTACCCTATATCCGGCCAGGCCCATCCCACACTCCTTACTCTATACCCAAGCCGGGCCCATCCCACACTCCTTACCTTATACCCGGCCAGGCCCAACCCACACTCCTTACCCTATACCCGGCCAGGCCCATCCCACACTCCTTACCCTGTACCCAAGCCGGGCCCATCCCACACTCCTTACCCTGTACCCGGCCAGGCCCATCCCACACTCCATGCCCTGTACCCGGCCGGGCCCATCCCACACTCCTTACCCTGTACCCAAGCTGGGCCCATCCTACACTCCTTACCCTGTACCCGGCCAGGCCCATCCCACACTCCTTACCCTGTACCCGGCCAGGCCCATCCCACACTCCTTACCCTGTACCCGGCCAGGCCCATCCCACACTCCTTACCCTATACCCGGCCAGGCCCATCCCACACTCCTTACCCTGTACCCGGCCTGGCCCATCCCACACTCCTTACCCTGTACCCGGCCTGGCCCATCCCACACTCCTTACCCTGTACCCAAGCCGGGCCCATCCCACATTCCTTACCCTGTACCCGGCCAGGCTTATCCCACACTCCTTACCCTGTACCCGGCCAGGCCCATCCCACACTCATTACCCTGTACCCGGCCAGGCCCATCCCACACTCCTTACCCTGTACCCAAGCCGGGCCCATCCCACACTCCTTAGCCTGCACCCGGCCTGGCCCATCCCACACTCCATACCCTGTACTCAAGCCGGGCCCATCCCACACTCCTTACCCTGTACCCGGCCAGGCCCATCCCACACTCCTTACCCTGTACCCGGCCTGGCCCATCCCACACTCCTTACCCTGTACCCAAGCCGGGCCCATCCCACACTCCATACCCTGTACCCGGCCAGGCCCATCCCACACTCCTTACCCTGTACCCAAGCCGGGCCCATCCCACACTCCTTACCCTGCACCCGGCCTGGCCCATCCCACACTCCATACCCTGTACTCAAGCCGGGCCCATCCCACACTCCTTACCCTGTACCCGGCCAGGCCCATCCCACACTCCTTACCCTGTACCCGGCCTGGCCCATCCTACACTCCTTACCCTGTACCCAAGCCGGGCCCATCCCACACTCCTTACCCTGTACCCGGCCTGGCCCATCCCACACTCCTTACCCTGTACCCAAGCCAGGCCCATCCCACACTCCTTACCCTGTACCCAAGCCAGGCCCATCCCACACTCCTTACCCTGTACCCGGCCAGGCTCATCCCACACTCCTTACCCTGTACCCGGCCAGGCCCATCCCACACTCCTTACCCTGTACCCGTTCCAGGCCCATCCCACACTCCTTACCCTATACCCGGCCAGGCCCATCCACACTCCTTACCCTGTACCCGGCCAGGCCCATCCCACACTCCTTACCCTGTACCCGGCCAGGCCCATCCCACACTCCTTACCCTGTACCCGGCCAGGCCCATCCCACACTCCTTACCCTGTACCCGGCCCATCCCACACTCCTTACCCTGTACCCGGCCAGTCCCATCCCACACTTCTTACCCTGTACCCGGCCAGGCCCATCACACACTCCTTACCCTGTACCCGGCCAGGCACATCCCACACTCCTTACCCTGTACCCGGCCCGGCCCATCCCACACTCCTTACCCTGTACCAGGCCCATCCCACACTCCTTACCCTGTACCCGGCCAGGCCCATCCCACACTCCTTACCCTGTACCAGGCCAGGCCCATCCCACACTCCTTACCCTGTACCCGGCCAGGCCCATCCCACACTCCTTACCCTGTACCCGGCCAGGCCCATCCCACACTCCTTACCCTGTACCTGGCCAGGCCCATCCCACACTCCTTACCCTGTACCCGGCCTGGCCCATCCCACACTCCTTACCCTGTACCCGGCCAGTCCCATCCCACACTTCTTACCCTGTACCCGGCCAGGCCCATCACACACTCCTTACCCTGTACCCGGCCAGGCACATCCCACACTCCTTACCCTGTACCCGGCCCATCCCACACTCCTTACCCTGTACCCGGCCCATCCCACACTCCTTACCCTGTACCCGGCCGGGCCCATCCCACACTCCTTACCCTGTACCAGGCCAGGCCCATCCCACACTCCTTACCCTGTACCCGGCCAGGCCCATCCCACACTCCTTACCCTGTACCCGGCCAGGCCCATCCCACACTCCTTACCCTGTACCTGGCCAGGCCCATCCCACACTCCTTACCCTGTACCCGGCCAGGCCCATCCCACACTCCTTACCCTGTACACGGCCCGGCCCATCCCACACTCCTTACCCTGTACACGGCCCGGCCCATCCCACACTCCTTACCCTGTACCCAGGACCATCCCACACTCCTTACCCTGTACCCAGGCTCATCCCACACTCCTTACCCTGTACCCGGCCAGGCCCATCCCACACTCCTTACCCTGTACCCGGCCAGGCCCATCCCACACTCATTACCCTGTACCCAGCCAGGCCCATCCCACACTCCTTACCCTGTACTCTGCCAGGCCCATCCCACACACTGTACCCTGTACCCAGGCCCATCCCACACTCCTTACCCTGTACCCGGCCAGGCCCATCCCACACTCCTTACCCTGTACCCGGCCAGGCCCATCCCACACTCCTTACCCTGTACCAGATGACATTCTCAGTATCATGGTCCCAATCATATGATAACACCAATAATATAATAAATAACACACACTAGTCACTTGGAGAATAACACTCAGCATATAAAACACAAGACTGTCTTCATCTGAATAAACACCTAATGGAAATATTAGATATTATTTATAGAACAGTATAAAATTATCAATAATCATTCCACAATAATTTCCAGGAGAGTCACTGCTGTCATGGTACTAGTGAGTATAAATGGAGGAAAGAGGTTATTCAGGAAACTATAAATAAATGGTGGTCAGAGGGTATATGGGAGGGGGTGATGACTCACAGCACTAGCAGACATAAATGGGCGGGGCCGAGTAGTCAGGAGTCTATTACATATAAATGGGTGGGGGCGAGTACTCATGAGTCTATTACATATAAATGGGTGGGGGCGAGTACTCAGGACTCAATAGCATATAAATGGGCGGGGCCGAGTACTCAGGAGTCTATTACATATAAATGGGTGGGGGCAAGTACTCAGGACTCAATAGCATATAAATGGGCGGGGCCGAGTAGTCAGGAGTCTATTACATATAAATGGGTGGGGGCGAGTACTCAGGACTCAATAGCATATAAATGGGCGGGGCCGAGTAGTCAGGAGTCTATTACATATAAATGGGTGGGGGCGAGTACTCAGGACTCAATAGCATATAAATGGGTGGGGGCGAGTACTCAGGGCACTTGTACATATAAATGGGTGGGGGCAAGAACACTGCTGCCATCACCCACTGCCATACAGCCGCTGTTACTGGTCACCACTAGGGGGAGCCGTTACACTGCTGTATAATTACTGCAGCACCAGTGTACCCTGTTATACAGTATATATCCTGTGCATGAGCCTGGTCACACTGCCGCCATCACCCACTGCCATACAGCCGCTGTTACTGGTCACCACTAGGGGGAGCCGTTACACTGCTCTATAATTACTGCAGCACCAGTGTACCCTGTTATACAGTATATATCCTGTGCATGAGCCTGGTCACACTGCTGCCATCACCCACTGCCATACAGCCGCTGTTACTGGTCACCACTAGGGGGAGCCGTTACACTGCTGTATAATTACTGCAGCACCAGTGTACCCTGTTATACAGTATATATCCTGTGCATGAGCCTGGTCACACTGCTGCCATCACCCACTGCCATACAGCGCTGTCACTGGTCACCACTAGGGGGAGCCGTTACACTGCTGTATAATTACTGCAGCACCAGTGTACCCTGTTATACAGTATATCCTGTGCATGAGCCTGGTCACACTGCCGCCATCACCCACTGCCATACAGCCGCTGTTACTGGTCACCACTAGGGGGAGCCGTTACACTGCTGTATAATTACTGCAGCACCAGTGTACCCTGTTATACAGTATATATCCTGTGCATGAGCCTGGTCACACTGCTGCCATCACCCACTGCCATACAGCCGCTATTACTGGTCACCACTAGGGGGAGCCGTTACACTGCTGTATAATTACTGCAGCACCAGTGTACCCTGTTATACAGTATATCCTGTGCATGAGCCTGGTCACACTGCTGCCACCACCCACTGCCATACAGCCGCTGTTACTGGTCACCACTAGGGGGAGCCGTTACACTGCTGTATAATTACTGCAGCACCAGTGTACCCTGTTATACAGTATATATCCTGTACATGAGCCTGGCCACACTGCTGCCATCACCCACTGCCATACAGCGCTATTACTAATCACCACTAGGGGGAGCCGTTACACTGCTGTATAATTACTGCAGCACCAGTGTACCCTGTTATACAGTATATATCCTGTGCATGAGCCTGGCCACACTGCTGCCATCACCCACTGCCATACAGCCGCTGTTACTGGTCACCACTAGGGGGAGCCGTTACACTGCTGTATAATTACTGCAGCACCAGTGTACCCTGTTATACAGTATATCCTGTGCATGAGCCTGGTCACACTGCTGCCATCACCCACTGCCATACAGCGCTGTTACTGGTCACCACTAGGGGGAGCCGTTACACTGCTGTATAATTACTGCAGCACCAGTGTACCCTGTTATACAGTATATATCCTGTGCATGAGCCTGGTCACACTGCTGCCATCACCCACTGCCATACAGCCGCTGTTACTGGTCACCACTAGGGGGAGCCGTTACACTGCTGTATAATTACTGCAGCACCAGTGTACCCTGTTATACAGTATATCCTGTGCATGAGCCTGGCCACACTGCCGCCATCACCCACTGCCATACAGCGCTGTTACTGGTCACCACTAGGGGGAGCCGTTACACTGCTCTATAATTACTGCAGCACCAGTGTACCCTGTTATACAGTATATATCCTGTGCATGAGCCTGGTCACACTGCTGCCATCACCCACTGCCATACAGCGCTGTTACTGGTCACCACTAGGGGGAGCCGTTACACTGCTGTATAATTACTGCAGCACCAGTGTACCCTGTTATACAGTATATATCCTGTGCATGAGCCTGGTCACACTGCCGCCATCACCCACTGCCATACAGCGCTATTACTGATCACCACTAGGGGGAGCCGTTACACTGCTCTATAATTACTGCAGCACCAGTGTACCCTGTTATACAGTATATATCCTGTGCATGAGCCTGGCCACACTGCTGCCATCACCCACTGCCATACAGCCGCTGTTACTGGTCACCACTAGGGGGAGCCATTACACTGCTCTATAATTACTGCAGCACCAGTGTACCCTGTTATACAGTATATATCCTGTGCATGAGCCTGGTCACACTGCTGCCATCACCCACTGCCATACAGCGCTGTTACTGGTCACCACTAGGGGGAGCCGTTACACTGCTGTATAATTACTGCAGCACCAGTGTACCCTGTTATACAGTATATATCCTGTGCATGAGCCTGGTCACACTGCTGCCATCACCCACTGCCATACAGCCGCTGTTACTGGTCACCACTAGGGGGAGCCGTTACACTGCTGTATAATTACTGCAGCACCAGTGTACCCTGTTATACAGTATATATCCTGTGCATGAGCCTGGTCACACTGCTGCCATCACCCACTGCCATACAGCCGCTATTACTGATCACCACTAGGGGGAGCCGTTACACTGCTGTATAATTACTGCAGCACCAGTGTACCCTGTTATACAGTATATATCCTGTGCATGAGCCTGGTCACACTGCTGCCATCACCCACTGCCATACAGCCGCTGTTACTGGTCACCACTAGGGGGAGCCGTTACACTGCTGTATAATTACTGCAGCACCAGTGTACCCTGTTATACAGTATATATCCTGTGCATGAGCCTGGTCACACTGCTGCCATCACCCACTGCCATACAGCCGCCGTTACTGGTCACCACTAGGGGGAGCCGTTACACTGCTGTATAATTACTGCAGCACCAGTGTACCCTGTTATACAGTATATATCCTGTGCATGAGCCTGGTCACACTGCTGCCATCACCCACTGCCATACAGCCGCTGTTACTAATCACCACTAGGGGGAGCCGTTACACTGCTGTATAATTACTGCAGCACCAGTGTACCCTGTTATACAGTATATATCCTGTGCATGAGCCTGGTCACACTGCCGCCATCACCCACTGCCATACAGCCGCTGTTACTGGTCACCACTAGGGGGAGCCGTTACACTGCTGTATAATTACTGCAGCACCAGTGTACCCTGTTATACAGTATATATCCTGTGCATGAGCCTGGTCACACTGCCGCCATCACCCACTGCCATACAGCGCTGTTACTGGTCACCACTAGGGGGAGCCGTTACACTGCTCTATAATTACTGCAGCACCAGTGTACCCTGTTATACAGTATATATCCTGTGCATGAGCCTGGTCACACTGCTGCCATCACCCACTGCCATACAGCCGCTGTTACTGGTCACCACTAGGGGGAGCCGTTACACTGCTCTATAATTACTGCAGCACCAGTGTACCCTGTTATACAGTATATATCCTGTGCATGAGCCTGGTCACACTGCTGCCATCACCCACTGCCATACAGCCGCTGGTACTGGTCACCACTAGGGGGAGCCGTTACACTGCTGTATAATTACTGCAGCACCAGTGTACCCTGTTATACAGTATATATCCTGTGCATGAGCCTGGCCACACTGCCGCCATCACCCACTGCCATACAGCGCTATTACTGGTCACCACTAGGGGGAGCCGTTACACTGCTGTATAATTACTGCAGCACCAGTGTACCCTGTTATACAGTATATATCCTGTGCATGAGCCTGGTCACACTGCCGCCATCACCCACTGCCATACAGCCGCTGTTACTGGTCACCACTAGGGGGAGCCGTTACACTGCTCTATAATTACTACAGCACCAGTGTACCCTGTTATACAGTATATATCCTGTGCATGAGCCTGGTCACACTGCTGCCATCACCCACTGCCATACAGCCGCTGTTACTGGTCACCACTAGGGGGAGCCGTTACACTGCTGTATAATTACTGCAGCACCAGTGTACCCTGTTATACAGTATATATCCTGTGCATGAGCCTGGCCACACTGCCGCCATCACCCACTGCCATACAGCGCTATTACTGGTCACCACTAGGGGGAGCCGTTACACTGCTGTATAATTACTGCAGCACCAGTGTACCCTGTTATACAGTATATATCCTGTGCATGAGCCTGGCCACACTGCCGCCATCACCCACTGCCATACAGCGCTATTACTGGTCACCACTAGGGGGAGCCGTTACACTGCTGTATAATTACTGCAGCACCAGTGTACCCTGTTATACAGTATATATCCTGTGCATGAGCCTGGTCACACTGCCGCCATCACCCACTGCCATACAGCCGCTGTTACTAATCACCACTAGGGGGAGCCGTTACACTGCTGTATAATTACTGCAGCACCAGTGTACCCTGTTATACAGTATATATCCTGTGCATGAGCCTGGCCACACTGCTGCCATCACCCACTGCCATACAGCGCTGTTACTGGTCACCACTAGGGGGAGCCGTTACACTGCTGTATAATTACTGCAGCACCAGTGTACCCTGTTATACAGTATATCCTGTGCATGAGCCTGGTCACACTGCCGCCATCACCCACTGCCATACAGCGCTGTTACTGGTCACCACTAGGGGGAGCCGTTACACTGCTGTATAATTACTGCAGCACCAGTGTACCCTGTTATACAGTATATATCCTGTGCATGAGCCTGGTCACACTGCCGCCATCACCCACTGCCATACAGCGCTGTTACTGATCACCACTAGGGGGAGCCGTTACACTGCTGTATAATTACTGCAGCACCAGTGTACCCTGTTATACAGTATATATCCTGTGCATGAGCCTGGCCACACTGCTGCCATCACCCACTGCCATACAGCCGCTGTTACTGGTCACCACTAGGGGGAGCCGTTACACTGCTGTATAATTACTGCAGCACCAGTGTACCCTGTTATACAGTATATATCCTGTGCATGAGCCTGGTCACACTGCTGCCATCACCCACTGCCATACAGCGCTGTTACTGGTCACCACTAGGGGGAGCCGTTACACTGCTCTATAATTACTGCAGCACCAGTGTACCCTGTTATACAGTATATATCCTGTGCATGAGCCTGGCCACACTGCTGCCATCACCCACTGCCATACAGCGCTGTTACTGGTCACCACTAGGGGGAGCCGTTACACTGCTCTATAATTACTGCAGCACCAGTGTACCCTGTTATACAGTATATATCCTGTGCATGAGCCTGGTCACACTGCTGCCATCACCCACTGCCATACAGCCGCTGTTACTGATCACCACTAGGGGGAGCCGTTACACTGCTGTATAATTACTGCAGCACCAGTGTACCCTGTTATACAGTATATATCCTGTACATGAGCCTGGTCACACTGCTGCCATCACCCACTGCCATACAGCCGCTGTTACTGATCACCACTAGGGGGAGCCGTTACACTGCTGTATAATTACTGCAGCACCAGTGTACCCTGTTATACAGTATATATCCTGTGCATGAGCCTGGTCACACTGCTGCCATCACCCACTGCCATACAGCCGCTGTTACTAATCACCACTAGGGGGAGCCGTTACACTGCTGTATAATTACTGCAGCACCAGTGTACCCTGTTATACAGTATATATCCTGTGCATGAGCCTGGCCACACTGCTGCCATCACCCACTGCCATACAGCCGCTGTTACTGGTCACCACTAGGGGGAGCCGTTACACTGCTGTATAATTACTGCAGCACCAGTGTACCCTGTTATACAGTATATATCCTGTGCATGAGCCTGGTCACACTGCTGCCATCACCCACTGCCATACAGCGCTGTTACTGGTCACCACTAGGGGGAGCCGTTACACTGCTGTATAATTACTGCAGCACCAGTGTACCCTGTTATACAGTATATATCCTGTGCATGAGCCTGGCCACACTGCTGCCATCACCCACTGCCATACAGCCGCTGTTACTGGTCACCACTAGGGGGAGCCGTTACACTGCTGTATAATTACTGCAGCACCAGTGTACCCTGTTATACAGTATATATCCTGTGCATGAGCCTGGTCACACTGCTGCCATCACCCACTGCCATACAGCGCTGTTACTGGTCACCACTAGGGGGAGCCGTTACACTGCTGTATAATTACTGCAGCACCAGTGTACCCTGTTATACAGTATATATCCTGTGCATGAGCCTGGCCACACTGCTGCCATCACCCACTGCCATACAGCCGCTGTTACTGGTCACCACTAGGGGGAGCCGTTACACTGCTGTATAATTACTGCAGCACCAGTGTACCCTGTTATACAGTATATATCCTGTGCATGAGCCTGGCCACACTGCTGCCATCACCCACTGCCATACAGCCGCTATTACTGGTCACCACTAGGGGGAGCCGTTACACTGCTGTATAATTACTGCAGCACCAGTGTACCCTGTTATACAGTATATATCCTGTGCATGAGCCTGGTCACACTGCTGCCATCACCCACTGCCATACAGCGCTGTTACTGGTCACCACTAGGGGGAGCCGTTACACTGCTGTATAATTACTGCAGCACCAGTGTACCCTGTTATACAGTATATATCCTGTGCATGAGCCTGGCCACACTGCTGCCATCACCCACTGCCATACAGCCGCTGTTACTGGTCACCACTAGGGGGAGCCGTTACACTGCTGTATAATTACTGCAGCACCAGTGTACCCTGTTATACAGTATATATCCTGTGCATGAGCCTGGCCACACTGCTGCCATCACCCACTGCCATACAGCGCTGTTACTGGTCACCACTAGGGGGAGCCGTTACACTGCTGTATAATTACTGCAGCACCAGTGTACCCTGTTATACAGTATATATCCTGTGCATGAGCCTGGTCACACTGCTGCCACCACCCACTGCCATACAGCCGCTGGTACTGGTCACCACTAGGGGGAGCCGTTACACTGCTGTATAATTACTGCAGCACCAGTGTACCCTGTTATACAGTATATCCTGTGCATGAGCCTGGCCACACTGCTGCCATCACCCACTGCCATACAGCGCTATTACTGGTCACCACTAGGGGGAGCCGTTACACTGCTGTATAATTACTGCAGCACCAGTGTACCCTGTTATACAGTATATATCCTGTGCATGAGCCTGGTCACACTGCTGCCATCACCCACTGCCATACAGCCGCTGTTACTAATCACCACTAGGGGGAGCCGTTACACTGCTGTATAATTACTGCAGCACCAGTGTACCCTGTTATACAGTATATATCCTGTGCATGAGCCTGGCCACACTGCTGCCATCACCCACTGCCATACAGCCGCTGGTACTGGTCACCACTAGGGGGAGCCGTTACACTGCTGTATAATTACTGCAGCACCAGTGTACCCTGTTATACAGTATATATCCTGTGCATGAGCCTGGTCACACTGCTGCCATCACCCACTGCCATACAGCCGCTGTTACTGGTCACCACTAGGGGGAGCCGTTACACTGCTGTATAATTACTGCAGCACCAGTGTACCCTGTTATACAGTATATATCCTGTGCATGAGCCTGGTCACACTGCTGCCATCACCCACTGCCATACAGCGCTGTTACTGATCACCACTAGGGGGAGCCGTTACACTGCTGTATAATTACTGCAGCACCAGTGTACCCTGTTATACAGTATATCCTGTGCATGAGCCTGGCCACACTGCTGCCATCACCCACTGCCATACAGCCGCTGTTACTGGTCACCACTAGGGGGAGCCGTTACACTGCTGTATAATTACTGCAGCACCAGTGTACCCTGTTATACAGTATATATCCTGTGCATGAGCCTGGTCACACTGCTGCCATCACCCACTGCCATACAGCCGCTGTTACTGGTCACCACTAGGGGGAGCCGTTACACTGCTGTATAATTACTGCAGCACCAGTGTACCCTGTTATACAGTATATATCCTGTACATGAGCCTGGTCACACTGCTGCCATCACCCACTGCCATACAGCCGCTGTTACTGGTCACCACTAGGGGGAGCCATTACACTGCTGTATAATTACTGCAGCACCAGTGTACCCTGTTATACAGTATATCCTGTGCATGAGCCTGGCCACACTGCTGCCATCACCCACTGCCATACAGCCGCTGTTACTGGTCACCACTAGGGGGAGCCGTTACACTGCTGTATAATTACTGCAGCACCAGTGTACCCTGTTATACAGTATATATCCTGTGCATGAGCCTGGTCACACTGCTGCCATCACCCACTGCCATACAGCCGCTGTTACTGGTCACCACTAGGGGGAGCCGTTACACTGCTGTATAATTACTGCAGCACCAGTGTACCCTGTTATACAGTATATATCCTGTGCATGAGCCTGGCCACACTGCTGCCATCACCCACTGCCATACAGCCGCTGTTACTGGTCACCACTAGGGGGAGCCGTTACACTGCTGTATAATTACTGCAGCACCAGTGTACCCTGTTATACAGTATATATCCTGTGCATGAGCCTGGCCACACTGCTGCCATCACCCACTGCCATACAGCCGCTGTTACTGGTCACCACTAGGGGGAGCCGTTACACTGCTGTATAATTACTGCAGCACCAGTGTACCCTGTTATACAGTATATATCCTGTGCATGAGCCTGGTCACACTGCTGCCACCACCCACTGCCATACAGCCGCTGGTACTGGTCACCACTAGGGGGAGCCGTTACACTGCTGTATAATTACTACAGCACCAGTGTACCCTGTTATACAGTATATATCCTGTGCATGAGCCTGGTCACACTGCTGCCATCACCCACTGCCATACAGCCGCTGTTACTGGTCACCACTAGGGGGAGCCGTTACACTGCTGTATAATTACTGCAGCACCAGTGTACCCTGTTATACAGTATATCCTGTGCATGAGCCTGGTCACACTGCTGCCATCACCCACTGCCATACAGCCGCTGTTACTGGTCACCACTAGGGGGAGCCGTTACACTGCTGTATAATTACTGCAGCACCAGTGTACCCTGTTATACAGTATATATCCTGTGCATGAGCCTGGCCACACTGCCACCATCACCCACTGCCATACAGCCGCTGTTACTGGTCACCACTAGGGGGAGCCGTTACACTGCTGTATAATTACTGCAGCACCAGTGTACCCTGTTATACAGTATATCCTGTGCATGAGCCTGGTCACACTGCTGCCATCACCCACTGCCATACAGCCGCTGTTACTGGAATTGCCCCACCCTGGGGTTACGTTACCTCTTTTCGGCTCTTTGGACTTTCTTCAATCCTCTTCCTTAACTTGAAAAAAAAACATGTTTCATTCAATCTGCCACCATTACTGCCCCAGAGACAGACACAGCCCCTCTGCTCCCCTAAGGCGTGTCGCTGGCTCAGGTGACGCTACATGAGGTTCCGGAAGATCTACAGGAGGGGGATTTAGGGGAAGAATGTCACATGGAAGACGGCTGCACTTTGTGGGGTGACACCTGCATGTAGCCCCTCATCTTCCACAGGGTTCCCGTCACCTTCTGGGGTGAAGGTCTCAGCTCTAAACAAAGGTAAATCCTCCCCAAATGAGGTGTAATGAGGCCTCAGCTAGAGAATGGGGGAGGGGGGTGCACCTCCAGACTTACCTGCAGTGCTCCGGACTTACCTGCAGCTTACAGCAAGGGCTATTTATGGCTTCCATTGTTATACAATATTGGCGCAATTACTATCGATTACCAACACGATTTTTAGTAAATTCAGGATCCCTACTTCTGTCAATATTAAAGATACAATGGCGGCCATTTATCAAGCCTTGGCGAGTGATAGGTTGCACGGTGATAACGTAGCAGCCAATCAGCTCCTACCTGTTTGAAATATGACAGTTAGGAGCTGATTGGTTGGCACTTTATCCCAGTGCTATGTATCACTCTCCTGGGCAGTGTGTTGGGGTACTGCTCTGCCGTTTTACGCTATGTTTCGCCATCGATTTCCCATCGGTTTTACCTTTAGTACATCGCTCAGTTTGCAAAATTGATGGGAAATGGCTGAAACACGCCAAACTGACCTTTAGTAAATGTGACCCTATCGGGAGGGTCAGTTATTTGGTGGCAATCCTCAGTCCTACACTCAGGGTTAGGTAGAGTTGGACCTCACTATGGGTGGGATGCACGGCCTCCTTAGAACGTTGCACTAGGGATCTGTATGTTATCCTCCTGTCACCCCATCCTATGTCACCATAGCTAGCGACTGATGTGCTATGCAGCGCACGTGTCCAGAAGCAGGCCTCGCTAGCACAGCCGGACAGTGCAGGGTGGAAGCAGCAGCAGCGGTGGAAAGAGAGTGACACCCAAGCGGAAGCACGAGCTGTCCACAATCATCACATACTAAAGAAAGTGCGTGTGCATTCCTTAGCGTGTGGTATGATGTGTAGCACACGCTGCCAGCAAGGTTTATTTCATTACACACAAGCTCTCACTTTACATACATACAGTACATGTAAGAACCTGACACGTGTACACGGAACCTGCACAATGTAGTGACAGCCGTGTTCAGTTCCCCACAATCACCAGCTGGGCATGTATGACACAGCACTGTGCACATGTCTCCATATACACACAGCTGATGATATACAGTGTACAGTATCTATTACTATACCAGCAATATATGACATGACATCTCACCTGTACCTGTAATACCTGCAAACACACCTCTCACTGTACCTGTAATATCTGATCACACACCTCTCACCTGTCACTGTACCTGTAATATCTGATCACATACCTCTCACCTGTCACTGTACCTGTAATATCTGAGCACACACCTCTCACCTGTCACTGTACCTGTAATATCTGAGCACACACCTCTCACCTGTCACTGTACCTGTAATATCTGATCACACACCTCTCACCTGTCACTGTACCTGTAATATCTGACCACACACCTCTCACCTGTCACTGTAATATCTGATCACACACCTCTCACCTGTCACTGTACCTGTAATATCTGACCACACACCTCTCACCTGTCACTGTACCTGTAATATCTGATCACACACCTCTCACCTGTCACTGTACCTGTAATATCTGATCACACACCTCTCACCTGTCACTGTACCTGTAATATCTGATCACACACCTCTCACCTGTCACTGTACCTGTAATATCTGACCACACACCTCTCACCTGTCACTGTACCTGTAATATCTGAGCACACACCTCACCTGTCACTGTACCTGTAATATCTGATCACACACCTCTCACCTGTCACTGTACCTGTAATATCTGACCACACACCTCTCACCTGTCACTGTACCTGTAATATCTGATCACACACCTCTCACCTGTCACTGTACCTGTAATATCTGAGCACACACCTCTCACCTGTCACTGTACCTGTAATATCTGATCACACACCTCTCACCTGTCACTGTACCTGTAATATCTGATCACACACCTCTCACCTGTCACTGTACCTGTAATATCTGACCACACACCTCTCACCTGTCACTGTACCTGTAATATCTGATCACACACCTCTCATCTGTAACTGTACCTGTAATATCTGATCACACACCTCTCACCTGTCACTGTACCTGTAATATCTGAGCACACACCTCTCACCTGTCACTGTACCTGTAATATCTGATCACACACCTCTCACCTGTCACTGTAATATCTGATCACACACCTCTCACCTGTCACTGTACCTGTAATATCTGATCACACACCTCTCACCTGTCACTGTACCTGTAATATCTGAGCACACACCTCTCACCTGTCACTGCACCTGTAATATCTGATCACACACCTCTCACCTGTCACTGTACCTGTAATATCTGATCACACACCTCTCACCTGTCACTGTACCTGTAATATCTGATCACACACCTCTCACCAGTCACTATACCTGTAATATCTGATCACACCTCTCACCTGTCACTGTACCTGTAATATCTGATCACACACCTCTCACCAGTCACTATACCTGTAATATCTGATCACACACCTCTCACCTGTCACTGTACCTGTAATATCTGATCACACACCTCTCACCTGTCACTGCACCTATAATATCTGAGCACACACCTCTCACCTGTCACTGCACCTGTAATATCTGAGCACCAACCTCTCACCTGTCACTGTACCTGTAATATCTGAGCACACACCTCTCACCTGTCACTGTACCTGTAATATCTGAGCACACACCTCTCACCTGTCACTGTACCTGTAATATCTGAGCACACACCTCTCACCTGTCACTGTACCTGTAATATCTGATCACACACCTCTCACCCGTCACTGTACCTGTAATATCTGATCACACACCTCTCACCTGTCACTGTACCTGTAATATCTGATCACACACCTCTCATCTGTCACTGTACCTGTAATATCTGAGCACCAACCTCTCACCTGTCACTGTACCTGTAATATCTGATCACACACCTCTCACCCGTCACTGTACCTGTAATATCTGATCACACACCTCTCACCTGTCACTGTACCTGTAATATCTGATCACACACCTCTCACCTGTCACTGTACCTGTAATATCTGATCACACACCTCTCACCTGTCACTGTACCTGTAATATCTGAGCACACACCTCTCACCTGTACCTGTAATATCTGATCACACACCTCTCACCTGTCACTGTACCTGTAATATCTGATCACACACCTCTCATCTGTCACTGTACCTGTAATATCTGACCACACACCTCTCACCTGTCACTGTACCTGTAATATCTGATCACACACCTCTCACCTGTCACTGTACCTGTAATATCTGACCACACACCTCTCACCTGTCACTGTACCTGTAATATCTGATCACACACCTCTCACCTGTCACTGTACCTGTAATATCTGATCACACACCTCTCACCTGTCACTGTACCTGTAATATCTGATCACACACCTCTCACCTGTCACTGTACCTGTAATATCTGATCACACACACCTCTCACCTGTCACTGTACCTGTAATATCTGATCACACACCTCTCACCTGTCACTGTACCTGTAATATCTGAGCACACACCTCTCACCTGTCACTGTACCTGTAATATCTGATCACACACCTCTCATCTGTCACTGTACCTGTAATACCTGATCACACCTCTCACCTGTCACTGTACCTGTAATATCTGAGCACACACCTCTCACCTGTCACTGTACCTGTAATATCTGATCACACACCTCTCACCAGTCACTGCACCTGTAATATCTGATCACACACCTCTCACCTGTCACTGTACCTGTAATATCTGATCACACACCTCTCATCTGTCACTGTACCTGTAATACCTGATCACACCTCTCACCTGTCACTGTACCTGTAATATCTGAGCACACACCTCTCACCTGTCACTGTACCTGTAATATCTGATCACACACCTCTCATCTGTCACTGTACCTGTAATATCTGATCACATACCTCTCACCTGTCACTGCACCTGTAATATCTGATCACACACCTCTCACCTGTCACTGTACCTGTAATATCTGATCACATACCTCTCACCTGTCACTGTACCTGTAATATCTGAGCACACACCTTTCACCTGTCACTGTACCTGTAATATCTGAGCACACACCTCTCACCTGTCACTGTACCTGTAATATCTGATCACACACCTCTCACCTGTCACTGTACCTGTAATATCTGATCACACACCTCTCACCTGTCACTGTACCTGTAATATCTGAGCACACACCTCTCACCTGTCACTGTACCTGTAATATCTGAGCACCAACCTCTCACCTGTCACTGTACCTGTAATATCTGAGCACACACCTCTCACCTGTCACTGTACCTGTAATATCTGAGCACACACCTCTCACCAGTCACTGCACCTGTAATATCTGAGCACACACCTCTCACCTGTCACTGTACCTGTAATATCTGAGCACACACCTCTCACCAGTCACTGCACCTGTAATATCTGAGCACACATCTCTCACCTGTCACTGTACCTGTAATACCTGCAAACACACCTCTCACCTGTCACTGTACCTGTAATATCTGAGCACACACCTCTCACCTGTCACTGTACCTGTAATATCTGAGCACACACCTCTCACCAGTCACTGCACCTGTAATATCTGAGCACACATCTCTCACCTGTCACTGTACCTGTAATATCTGATCACACACCTCTCACCAGTCACTGCACCTGTAATATCTGAGCACACATCTCTCACCTGTCACTGTACCTGTAATACCTGCAAACACACCTCTCACCTGTCACTGTACCTGTAATATCTGAGCACACACCTCTCACCTGTCACTGTACATGTAATATCTGATCACACACCTCTCACCTGTCACTGTACCTGTAATATCTGAGCACACACCTCTCACCTGTCACTGTACCTGTAATATCTGATCACACACCTCTCACCTGTCACTATACCTGTAATATCTGAGCACACACCTCTCACCTGTCACTGTACCTGTAATATCTGATCACACCTCTCACCTGTCACTGTACCTGTAATATCTGATCACACCTCTCACCTGTCACTGTACCTGTAATATCTGAGCACACACCTCTCACCTGTCACTGTACCTGTAATATCTGAGCACACACCTCTCACCTGTCACTGTACCTGTAATATCTGATCACACCTCTCACCTGTCACTGTACCTGTAATATCTGATCACACCTCTCACCTGTCACTGTACCTGTAATATCTGATCACACCTCTCACCTGTCACTGTACCTGTAATATCTGATCACACACCTCTCACCTGTCACTACCTGTAATATCTGAGCACACACCTCTCACCTGTCACTGTACCTGTAATATCTGATCACACACCTCTCACCTGTCACTGTACCTGTAATATCTGATCACACACCTCTCACCTGTCACTGTACCTGTAATATCTGATCACACACCTCTCACCTGTCACTGTACCTGTAATATCTGAGCACACATCTCTCACCTGTCACTGTACCTGTAATATCTGAGCACACACCTCTCACCTGTCACTGTACCTGTAATATCTGATCACACACCTCTCACCTGTCACTGTACCTGTAATATCTGAGCGCACACCTCTCACCTGTCACTGTACCTGTAATATCTGAGCACACATCTCTCACCTGTCACTGTACCTGTAATATCTGATCACACCTCTCACCTGTCACTGTACCTGTAATATCTGATCACACACCTCTCACCTGTCACTGTACCTGCAATATCTGATCACACACCTCTCACCTGTCACTGTACCTGTAATATCTGATCACACACCTCTCACCTGTCACTGTACCTGTAATATCTGATCACACACCTCTCACCTGTCACTGTACCTGTAATATCTGATCACACACCTCTCACCTGTACCTGTAATATCTGATCACACACCTCTCACCTGTCACTGTACCTGTAATATCTGATCACACACCTCTCACCTGTACCTGTAATATCTGATCACACACCTCTCACCTGTCACTGTACCTGTAATATCTGATCACACACCTCTCACCTGTACCTGTACCTGTAATATCTGATCACACACCTCTCATCTGTCACTGTACCTGTAATACCTGATCACACCTCTCACCTGTCACTGTACCTGTAATATCTGAGCACACACCTCTCACCTGTCACTGTACCTGTAATATCTGATCACACACCTCTCACCAGTCACTGCACCTGTAATATCTGATCACATACCTCTCACCTGTCACTGCACCTGTAATATCTGATCACACACCTCTCACCTGTCACTGTACCTGTAATATCTGATCACATACCTCTCACCTGTCACTGTACCTGTAATATCTGAGCACACACCTTTCACCTGTCACTGTACCTGTAATATCTGAGCACACACCTCTCACCTGTCACTGTACCTGTAATATCTGATCACACACCTCTCACCTGTCACTGTACCTGTAATATCTGATCACACACCTCTCACCTGTCACTGTACCTGTAATATCTGAGCACACACCTCTCACCTGTCACTGTACCTGTAATATCTGAGCACCAACCTCTCACCTGTCACTGTACCTGTAATATCTGAGCACACACCTCTCACCTGTCACTGTACCTGTAATATCTGAGCACACACCTCTCACCAGTCACTGCACCTGTAATATCTGAGCACACACCTCTCACCTGTCACTGTACCTGTAATATCTGAGCACACACCTCTCACCAGTCACTGCACCTGTAATATCTGAGCACACATCTCTCACCTGTCACTGTACCTGTAATACCTGCAAACACACCTCTCACCTGTCACTGTACCTGTAATATCTGAGCACACACCTCTCACCTGTCACTGTACCTGTAATATCTGAGCACACACCTCTCACCAGTCACTGCACCTGTAATATCTGAGCACACATCTCTCACCTGTCACTGTACCTGTAATATCTGATCACACACCTCTCACCAGTCACTGCACCTGTAATATCTGAGCACACACCTCTCACCTGTCACTGTACCTGTAATATCTGATCACACCTCTCACCTGTCACTGTACCTGTAATACCTGCAAACACACCTCTCACCTGTCACTGTACCTGTAATATCTGAGCACACACCTCTCACCTGTCACTGTACATGTAATATCTGATCACACACCTCTCACCTGTCACTGTACCTGTAATATCTGAGCACACACCTCTCACCTGTCACTGTACCTGTAATATCTGATCACACACCTCTCACCTGTCACTATACCTGTAATATCTGAGCACACACCTCTCACCTGTCACTGTACCTGTAATATCTGATCACACCTCTCACCTGTCACTGTACCTGTAATATCTGATCACACCTCTCACCTGTCACTGTACCTGTAATATCTGAGCACACACCTCTCACCTGTCACTGTACCTGTAATATCTGAGCACACACCTCTCACCTGTCACTGTACCTGTAATATCTGATCACACCTCTCACCTGTCACTGTACCTGTAATATCTGATCACACCTCTCACCTGTCACTGTACCTGTAATATCTGATCACACCTCTCACCTGTCACTGTACCTGTAATATCTGATCACACACCTCTCACCTGTCACTACCTGTAATATCTGAGCACACACCTCTCACCTGTCACTGTACCTGTAATATCTGATCACACACCTCTCACCTGTCACTGTACCTGTAATATCTGATCACACACCTCTCACCTGTCACTGTACCTGTAATATCTGATCACACACCTCTCACCTGTCACTGTACCTGTAATATCTGAGCACACATCTCTCACCTGTCACTGTACCTGTAATATCTGAGCACACACCTCTCACCTGTCACTGTACCTGTAATATCTGATCACACACCTCTCACCTGTCACTGTACCTGTAATATCTGAGCGCACACCTCTCACCTGTCACTGTACCTGTAATATCTGAGCACACATCTCTCACCTGTCACTGTACCTGTAATATCTGATCACACCTCTCACCTGTCACTGTACCTGTAATATCTGATCACACACCTCTCACCTGTCACTGTACCTGCAATATCTGATCACACACCTCTCACCTGTCACTGTACCTGTAATATCTGATCACACACCTCTCACCTGTCACTGTACCTGTAATATCTGATCACACACCTCTCACCTGTCACTGTACCTGTAATATCTGATCACACACCTCTCACCTGTACCTGTAATATCTGATCACACACCTCTCACCTGTCACTGTACCTGTAATATCTGATCACACACCTCTCACCTGTACCTGTAATATCTGATCACACACCTCTCACCTGTCACTGTACCTGTAATATCTGATCACACACCTCTCACCTGTACCTGTACCTGTAATATCTGATCACACACCTCTCACCTGTCACTGTACCTGTAATATCTGATCACATATCTCTCACCTGTCACTGTACCTGTAATATCTGATCACACACCTCTCACCTGTCACTGTACCTGTAATATCTGATCACACACCTCTCACCTGTCACTGTACATGTAATATCTGATCACACACCTCTCACCTGTCACTGTACCTGTAATATCTGATCACACACCTCTCACCTGTCACTGTACCTGTAATATCTGATCACACACCTCACCTGTCACTGTACCTGTAATATCTGAGCACACACCTCTCACCTGTCACTGCACCTGTAATATCTGAGCACACACCTCTCACCTGTCACTGTACCTGTAATATCTGATCACACACCTCTCACCTGTCACTGTACCTGTAATATCTGAGCACACACCTCTCACCTGTCACTGTACCTGTAATATCTGAGCACACACCTCTCACCTGTCACTATACCTGTAATATCTGATCACACACCTCTCACCTGTCACTGTACCTGTAATATCTGATCACACACCTCTCACCTGTCACTGTACCTGTAATATCTGATCACACACCTCACCTGTCACTGTACCTGTAATATCTGAGCACACATCTCTCACCTGTCACTGCACCTGTAATATCTGATCACACACCTCTCACCTGTCACTGTACCTGTAATATCTGATCACACACCTCTCACCTGTCACTGTACCTGTAATATCTGATCACACACCTCTCACCTGTCACTGTACCTGTAATATCTGATCACACACCTCACCTGTCACTGTACCTGTAATATCTGAGCACACACCTCTCACCTGTCACTGTACCTGTAATATCTGAGCACACACCTCACCTGTCGCTGTACCTGTAATATCTGATCACACACCTCACCTGTCACTGTACCTGTAATATCTGAGCACACACCTCTCACCTGTCACTGTACCTGTAATATCTGATCACACACCTCTCACCTGTCACTGTACCTGTAATATCTGATCACACACCTCTCACCTGTCACTGTACCTGTAATATCTGAGCACACACCTCTCACCTGTCACTGTACCTGTAATATCTGAGCACACATCTCTCACCTGTCACTGCACCTGTAATATCTGATCACACACATCTCACCTGTCACTGTACCTGTAATATCTGATCACACACCTCTCACCTGTCACTGTACCTGTAATATCTGATCACACACCTCACCTGTCACTGTACCTGTAATATCTGATCACACACCTCTCACCTGTCACTGTACCTGTAATATCTGAGCACACACCTCTCACCTGTCACTGTACCTGTAATATCTGAGCACATCTCTCACCTGTACCTGTACCTGTAATATCTGATCACACACCTCTCACCTGTCACTGTACCTGTAATATCTGATCACACACCTCTCACCTGTCACTGTACCTGTAATATCTGATCACACACCTCTCACCTGTCACTGTACCTGTAATATCTGATCACACACCTCACCTGTCACTGTACCTGTAATATCTGATCACACACCTCTCACCTGTCATTGTACCTGTAATATCTGAGCACACATCTCTCACCTGTCACTGCACCTGTAATATCTGATCACACACCTCTCACCTGTCACTGTACCTGTAATATCTGAGCACACATCTCTCACCTGTCACTGCACCTGTAATATCTGATCACACACCTCTCACCTGTCACTGTACCTGTAATATCTGAGCACATACCTCTCACCTGTCACTGTACCTGTAATATCTGATCACACACCTCTCACCTGTCACTGTACCTGTAATATCTGATCACACACCTCACCTGTCACTGTACCTGTAATATCTGATCACACACCTCTTACCTGTCACTGTACCTGTAATATCTGATCACACACCTCTCACCTGTCACTGTACCTGTAATATCTGATCACACACCTCACCTGTCACTGTACCTGTAATATCTGATCACACACCTCTCACCTGTCACTGTACCTGTAATATCTGATCACACACCTCTCACCTGTCACTGTACCTGTAATATCTGAGCACACACCTCTCACCTGTCACTGTACCTGTAATATCTGATCACACACCTCACCTGTCACTGTACCTGTAATATCTGATCACACACCTCTCACCTGTCACTGTACCTGTAATATCTGATCACACACCTCTCACCTGTCACTGTACCTGTAATATCTGAGCACACACCTCTCACCTGTCACTGTACCTGTAATATCTGAGCACACACCTCTCACCTGTCACTGTACCTGTAATATCTGATCACACACCTCTCACCTGTCACTGTACCTGTAATATCTGATCACACACATCTCACCTGTCACTGTACCTGTAATATCTGATCACACACCTCTCACCTGTCACTGTACCTGTAATATCTGAGCACACATCTCTCACCTGTCACTGCACCTGTAATATCTGATCACACACCTCTCACCTGTCACTGTACCTGTAATATCTGAGCACACATCTCTCACCTGTCACTGCACCTGTAATATCTGATCACACACCTCTCACCTGTCACTGTACCTGTAATATATGATCACACACCTCTCACCTGTCACTGTACCTGTAATATCTGAGCACATACCTCTCACTGTACATGTAATATCTGATCACACACCTCTCACCTGTCACTGTAATATCTGATCACACACCTCTCACCTGTCACTGTACCTATAATATCTGAGCACACGCCTCTCACCTGTCACTGTACCTGTAATATCTGAGCACACACCTCTCACCTGTCACTGTACCTGTAATATCTGATCACACACCTCTCACCTGTCACTGGCCCTCATTCCGAGTTGATCGCTCGCAAGGCGATTTTAGCAGAGTTACACACGCTAAGCCGCCGCCTACTGGGAGTGAATCTTAGCTTCTTAAAATTGCGACCGATGTATTCGCAATATTGCGATTACTAACTACTTAGCAGTTTCAGAGTAGCTTCAGACTTACTCTGCCTGTGCGATCAGTTCAGTGCTTGTCGTTCCTGTTTTGACGTCACAAACACACCCAGCGTTCGCCCAGACACTCCCCCGTTTCCCCGGCCACTCCTGCGTTTTTTACGGAAACGGTAGCGTTTTTTCCCGCACGCCCATAAAACGGCCTGTTTCCGCCCAGTAACACCCATTTCCTGTCAATCACATTACGATCGCCGGAGCGATGAAAAAGCCGTGAGTAAAAATACTATCTCCATTGTAAAATTACTTGGCGCAGTCGCAGTGCGAATATTGCGCATGCGTACTAAGCGGAATTTCACTGCGATGCGATGAAAAATACCGAGCGATCAACTCGGAATGAGGGCCACTGTACCTGTAATATCTGATCACACACCTCACCTGCACCTGTAATATCTGATCACACACCTCTCACCTGTCACTGTACCTGTAATATCTGATCACACACCTCTCACCTGTCACTGTACCTGTAATATCTGATCACACACCTCTCACCTGTCACTGTACCTGTAATATCTGATCACACACCTCTCACCTGTCACTGTACCTGTAATATCTGATCACACACCTCTCACCTGTCACTGTACCTGTAATATCTGATCACACACCACTCACCTGTCACTGTACCTGTAATATCTGATCACACACCTCTCACCTGTCACTGTACCTGTAATATCTGATCACACACCTCTCACCTGTCACTGTACCTGTAATATCTGACCACACACCTCTCACCTGTCACTGCACCTGTAATATCTGATCACACACCTCTCACCTGTCACTGTACCTGTAATATCTGATCACACACCTCTCACCTGTCACTGTACCTGTAATATCTGAGCACACACCTCTCACCTGTCACTGTACCTGTAATATCTGATCACACACCTCTCACCTGTCACTATACCTGTAATATCTGAGCACACCTCTCACCTGTACCTGTAATATCTGATCACACACCTCTCACCTGTCACTGTACCTGTAATATCTGAGCACATACCTCTCACCTGTCACTGTACCTGTAATATCTGATCACACACCTCTCACCTGTCACTGTACCTGTAATATCTGAGCACACACCTCTCACCTGTCACTGTACCTGTAATGTCTGATCACACACCTCTCACCTGTCACTGTACCTGTAATATCTGAGCACACCTCTCACCTGTCACTGTACCTGTAATATCTGAGCACACACCTCTCACCTGTCACTGTACCTGTAATATCTGATCACACACCTCTCACCTGTCACTGTACCTGTAATATCTGATCACACACCTCTCACCTGTCACTGTACCTGTAATATCTGATCACACACCTCTCACCTGTCACTGTACCTGTAATATCTGATCACACACCTCTCACCTGTCACTACCTGTAATATCTGATCACACACCTCACACCTGTCACTGTACCTGTAATATCTGATCACACCTCTCACCTGTCACTGTACATGTAATATCTGATCACACACCTCTCACCTGTCACTGTACCTGTAATATCTGATCACACACCTCTCACCTGTCACTGTACCTGTAATATCTGATCACACACCTCTCACCTGTCACTGTACATGTAATATCTGAGCACACACCTCTCACCTGTCACTGTACCTGTAATATCTGAGCACACACCTCACCTGTCACTGTACCTGTAATATCTGAGCACACACCTCTCACCTGTCACTGTACCTGTAATATCTGATCACACACCTCTCACCTGTCACTGTACCTGTAATATCTGATCACACACCTCTCACCTGTCACTGTACCGGTAATATCTGATCACACCTCTCACCTGTCACTGTACCTGTAATATCTGAGCACACACCTCTCACCTGTCACTGTACCTGTAATATCTGATCACACACCTCTCACCTGTCACTGTAATATCTGATCACACACCTCTCACCTGTCACTGTACCTGTAATATCTGAGCACACACCTCTCACCTGTGACTGTACCTGTAATATCTGAGCACACACCTCTCACCTGTCACTGTACATGTAATATCTGAGAACATACCTCTCACTGCACCTGTAATATCTGAGCACACACCTCTTACCTGTCACTGTACCTGTAATATCTGATCACACACCTCTCACCTGTCACTGTACCTGTAATATCTGATCACACACCTCTCACCTGTCACTGTACCTGTAATATCTGAGCACACACCTCTCACCTGTCACTGTACCTGTAATATCTGAGCACACACCTCTCACCTGTCACTGTACCTGTAATATCTGAGCACACACCTCTCACCTGTCACTGTACCTGTAATATCTGAGCACACACCTCTCACCTGTCACTGTACCTGTAATGTCTGATCACACACCTCTCACCTGTCACTGTACCTGTAATATCTGAGCACACACCTCTCACCTGTCACTGTACCTGTAATATCTGATCACACACCTCTCACCTGTCACTGTACCTGTAATATATGAGCACACACCTCTCACCTGTCACTGTACCTGTAATATCTGAGCACACACCTCTCACCTGTCACTGTACCTGTAATATCTGAGCACACACCTCTCACCTGTCACTGTACCTGTAATATCTGATCACACACCTCTCACCTGTCACTGTACCTGTAATATCTGAGCACACACCTCTCACCTGTCACTGTACCTGTAATATCTGATCACACACCTCTCACCTGTCACTGTACCTGTAATATCTGATCACACACCTCTCACCTGTCACTGTACCTGTAATATCTGATCACACACCTCTCACCTGTCACTGTACCTGTAATATCTGATCACACACCTCTCACCTGTCACTGTACCTGTAATATCTGAGCACACACCTCTCACCTGTCACTGTACCTGTAATATCTGATCACACACCTCTCACTGTACCTGTAATATCTGATCACACACCTCTCACCTGTCACTGTACCTGTAATATCTGAGCACACACCTCTCACCTGTCACTGTACCTGTAATATCTGAGCACACACCTCTCACCTGTCACTGTACCTGTAATATCTGAGCACACACCTCTCACCTGTCACTGTACCTGTAATATCTGAGCACACACCTCTCACCTGTCACTGTACCTGTAATATCTGAGCACACACCTCTCACCTGTCACTGTACCTGTAATATCTGATCACACACCTCTCACCTGCCACTGTACCTGTAATAACTGATCACACACCTCTCACCTGTCACTGTACCTGTAATATCTGAGCACACACCTCTCACCTGTCACTGTACCTGTAATATCTGATCACACACACCTCTCACCTGTCACTGTACCTGTAATATCTGAGCACCTCTCACCTGTCGCTGCACCTGTAATATCTGATCACACACCTCTCACCTGTTACTGTACCTGTAATATCTGAGCACACACCTCTCACCTGTGACTGTACCTGTAATATCTGAGCACACACCTCTCACCTGTCACTGTACATGTAATATCTGAGCACCAACCTCTCACCTGTCACTGTACCTGTAATATCTGAGCACACACCTTTCACCTGTCACTGTACCTGTAATATCTGAGCACACACCTCTCACCTGTCACTGTACCTGTAATATCTGATCACACACCTCTCACCTGTCACTGTACCTGTAATATCTGACCACACACCTCTCACCTGTCACTGTACCTGTAATATCTGACCACACACCTCTCACCTGTCACTGTACCTGTAATATCTGAGCACACACCTCTCACCTGTCACTGTACCTGTAATATCTGATCACACACCTCTCACCGGTCACTGTACCTGTAATATCTGAGCACACATCTCTCACTGCACCTGTAATATCTGAGCACACACCTCTCACCTGTCACTGCACCTGTAATATCTGAGCACCAACCTCTCACTTGTCACTGTACCTGTAATATCTGATCACACACCTCTCACCTGTCACTGTAATATCTGAGAACACACCTCTCACCTGTCACTGTACCTGTAATATCTGATCACACACCTCTCACCTGTCACTATACCTGTAATATCTGATCACACACCTCTCACCTGTCACTGTACCTGTAATATCTGATCACACACCTCTCACCTGTCACTGCACCTGTAATATCTGATCACACACCTCTCACCTGTCACTGTAATATCTGAGAACACACCTCTCACCTGTCACTGTACCTGTAATATCTGATCACACACCTCTCACCTGTCACTGCACCTGTAATATCTGATCACACACCTCTCACCTGTCACTGTAATATCTGAGCACACACCTCTCACCTGTCACTGCACCTGTAATATCTGAGCAAACATCTCTCACTATACCTGTAATATCTGAGCACACACCTCTCACTATACCTGTAATATCGGAGCACACACTTCTCACCTGTCACTGTACCTGAAATATCTGAGCACACACCTCTCACCTGTCACTGTACCTGTAATAGCTGAGCACACACCTCTCACTGTACCTGTAATATCTAAGCACACACCTCTCACCTGTCACTGTACCTGTAATATCTGATCACACACCTCTCACCTGTCACTGTACCTGTAATATCTGATCACACACCTCTCACCTGTCACTGTACCTGTAATATCTGATCACACACACCTCTCACCTGTCACTGTACCTGTAATATCTGAGCACCTCTCACCTGTCGCTGCACCTGTAATATCTGATCACACACCTCTCACCTGTTACTGTACCTGTAATATCTGAGCACACACCTCTCACCTGTGACTGTACCTGTAATATCTGAGCACACACCTCTCACCTGTCACTGTACATGTAATATCTGAGCACCAACCTCTCACCTGTCACTGTACCTGTAATATCTGAGCACACACCTTTCACCTGTCATTGTACCTGTAATATCTGAGCACACACCTCTCACCTGTCACTGTACCTGTAATATCTGACCACACACCTCTCACCTGTCACTGTACCTGTAAT
Organism: Pseudophryne corroboree; assembly: GCF_028390025.1. NCBI lineage: Eukaryota > Metazoa > Chordata > Amphibia > Anura > Myobatrachidae > Pseudophryne > Pseudophryne corroboree. The sequence goes on from NC_086448.1 coordinate 845,379,425, forward strand.
ATCTGATCACACACCTCTCACCTGTCACTGTACCGGTAATATCTGATCACACCTCTCACCTGTCACTGTACCTGTAATATCTGAGCACACACCTCTCACCTGTCACTGTACCTGTAATATCTGATCACACCTCTCACCTGTCACTGTACCTGTAATATCTGATCACATACCTCTCACCTGTCACTGTACCTGTAATATCTGATCACACACCTCTTACCTGTCACTGTACCTGTAATATCTGATCACACACCTCTCACCTGTCACTGTAATATCTGATCACACACCTCTCACCTGTCACTGTACCTGTAATATCTGAGCACACACCTCTCACCTGTGACTGTACCTGTAATATCTGAGCACACACCTCTCACCTGTCACTGTACATGTAATATCTGAGAACATACCTCTCACCTGTCACTGCACCTGTAATATCTGAGCACACACCTCTTACCTGTCACTGTACCTGTAATATCTGATCACACACCTCTCACCTGTCACTGTACCTGTAATATCTGATCACACACCTCTCACCTGTCACTGTACCTGTAATATCTGAGCACACACCTCTCACCTGTCACTGTACCTGTAATATCTGAGCACACACCTCTCACCTGTCACTGTACCTGTAATATCTGAGCACACACCTCTCACCTGTCACTGTACCTGTAATATCTGAGCACACACCTCTCACCTGTCACTGTGCCTGTAATGTCTGATCACACACCTCTCACCTGTCACTGTACCTGTAATATCTGAGCACACACCTCTCACCTGTCACTGTACCTGTAATATCTGATCACACACCTCTCACCTGTCACTGTACCTGTAATATATGAGCACACACCTCTCACCTGTCACTGTACCTGTAATATCTGAGCACACACCTCTCACCTGTCACTGTACCTGTAATATCTGAGCACACACCTCTCACCTGTCACTGTACCTGTAATATCTGATCACACACCTCTCACCTGTCACTGTACCTGTAATATCTGAGCACACACCTCTCACCTGTCACTGTACCTGTAATATCTGATCACACACCTCTCACCTGTCACTGTACCTGTAATATCTGATCACACACCTCTCACCTGTCACTGTACCTGTAATATCTGATCACACACCTCTCACCTGTCACTGTACCTGTAATATCTGATCACACACCTCTCACCTGTCACTGTACCTGTAATATCTGAGCACACACCTCTCACCTGTCACTGTACCTGTAATATCTGATCACACACCTCTCACTGTACCTGTAATATCTGATCACACACCTCTCACCTGTCACTGTACCTGTAATATCTGAGCACACACCTCTCACCTGTCACTGTACCTGTAATATCTGAGCACACACCTCTCACCTGTCACTGTACCTGTAATATCTGAGCACACACCTCTCACCTGTCACTGTACCTGTAATATCTGAGCACACACCTCTCACCTGTCACTGTACCTGTAATATCTGAGCACACACCTCTCACCTGTCACTGTACCTGTAATATCTGATCACACACCTCTCACCTGCCACTGTACCTGTAATAACTGATCACACACCTCTCACCTGTCACTGTACCTGTAATATCTGAGCACACACCTCTCACCTGTCACTGTACCTGTAATATCTGATCACACACACCTCTCACCTGTCACTGTACCTGTAATATCTGAGCACCTCTCACCTGTCGCTGCACCTGTAATATCTGATCACACACCTCTCACCTGTTACTGTACCTGTAATATCTGAGCACACACCTCTCACCTGTGACTGTACCTGTAATATCTGAGCACACACCTCTCACCTGTCACTGTACATGTAATATCTGAGCACCAACCTCTCACCTGTCACTGTACCTGTAATATCTGAGCACACACCTTTCACCTGTCACTGTACCTGTAATATCTGAGCACACACCTCTCACCTGTCACTGTACCTGTAATATCTGATCACACACCTCTCACCTGTCACTGTACCTGTAATATCTGACCACACACCTCTCACCTGTCACTGTACCTGTAATATCTGACCACACACCTCTCACCTGTCACTGTACCTGTAATATCTGAGCACACACCTCTCACCTGTCACTGTACCTGTAATATCTGATCACACACCTCTCACCGGTCACTGTACCTGTAATATCTGAGCACACATCTCTCACTGCACCTGTAATATCTGAGCACACACCTCTCACCTGTCACTGCACCTGTAATATCTGAGCACCAACCTCTCACTTGTCACTGTACCTGTAATATCTGATCACACACCTCTCACCTGTCACTGTAATATCTGAGAACACACCTCTCACCTGTCACTGTACCTGTAATATCTGATCACACACCTCTCACCTGTCACTATACCTGTAATATCTGATCACACACCTCTCACCTGTCACTGTACCTGTAATATCTGATCACACACCTCTCACCTGTCACTGCACCTGTAATATCTGATCACACACCTCTCACCTGTCACTGTAATATCTGAGAACACACCTCTCACCTGTCACTGTACCTGTAATATCTGATCACACACCTCTCACCTGTCACTGCACCTGTAATATCTGATCACACACCTCTCACCTGTCACTGTAATATCTGAGCACACACCTCTCACCTGTCACTGCACCTGTAATATCTGAGCAAACATCTCTCACTATACCTGTAATATCTGAGCACACACCTCTCACTATACCTGTAATATCGGAGCACACACTTCTCACCTGTCACTGTACCTGAAATATCTGAGCACACACCTCTCACCTGTCACTGTACCTGTAATAGCTGAGCACACACCTCTCACTGTACCTGTAATATCTAAGCACACACCTCTCACCTGTCACTGTACCTGTAATATCTGATCACACACCTCTCACCTGTCACTGTACCTGTAATATCTGAGCACACACCTCTCACCTGTAACTGTACCTGTAATATCTGACCACACACCTCTCACCTGTCACTGTACCTGTAATATCTGATCACACACACCTCTCACCTGTCACTGTACCTGTAATATCTGAGCACCTCTCACCTGTCGCTGCACCTGTAATATCTGATCACACACCTCTCACCTGTTACTGTACCTGTAATATCTGAGCACACACCTCTCACCTGTGACTGTACCTGTAATATCTGAGCACACACCTCTCACCTGTCACTGTACATGTAATATCTGAGCACCAACCTCTCACCTGTCACTGTACCTGTAATATCTGAGCACACACCTTTCACCTGTCATTGTACCTGTAATATCTGAGCACACACCTCTCACCTGTCACTGTACCTGTAATATCTGACCACACACCTCTCACCTGTCACTGTACCTGTAATATCTGATCACACACCTCTCACCTGTCACTGTACCTGTAATATCTGATCACACACCTCTCACCTGTTACTGCACCTGTAATATCTGATCACACACCTCTCACCTGTCACTGTACCTGTAATATATGATCACACACCTCTCACCTGTCACTGCACCTGTAATATCTGAGCACACACCTCTCACCTGTCACTGTACCTGTAATATCTGAGCACCAACCTCTCACCTGTCACTGCACCTGTAATATCTGAGCACACACCTCTCACCTGTCACTGTACCTGTAATATCTGAGCACACACCTCTCACCTGTCACTGTACCTGTAATATCTGATCACACACACCTCTCACCTGTCACTGTACCTGTAATATCTGATCACACACCTCTCACCTGTCACTATACCTGTACTATCTGATCACACACCTCTCACCTGTCACTGTACCTGTAATATCTGATCACACACCTCTCACCTGTCACTGTACCTGTAATATCTAAGCACACACCTCTCACCTGTCACTGTACCTGTAATATCTGAGCACACACCTCTCACCTGTAACTGTACCTGTAATATCTGACCACACACCTCTCACCTGTCACTGTACCTGTAATATCTGTTCACACACCTCTCACCTGTCACTGTACCTGTAATATCTGAGCACACACCTCTCACCTGTCACTGTACCTGTACTATCTGAGCACCAACCTCTCACCTGTCACTGTACCTGTAATATCTGACCACACACCTCTCACCTGTCACTGTACCTGTAATATCTGATCACACCTCTCACCTGTCACTGTACCTGTAATATCTGAGCACACACCTCTCACCTGTCACTGTACCTGTAATATCTGAGCACACACCTCTCACCTGTAACTGTACCTGTAATATCTGAGCACACCTCTCACCTGTCACTGTACCTGTAATATCTGAGCACACACCTCTCACCTGTCACTGTACCTGTAATATCTGATCACACACCTCTCACCTGTCACTGTACCTGTAATATCTGATCACACACCTCTCACCTGTAACTGTACCTGTAATATCTGAGCACACCTCTCACCTGTCACTGTACCTGTAATATCTGAGCACACCTCTCACCTGTCACTGTACCTGTAATATCTGATCACACACCTCTCACCTGTCACTGTACCTGTAATATCTAAGCACACACCTCTCACCTGTCACTGTACCTGTAATATCTGAGCACACACCTCTCACCTGTAACTGTACCTGTAATATCTGACCACACACCTCTCACCTGTCACTGTACCTGTAATATCTGTTCACACACCTCTCACCTGTCACTGTACCTGTAATATCTGATCACACACCTCTCACCTGTCACTGTACCTGTACTATCTGAGCACCAACCTCTCACCTGTCACTGTACCTGTAATATCTGAGCACACACCTCTCACCTGTAACTGTACCTGTAATATCTGAGCACACCTCTCACCTGTCACTGTACCTGTAATATCTGAGCACACCTCTCACCTGTCACTGTACCTGTAATATCTGATCACACACCTCTCACCTGTCACTGTACCTGTAATATCTGATCACATACCTCTCACCTGTCACTGCACCTGTAATATCTGATCACACACCTCTCACCTGTCACTGTACCTGTAATATCTGATCACACACCTCTCACCTGTCACTGTACCTGTAATACCTGATCACACACCTCTCACCTGTCACTGTACCTGTAATATCTGATCACACACCTCTCACCTGTCACTGTACCTGTAATATCTGATCACACACCTCTCACCTGTCACTGTACCTGTAATACCTGATCACACACCTCTCACCTGTCACTGTACCTGTAATATCTGATCACACACCTCTCACCTGTCACTGTACCTGTAATATCTGATCACACACCTCTCACCTGTCACTGTACCTGTAATATCTGATCACACACATCTCACCTGTCACTGTACCTGTAATATCTGAGCACACACCTCTCACCTGTCACTGTACCTGTAATATCTGATCACACACCTCTCACCTGTCACTGTACCTGTAATATCTGATCACACACCTCTCACCTGTCACTGTACCTGTAATATCTGATCACACACCTCTCACCTGTCACTGTACATGTAATATCTGAGCACACACCTCTCACCTGTACCTGTAATATCTGAGCACACACCTCTCACCTGTCACTGTACCTGTAATATCTGATCACATACCTCTCACCTGTCACTGCACCTGTAATATCTGATCACACACCTCTCACCTGTTACTGTAACTGTAATACCTGATCACACACCTCTCACCTGTTACTGTACCTGTAATATCTGATCACACACCTCTCACCTGTCACTGTACCTGTAATATCTGAGCACACACCTCTCACCTGTCACTGTACCTGTAATATCTGATCACACACCTCTCACCTGTCACTGTACCTGTAATATCTGATCACACACCTCTCACCTGTCACTGTACCTGTAATATCTGATAACACCTCTCACCTGTCACTGTACCTGTAATATCTGAGCTCTCACCTCTCACCTGTCACTGTAATATCTGATCACACCTCTCACCTGTCACTGTACCTGTAATATCTGATCACACACCTCTCACCTGTCACTGTACCTGTAATATCTGATCACATACCTCTCACCTGTCACTGTACCTGTAATATCTGAGCACACACCTCTCACCTGTCACTGTACCTGTAATATCTGAGCACACACCTCTCACCTGTCACTGTACCTGTAATATCTGATCACACACCTCTCACCTGTCACTGTACCTGTAATATCTGAGCACACACCTCTCACCTGTCACTGTACCTGTAATACCTGAGCACACACCTCTCACCTGTCACTGTACCTGTAATACCTGATCACACACCTCTCACCTGTCACTGTACCTGTAATATCTGATCACACACCTCTCACCTGTCACTATACCTGTAATATCTGATCACACACCTCTCACCTGTCACTGTACCTGTAATATCTGACCACACACCTCTCACCTGTCACTGTACCTGTAATATCTGATCACACACCTCTCACCTGTCACTGTACCTGTAATATCTGATCACACACCTCTCACCTGTCACTGTACCTGTAATATCTGATCACACACCTCTCACCTGTCACTGTACCTGTAATATCTGACCACACACCTCTCACCTGTCACTGTACCTGTAATATCTGATCACACACCTCTCACCTGTTACTGCACCTGTAATATCTGATCACACACCTCTCACCTGTCACTGTACCTGTAATATCTGATCACACACCTCTCACCTGCCACTGTACCTGTAATATCTGAGCACACACCTCTCACCTGTCACTGTACCTGTAATATCTGAGCACACACCTCTCACCTGTCACTGTACCTGTAATATCTGATCACACACCTCTCACCTGTCACTGTACCTGTAATATCTGAGCATACACCTCTCACCTCTCACTGTACCTGTAATATCTGAGCACACACCTCTCACCTGTCACTGTACCTGTAATATATGAGCACACACCTCTCACCTGTCACTGTACCTGTAATATATGAGCACACACCTCTCACCTGTCACTGTACCTGTAATATCTGATCACACACCTCTCACCTGTCACTGTACCTGTAATATCTGATCACACACCTCTCACCTGTCACTGTACCTGTAATATCTGATCACACACCTCTCACCTGTCACTGTACCTGTAATATCTGATCACACCTCTCACCTGTCACTGTAACTGTAATATCTGATCACACACCTCTCACTGTACCTGTAATATCTGAGCACACACCTCTCACCTGTACCTGTAATATCTGATCACACCTCTCACCTGTCACTGTACCTGTAATATCTGAGCACACACACCTCTCACCTGTCACTGTACCTGTAATATCTGATCACACCTCTCACCTGTCACTGTAACTGTAATATCTGATCACACACCTCTCACCTGTAACTGTACCTGTAATATCTGAGCACACCTCTCACCTGTCACTGTACCTGTAATATCTGAGCACACCTCTCACCTGTCACTGTACCTGTAATATCTGATCACACACCTCTCACCTGTCACTGTACCTGTAATATCTGATCACATACCTCTCACCTGTCACTGCACCTGTAATATCTGATCACACACCTCTCACCTGTCACTGTACCTGTAATATCTGATCACACACCTCTCACCTGTCACTGTACCTGTAATACCTGATCACACACCTCTCACCTGTCACTGTACCTGTAATATCTGATCACACACCTCTCACCTGTCACTGTACCTGTAATATCTGATCACACACCTCTCACCTGTCACTGTACCTGTAATACCTGATCACACACCTCTCACCTGTCACTGTACCTGTAATATCTGATCACACACCTCTCACCTGTCACTGTACCTGTAATATCTGATCACACACCTCTCACCTGTCACTGTACCTGTAATATCTGATCACACACATCTCACCTGTCACTGTACCTGTAATATCTGAGCACACACCTCTCACCTGTCACTGTACCTGTAATATCTGATCACACACCTCTCACCTGTCACTGTACCTGTAATATCTGATCACACACCTCTCACCTGTCACTGTACCTGTAATATCTGATCACACACCTCTCACCTGTCACTGTACATGTAATATCTGAGCACACACCTCTCACCTGTACCTGTAATATCTGAGCACACACCTCTCACCTGTCACTGTACCTGTAATATCTGATCACATACCTCTCACCTGTCACTGCACCTGTAATATCTGATCACACACCTCTCACCTGTTACTGTAACTGTAATACCTGATCACACACCTCTCACCTGTTACTGTACCTGTAATATCTGATCACACACCTCTCACCTGTCACTGTACCTGTAATATCTGAGCACACACCTCTCACCTGTCACTGTACCTGTAATATCTGATCACACACCTCTCACCTGTCACTGTACCTGTAATATCTGATCACACACCTCTCACCTGTCACTGTACCTGTAATATCTGATAACACCTCTCACCTGTCACTGTACCTGTAATATCTGAGCTCTCACCTCTCACCTGTCACTGTAATATCTGATCACACCTCTCACCTGTCACTGTACCTGTAATATCTGATCACACACCTCTCACCTGTCACTGTACCTGTAATATCTGATCACATACCTCTCACCTGTCACTGTACCTGTAATATCTGAGCACACACCTCTCACCTGTCACTGTACCTGTAATATCTGAGCACACACCTCTCACCTGTCACTGTACCTGTAATATCTGATCACACACCTCTCACCTGTCACTGTACCTGTAATATCTGAGCACACACCTCTCACCTGTCACTGTACCTGTAATACCTGAGCACACACCTCTCACCTGTCACTGTACCTGTAATACCTGATCACACACCTCTCACCTGTCACTGTACCTGTAATATCTGATCACACACCTCTCACCTGTCACTATACCTGTAATATCTGATCACACACCTCTCACCTGTCACTGTACCTGTAATATCTGACCACACACCTCTCACCTGTCACTGTACCTGTAATATCTGATCACACACCTCTCACCTGTCACTGTACCTGTAATATCTGATCACACACCTCTCACCTGTCACTGTACCTGTAATATCTGATCACACACCTCTCACCTGTCACTGTACCTGTAATATCTGACCACACACCTCTCACCTGTCACTGTACCTGTAATATCTGATCACACACCTCTCACCTGTTACTGCACCTGTAATATCTGATCACACACCTCTCACCTGTCACTGTACCTGTAATATCTGATCACACACCTCTCACCTGCCACTGTACCTGTAATATCTGAGCACACACCTCTCACCTGTCACTGTACCTGTAATATCTGAGCACACACCTCTCACCTGTCACTGTACCTGTAATATCTGATCACACACCTCTCACCTGTCACTGTACCTGTAATATCTGAGCATACACCTCTCACCTCTCACTGTACCTGTAATATCTGAGCACACACCTCTCACCTGTCACTGTACCTGTAATATATGAGCACACACCTCTCACCTGTCACTGTACCTGTAATATATGAGCACACACCTCTCACCTGTCACTGTACCTGTAATATCTGATCACACACCTCTCACCTGTCACTGTACCTGTAATATCTGATCACACACCTCTCACCTGTCACTGTACCTGTAATATCTGATCACACACCTCTCACCTGTCACTGTACCTGTAATATCTGATCACACCTCTCACCTGTCACTGTAACTGTAATATCTGATCACACACCTCTCACTGTACCTGTAATATCTGAGCACACACCTCTCACCTGTACCTGTAATATCTGATCACACCTCTCACCTGTCACTGTACCTGTAATATCTGAGCACACACACCTCTCACCTGTCACTGTACCTGTAATATCTGATCACACCTCTCACCTGTCACTGTACCTGTAATATATGATCACACACCTCTCACCTGTTACTGTACCTGTAATATATGATCACACACCTCTCACCTGTCACTGTACCTGTAATATCTGAGCACACACCTCTCACCTGTCACTGTACCTGTAATATCTGATCACACACCTCTCACCTGTCACTGTACCTGTAATATCTGAGCATACACCTCTCACCTGTCACTGTACCTGTAATATCTGATCACACACCTATCACCTGTCACTGTACCTATAATATCTGATCACACACCTCTCACCTGTCACTGTACCTGTAATATCTGATCACACACCTCTCACCTGTCACTGTACCTATAATATCTGATCACACACCTCTCACCTCTCACTGTACCTGTAATATCTGAGCACACACCTCTCACCTGTCACTGTACCTGTAATATATGAGCACACACCTCTCACCTGTACCTGTAATATTTCTGTAATATCTGATCACACCTCTCACCTGTCACTGTACCTGTAATATCTGAGCACACACACCTCTCACCTGTCACTGTACCTGTAATATCTGATCACACCTCTCACCTGTCACTGTACCTGTAATATCTGAGCACACACCTCTCACCTGTCACTGTAATATCTGAGCACACACCTCTCACCTGTCACTATACCTGTAATATCTGATCACACACCTCTCACCTGTCACTACCTGTAATATCTGATCACACACCTCTCACCTGTCACTGTACCTGTAATATCTGAGCACACACCTCTCACCTGTCACTGTACCTGTAATATCTGAGCACACATCTCTCACCTGTCACTGTACCTGTAATATCTGATCACACACCTCTCACCTGTCACTGTACCTGTAATATCTGAGCACACACCTCTCACCTGTCACTGCACCTGTAATATCTGATCACACGCCTCTCACCTGTCACTGTACCTGTAATATCTGATCACACACCTCTCACCTGTCACTGTACCTGTAATATCTGATCACACACCTCTCACCTGTCACTGTACCTGTAATATCTGATCACACACCTCTCACCTGTCACTGTACCTGTAATATCTGATCACACATCTCTCACCTGTCACTGTACATGTAATATCTGATCACACACCTCTCACCTGTCACTGTACCTGTAATATCTGATCACACCTCTCACCTGTCACTGTAATACCTGATCACACACCTCTCATCTGTCACTGTACCTGTAATATCTGAGCACACACCTCTCACCTGTCACTGTACCTGTAATACCTGATCACACACCTCTCACCTGTCACTGTACCTGTAATATCTGATCACACACCTCTCACCTGTCACTGTACCTGTAATATCTGATCACACACCTCTCACCTGTCACTGTACCTGTAATATCTGATCACACACCTCTCACCTGTCACTGTACCTGTAATATCTGATCACACACCTCTCACCTGTCACTGTACATGTAATATCTGATCACACACCTCTCACCATACCTGTAATATCTGATCACACACCTCTCACCTGTCACTGTACCTGTAATATCTGATCACACACCTCTCACCTGTCACTGTACCTGTAATATCTGATCACACACCTCTCACCTGTCACTGTACCTGTAATATCTGAGCACACACCTCTTATCTGTCACTGTACCTGTAATATCTGAGCACACACCTCTTACCTGTCACTGTACCTGTAATATATGAGCACACACCTCTCACCTGTTACTGTACCTGTAATAACTGATCACACACCTCTCACCTGTCACTGTACCTGTAATATCTGATCACACACCTCTCACCTGTCACTGTACCTGTAATATCTGAGCACACACCTCTCATCTGTCACTGTACCTGTAATATATGAGCACACACCTCTCACCTGTCACTGTACCTGTAATATATGAGCACACACCTCTCACCTGTCACTGTACCTGTAATATCTGATCACACCTCTCACCTGTCAGTGTACCTGTAATATCTGAGCACACACCTCTCACCTGTCACTGTAATACCTGATCACACACCTCTCATCTGTCACTGTACCTGTAATATCTGAGCACACACCTCTCACCTGTCACTGTACCTGTAATACCTGATCACACACCTCTCACCTGTCACTGTACCTGTAATATCTGAGCACACACCTCTCACCTGTCACTGTAATACCTGATCACACACCTCTCATCTGTCACTGTACCTGTAATATCTGAGCACACACCTCTCACCTGTCACTGTACCTGTAATATCTGATCACACACCTCTCACCTGTCACTGTACCTGTAATATCTGATCACACACCTCTCACCTGTCACTGTACCTGTAATATCTGATCACACACCTCTCATCTGTCACTGTACCTGTAATATCTGAGCACACACCTCTCATCTGTCACTGTACCTGTAATATCTGAGCACACACCTCTCACCTGTCACTGTACCTGTAATATCTGATCACACCTCTCACCTGTCACTGTACCTGTAATATCTGAGCACACACCTCTCACCTGTCACTGTACCTGTAATATCTGAGCACACACCTCTCACCTGTCACTGTACCTGTAATATCTGATCACACCTCTCACCTGTCACTGTACCTGTAATATATGATCACACACCTCTCACCTGTTACTGTACCTGTAATATATGATCACACACCTCTCACCTGTCACTGTACCTGTAATATCTGATCACACACCTCTCACCTGTCACTGTACCTGTAATATCTGAGCATACACCTCTCACCTGTCACTGTACCTGTAATATCTGATCACACACCTATCACCTGTCACTGTACCTGTAATATCTGATCACACACCTCTCACCTGTCACTGTACCTGTAATATCTGATCACACACCTCTCACCTGTCACTGTACCTGTAATATCTGATCTCACACCTCTCACCTGTCACTGTACCTGTAATATCTGATCACACACCTCTCACCTGTCACTGCACCTGTAATATCTGAGCACACACCTCTCACCTGTCACTGTAATATCTGAGCACACACCTCTCACCTGTCACTGTACCTGTAATATCTGAGCACACCTCTCACCTGTCACTGTACCTGTAATATCTGATCACACACCTCTCACCTGTCACTGCACCTGTAATATCTGAGCACACACCTCTCACCTGTCACTGTAATATCTGAGCACACACCTCTCACCTGTCACTGTACCTGTAATATCTGAGCACACCTCTCACCTGTCACTGTACCTGTAATATCTGATCACACACCTCTCACCTGTCACTGTACCTGTAATATCTGATCACACACCTCTCACCTGTCACTGTACCTGTAATATCTGATCACACACCTCTCACCTGTCACTGCACCTGTAATATCTGAGCACACACCTCTCACCTGTCACTGTATCTGTAATATCTGATCACACACCTCTCACCTGTCACTGTACCTGTAATATCTGAGCACACACCTCTCACCTGTTACTGTACCTGTAATATCTGATCACACACCTTTCACCTGTCACTGTACCTGTAATATCTGAGCACACACCTCTCACCTGTCACTGTACCTGTAATATCTGATCACACACCTCTCACCTGTCACTGTACCTGTAATATCTGATCACACCTCTCACCTGTCACTGTACATGTAATATCTGATCACACACCTCTCACTGTACCTGTAATATCTGATCACACACCTCACCTGTCACTGTACCTGTAATATCTGAGCACACACACCTCTCACCTGTTACTGTACCTGTAATATCTGATCACACACCTTTCACCCGTCACTGTACCTGTAATATCTGATCACACCTCTCACCTGTCACTGTACCTGTAATATATGAGCACACACCTCTCACCTGTCACTGTACCTGTAATATCTGAGCACACACACCTCTCACCTGTTACTGTACCTGTAATATCTGATCACACACCTTTCACCTGTCACTGTACCTGTAATATCTGATCACACACCTCTCACCTGTCACTGTACCTGTAATATCTGAGCACACACCTCTCACCTGTCACTGTACCTGTAATATCTGAGCACACACCTCACACCTGTCACTGTACCTGTAATATCTGATCACACACCTCTCACCTGTCACTGTACCTGTAATATCTGATCACACACCTCTCACCTGTCACTGTACCTGTAATATCTGATCACACACCTCTCACCTGTCACTGTACCTGTAATATCTGATCACACACCTCTCACCTGTCACTGTACCTGTAATATATGAGCACACACACCTCTCACCTGTCACTGTACCTGTAATATATGAGCACACACCTCTCACCTGTCACTGTACCTGTAATATATGAGCACACACCTCACCTGTCACTGTACCTGTAATATCTGATCACACACACCTCTCACCTGTCACTGTACCTGTAATATCTGATCACACCTCTCACCTGTCACTGTACCTGTAATATCTGATCACACACCTCTCACCTGTCACTGTACCTGTAATATCTGAGCACACACCTCTCACCTGTCACTGTACCTGTAATATCTGATCACACACCTCTCACCTGTCACTATACCTGTAATATCTGATCACACACCTCTCACCTGTCACTGTACCTGTAATATATGAGCACACACCTCTCACCTGTCACTGTACCTGTAATATATGAGCACACACCTCACCTGTCACTGTACCTGTAATATCTGAGCACACACACCTCTCACCTGTCACTGTACCTGTAATATCTGATCACACCTCTCACCTGTCACTGTACCTGTAATATCTGAGCACACACCTCTCACCTGTCACTGTAATATCTGAGCACACACCTCTCACCTGTCACTATACCTGTAATATCTGATCACACACCTCTCACCTGTCATTACCTGTAATATCTGATCCCACACCTCTCACCTGTCACTGTACCTGTAATATCTGATCACACACCTCTCACCTGTCACTGTACCTGTAATATCTGAGCACACACCTCTCACCTGTCACTGTACCTGTAATATCTGATCACACACCTCTCACCTGTCACTGTACCTGTAATATCTGATCACACACGTCTCACCTGTCACTGTACCTGTAATATCTGAGCACACATCTCTCACCTGTCACTGTACCTGTAATATCTGATCACACACCTCTCACCTGTCACTGTACCTGTAATATCTGAGCACACACCTCTCACCTGTCACTGCACCTGTAATATCTGATCACACGCCTCTCACCTGTCACTGTACCTGTAATATCTGATCACACACCTCTCACCTGTCACTGTACCTGTAATATCTGATCACACACCTCTCACCTGTCACTGTACCTGTAATATCTGATCACACACCTCTCACCTGTCACTGTACCTGTAATATCTGAGCACACACCTCTCACCTGTCACTGCACCTGTAATATCTGATCACACGCCTCTCACCTGTCACTGTACCTGTAATATCTGATCACACACCTCTCACCTGTCACTGTACCTGTAATATCTGATCACACACCTCTCACCTGTCACTGTACCTGTAATATCTGATCACACATCTCTCACCTGTCACTGTACATGTAATATCTGATCACACACCTCTCACCTGTCACTGTACCTGTAATATCTGAGCACACACCTCTCACCTGTCACTGTAATACCTGATCACACACCTCTCATCTGTCACTGTACCTGTAATATCTGAGCACACACCTCTCACCTGTCACTGTACCTGTAATACCAGATCACACACCTCTCACCTGTCACTGTACCTGTAATATCTGATCACACACCTCTCACCTGTCACTGTACCTGTAATATCTGATCACACACCTCTCACCTGTCACTGTACCTGTAATATCTGATCACACACCTCTCACCTGTCACTGTACCTGTAATATCTGATCACACACCTCTCATCTGTCACTGTACCTGTAATATCTGAGCACACACCTCTCACCTGTCACTGTACCTGTAATATCTGATCACACACCTCTCACCTGTCACTGTACCTGTAATATCTGATCACACACCTCTCATCTGTCACTGTACCTGTAATATCTGATCACACATCTCTCACCTGTCACTGTACCTGTAATATCTGAGCACACACCTCTCATCTGTCACTGTACCTGTAATATCTGAGCACACACCTCTTACCTGTCACTGTACCTGTAATATATGAGCACACACCTCTCACCTGTTACTGTACCTGTAATATCTGATCACACACCTCTCACCTGTCACTGTACCTGTAATATCTGAGCACACACCTCTTACCTGTCACTGTACCTGTAATATATGAGCACACACCTCTCACCTGTCACTGTACCTGTAATATCTGATCACACACCTCTCACCTGTCACTGTACCTGTAATATCTGAGCACACACCTCTCACCTGTTACTGTACGTGTAATATCTGATCACACACCTCTCACCTGTCACTGTACCTGTAATATCTGAGCACACACCTCTCACCTGTCACTGTACCTGTAATACCTGAGCACACACCTCTCACCTGTCACTGTACCTGTAATATATGAGCACACACCTCTCACCTGTCACTGTACCTGTAATATATGAGCACACACCTCTCACCTGTCACTGCACCTGTAATATCTGATCACACACCTCTCACCTGTCACTGTACCTGTAATATATGAGCACACAGCTCTCATCTGTCACTGTACCTGTAATATCTGAGCACACACCTCTCACCTGTCACTGTACCTGTAATATCTGAGCACACACCTCTCACCTGTCACTGTACCTGTAATATCTGATCACACACCTCTCACCTGTCACTGTACCTGTAATATCTGAGCACACACCTCTCACCTGTCACTGTACCTGTAATATCTGATCACACACCTCTCACCTGTCACTGTACCTGTAATATCTGATCACACACCTCTCACCTGTCACTGTACCTGTAATATCTGATCACACCTCTCACCTGTCACTGTACCTGTAATATCTGAGCACACACCTCTCACCTGTCACTGTACCTGTAATATCTGAGCACACACCTCTCACCTGTCACTGTACCTGTAATATCTGATCACACCTCTCACCTGTCACTGTACCTGTAATATATGATCACACACCTCTCACCTGTTACTGTACCTGTAATATATGATCACACACCTCTCACCTGTCACTGTACCTGTAATATCTGATCACACACCTCTCACCTGTCACTGTACCTGTAATATCTGAGCATACACCTCTCACCTGTCACTGTACCTGTAATATCTGATCACACACCTATCACCTGTCACTGTACCTGTAATATCTGATCACACACCTCTCACCTGTCACTGTACCTGTAATATCTGATCACACACCTCTCACCTGTCACTGTACCTGTAATATCTGATCACACACCTCTCACCTGTCACTGTACCTGTAATATCTGATCACACACCTCTCACCTGTCACTGCACCTGTAATATCTGAGCACACACCTCTCACCTGTCACTGTAATATCTGAGCACACACCTCTCACCTGTCACTGTACCTGTAATATCTGAGCACACCTCTCACCTGTCACTGTACCTGTAATATCTGATCACACACCTCTCACCTGTCACTGCACCTGTAATATCTGAGCACACAACTCTCACCTGTCACTGTAATATCTGAGCACACACCTCTCACCTGTCACTGTACCTGTAATATCTGAGCACACCTCTCACCTGTCACTGTACCTGTAATATCTGATCACACACCTCTCACCTGTCACTGTACCTGTAATATCTGATCACACACCTCTCACCTGTCACTGTACCTGTAATATCTGATCACACACCTCTCACCTGTCACTGCACCTGTAATATCTGAGCACACACCTCTCACCTGTCACTGTATCTGTAATATCTGATCACACACCTCTCACCTGTCACTGTACCTGTAATATCTGAGCACACACCTCTCACCTGTTACTGTACCTGTAATATCTGATCACACACCTTTCACCTGTCACTGTACCTGTAATATCTGAGCACACACCTCTCACCTGTCACTGTACCTGTAATATCTGATCACACACCTCTCACCTGTCACTGTACCTGTAATATCTGATCACACCTCTCACCTGTCACTGTACATGTAATATCTGATCACACACCTCTCACTGTACCTGTAATATCTGATCACACACCTCACCTGTCACTGTACCTGTAATATCTGAGCACACACACCTCTCACCTGTTACTGTACCTGTAATATCTGATCACACACCTTTCACCTGTCACTGTACCTGTAATATCTGATCACACCTCTCACCTGTCACTGTACCTGTAATATATGAGCACACACCTCTCACCTGTCACTGTACCTGTAATATCTGAGCACACACACCTCTCACCTGTTACTGTACCTGTAATATCTGATCACACACCTCTCACCTGTCACTGTACCTGTAATATCTGATCACACACCTCTCACCTGTCACTGTACCTGTAATATATGAGCACACACACCTCTCACCTGTCACTGTACCTGTAATATATGAGCACACACCTCTCACCTGTCACTGTACCTGTAATATATGAGCACACACCTCTCACCTGTCACTGTACCTGTAATATCTGATCACACACACCTCTCACCTGTCACTGTACCTGTAATATCTGATCACACCTCTCACCTGTCACTGTACCTGTAATATCTGATCACACACCTCTCACCTGTCACTGTACCTGTAATATCTGAGCACACACCTCTCACCTGTCACTGTACCTGTAATATCTGATCACACACCTCTCACCTGTCACTATACCTGTAATATCTGATCACACACCTCTCACCTGTCACTGTACCTGTAATATATGAGCACACACCTCTCACCTGTCACTGTACCTGTAATATATGAGCACACACCTCACCTGTCACTGTACCTGTAATATCTGAGCACACACACCTCTCACCTGTCACTGTACCTGTAATATCTGATCACACCTCTCACCTGTCACTGTACCTGTAATATCTGAGCACACACCTCTCACCTGTCACTGTAATATCTGAGCACACACCTCTCACCTGTCACTATACCTGTAATATCTGATCACACACCTCTCACCTGTCATTACCTGTAATATCTGATCCCACACCTCTCACCTGTCACTGTACCTGTAATATCTGATCACACACCTCTCACCTGTCACTGTACCTGTAATATCTGAGCACACACCTCTCACCTGTCACTGTACCTGTAATATCTGATCACACACCTCTCACCTGTCACTGTACCTGTAATATCTGATCACACACGTCTCACCTGTCACTGTACCTGTAATATCTGAGCACACATCTCTCACCTGTCACTGTACCTGTAATATCTGATCACACACCTCTCACCTGTCACTGTACCTGTAATATCTGAGCACACACCTCTCACCTGTCACTGCACCTGTAATATCTGATCACACGCCTCTCACCTGTCACTGTACCTGTAATATCTGATCACACACCTCTCACCTGTCACTGTACCTGTAATATCTGATCACACACCTCTCACCTGTCACTGTACCTGTAATATCTGATCACACACCTCTCACCTGTCACTGTACCTGTAATATCTGAGCACACACCTCTCACCTGTCACTGCACCTGTAATATCTGATCACACGCCTCTCACCTGTCACTGTACCTGTAATATCTGATCACACACCTCTCACCTGTCACTGTACCTGTAATATCTGATCACACACCTCTCACCTGTCACTGTACCTGTAATATCTGATCACACATCTCTCACCTGTCACTGTACATGTAATATCTGATCACACACCTCTCACCTGTCACTGTACCTGTAATATCTGAGCACACACCTCTCACCTGTCACTGTAATACCTGATCACACACCTCTCATCTGTCACTGTACCTGTAATATCTGAGCACACACCTCTCACCTGTCACTGTACCTGTAATACCAGATCACACACCTCTCACCTGTCACTGTACCTGTAATATCTGATCACACACCTCTCACCTGTCACTGTACCTGTAATATCTGATCACACACCTCTCACCTGTCACTGTACCTGTAATATCTGATCACACACCTCTCACCTGTCACTGTACCTGTAATATCTGATCACACACCTCTCATCTGTCACTGTACCTGTAATATCTGAGCACACACCTCTCACCTGTCACTGTACCTGTAATATCTGATCACACACCTCTCACCTGTCACTGTACCTGTAATATCTGATCACACACCTCTCATCTGTCACTGTACCTGTAATATCTGATCACACATCTCTCACCTGTCACTGTACCTGTAATATCTGAGCACACACCTCTCATCTGTCACTGTACCTGTAATATCTGAGCACACACCTCTTACCTGTCACTGTACCTGTAATATATGAGCACACACCTCTCACCTGTTACTGTACCTGTAATATCTGATCACACACCTCTCACCTGTCACTGTACCTGTAATATCTGAGCACACACCTCTTACCTGTCACTGTACCTGTAATATATGAGCACACACCTCTCACCTGTCACTGTACCTGTAATATCTGATCACACACCTCTCACCTGTCACTGTACCTGTAATATCTGAGCACACACCTCTCACCTGTTACTGTACGTGTAATATCTGATCACACACCTCTCACCTGTCACTGTACCTGTAATATCTGAGCACACACCTCTCACCTGTCACTGTACCTGTAATACCTGAGCACACACCTCTCACCTGTCACTGTACCTGTAATATATGAGCACACACCTCTCACCTGTCACTGTACCTGTAATATATGAGCACACACCTCTCACCTGTCACTGCACCTGTAATATCTGATCACACACCTCTCACCTGTCACTGTACCTGTAATATATGAGCACACACCTCTCATCTGTCACTGTACCTGTAATATCTGAGCACACACCTCTCACCTGTCACTGTACCTGTAATATCTGAGCACACACCTCTCACCTGTCACTGTACCTGTAATATCTGATCACACACCTCTCACCTGTCACTGTACCTGTAATATCTGAGCACACACCTCTCACCTGTCACTGTACCTGTAATATCTGATCACACACCTCTCACCTGTCACTGTACCTGTAATATCTGATCACACACCTCTCACCTGTCACTGTACCTGTAATATCTGATCACACCTCTCACCTGTCACTGTACCTGTAATATCTGAGCACACACCTCTCACCTGTCACTGTAATACCTGATCACACACCTCTCATCTGTCACTGTACCTGTAATATCTGAGCACACACCTCTCACCTGTCACTGTACCTGTAATACCTGATCACACACCTCTCACCTGTCACTGTACCTGTAATATCTGATCACACACCTCTCACTGTACCTGTAATATCTGATCACACACCTCTCACCTGTCACTGTACCTGTAATATCTGATCACACACCTCTCATCTGTCACTGTACCTGTAATATCTGAGCACACACCTCTCACCTGTCACTGTACCTGTAATATCTGATCACACACCTCTCACCTGTCACTGTACCTGTAATATCTGATCACACACCTCTCACCTGTCACTGTACCTGTAATATCTGAGCACACACCTCTCACCTGTCACTGTACCTGTAATATATGAGCACACACCTCTCACCTGTCACTGTACCTGTAATATCTGATCACACCTCTCACCTGTCACTGTACCTGTAATATATGAGCACACACCTCTCACCTGTCACTGTACCTGTAATATCTGAGCACACACCTCTCACCTGTCACTGTACCTGTAATATCTGATCACACCTCTCACCTGTCACTGTACCTGTAATATATGATCACACACCTCTCACCTGTTACTGTACCTGTAATATATGATCACACACCTCACCTGTCACTGTACCTGTAATATCTGATCACACACCTCTCACCTGTCACTGTACCTGTAATATCTGAGCATACACCTCTCACCTGTCACTGTACCTGTAATATCTGATCACACACCTATCACCTGTCACTGTACCTGTAATATCTGATCACACACCTCTCACCTGTCACTGTACCTGTAATATCTGATCACACACCTCTCACCTGTCACTATACCTGTAATATCTGAGCACACACCTCTCACCTGTCACTGTACCTGTAATATATGAGCACACACCTCTCACCTGTACCTGTAATATCTGATCACACCTCTCACCTGTCACTGTACCTGTAATATCTGAGCACACACACCTCTCACCTGTCACTGTACCTGTAATATCTGATCACACCTCTCACCTGTCACTGTACCTGTAATATCTGAGCACACACCTCTCACCTGTCACTGTAATATCTGAGCACACACCTCTCACCTGTCACTATACCTGTAATATCTGATCACACACCTCTCACCTGTCACTACCTGTAATATCTGATCACACACCTCTCACCTGTCACTGTACCTGTAATATCTGATCACACACCTCTCACCTGTCACTGTACCTGTAATATCTGAGCACACATCTCTCACCTGTCACTGTACCTGTAATATCTGATCACACACCTCTCACCTGTCACTGTACCTGTAATATCTGAGCACACACCTCTCACCTGTCACTGCACCTGTAATATCTGATCACACGCCTCTCACCTGTCACTGTACCTGTAATATCTGATCACACACCTCTCACCTGTCACTGTACCTGTAATATCTGATCACACACCTCTCACCTGTCACTGTACCTGTAATATCTGATCACACACCTCTCACCTGTCACTGTACCTGTAATATCTGATCACACATCTCTCACCTGTCACTGTACATGTAATATCTGATCACACACCTCTCACCTGTCACTGTACCTGTAATATCTGATCACACACCTCTCACCTGTCACTGTACCTGTAATATCTGATCACACACCTCTCACCGTACCTGTAATATCTGATCACACACCTCTCACCTGTCACTGTACCTGTAATATCTGAGCACACACCTCTCACCTGTCACTGTAATACCTGATCACACACCTCTCATCTGTCACTGTACCTGTAATATCTGAGCACACACCTCTCACCTGTCACTGTACCTGTAATACCTGATCACACACCTCTCACCTGTCACTGTACCTGTAATATCTGATCACACACCTCTCACCTGTCACTGTACCTGTAATATCTGATCACACACCTCTCACCTGTCACTGTACCTGTAATATCTGATCACACACCTCTCACCTGTCACTGTACCTGTAATATCTGAGCACACACCTCTCACCTGTCACTGTACCTGTAATATCTGAGCACACACCTCTTACCTGTCACTGTACCTGTAATATATGAGCACACACCTCTCACCTGTTACTGTACCTGTAATATCTGATCACACACCTCTCACCTGTCACTGTACCTGTAATATCTGATCACACACCTCTCACCTGTCACTGTACCTGTAATATCTGAGCACACACCTCTCATCTGTCACTGTACCTGTAATATATGAGCACACACCTCTCACCTGTCACTGTACCTGTAATATATGAGCACACACCTCTCACCTGTCACTGTACCTGTAATATCTGATCACACACCTCTCACCTGTCACTGTACCTGTAATATCTGAGCACACACCTCTCACCTGTCACTGTAATACCTGATCACACACCTCTCATCTGTCACTGTACCTGTAATATCTGAGCACACACCTCTCACCTGTCACTGTACCTGTAATACCTGATCACACACCTCTCACCTGTCACTGTACCTGTAATATCTGAGCACACACCTCTCACCTGTCACTGTAATACCTGATCACACACCTCTCATCTGTCACTGTACCTGTAATATCTGAGCACACACCTCTCACCTGTCACTGTACCTGTAATATCTGATCACACACCTCTCACCTGTCACTGTACCTGTAATATCTGATCACACACCTCTCACCTGTCACTGTACCTGTAATATCTGAGCACACACCTCTCACCTGTCACTATACCTGTAATATCTGATCACACACGTCTCACCTGTCACTGCACCTGTAATATCTGAGTACACACCTCTCACCTGTCACTGTACCTGTAATATCTGATCACAGACCTCTCACCTGTCACTGCACCTGTAATATCTGATCACCCACCTCTCACCTGTCACTACCTGTAATATCTGATCACACACCTCTCACCTGTCACTGTACCTGTAATATCTGATCACACACCTCTCACCTGTACCTGTAATATCTGATCACTCACCTCTCACCTGTCACTGTACCCGTAATATCTGAGCACACACCTCTCACCTGTCACTGTACCTGTAATATCTGAGCACACACCTCACACCTGTCACTATACCTGTAATATCTGATCACACACCTCTCACCTGTCACTATACCTGTAATATCTGATCACACACCTCTCACCTGTCACTGTACCTGTAATATCTGATCACACACCTCTCACCTGTCACTGTACCTGTAATATCTGATCACACACCTCTCACCTGTCACTGTACCTGTAATATCTGAGCACACACCTCTCACCTGTCACTGTACCTGTAATATCTGATCACACACCTCTCACCTGTCACTGTACCTGTAATATCTGATCACACACCTCTCACCTGTCACTGTACCTGTAATATCTGATCACACACCTCTCACCTGTCACTATACCTGTAATATCTGATCACACACCTCTCACCTGTCACTGTACCTGTAATATCTGAGCACACACCTCTCACCTGTCACTGTACCTGTAATATCTGATCACCCACCTCTCACCTGTCACTGTACCTGTAATATCTGATCACACACCTCTCACCTGTCACTGTACCTGTAATATCTGATCACACATCTCTCACCTGTCACTGTACCTGTAATATCTGATCACACACCTCTCACCTGTCACTGTATCTGTAATATCTGATCACACACCTCTCACCTGTCACTGTACCTGTAATATCTGATCACACACCCCTCACCTGTCACTGTACCTGTAATATCTGAGCACACACCTCTCACCTGTCACTGTACCTGTAATATCTGATCACACACCTCTCACCTGTCACTGTACCTGTAATATCTGAGCACACATCTCTCACCTGTCACTGTACCTGTAATATCTGATCACACACCTCTCACCTGTCACTGTACCTGTAATATCTGATCACACACCTCTCACCTGTCACTGTACCTGTAATATCTGATCACACACCTCTCACCTGTCACTGCACCTGTAATATCTGAGCACACACCTCTCACCTGTCACTGTATCTGTAATATCTGAGCACACACCTCTCCCCTGTCACTGTACCTGTAATATCTGATCACATACCTCTCACCTGTCACTGTACCTGTAATATCTGATCACACACCCCTCACCTGTCACTGTACCTGTAATATCTGAGCACACACCTCTCACCTGTCACTGTACCTGTAATATCTGATCACACACCTCTCACCTGTCACTGTACCTGTAATATCTGAGCACACATCTCTCACCTGTCACTGTACCTGTAATATCTGATCACACACCTCTCACCTGTCACTGTACCTGTAATATCTGAGCACACATCTCTCACCTGTCACTGTACCTGTAATATCTGATCACACACCTCTCACCTGTCACTGTACCTGTAATATCTGATCACACACCTCTCACCTGTCACTGTACCTGTAATATCTGATCACACACCTCTCACCTGTCACTGCACCTGTAATATCTGAGCACACACCTCTCACCTGTCACTGTATCTGTAATATCTGAGCACACACCTCTCCCCTGTCACTGTACCTGTAATATCTGAGCACACCTCTCACCTGTCACTGTACCTGTAATATCTGATCACACACCTCTCACTGTACCTGTAATATCTGATCACACACCTCTCACCTGTCACTGTACCTGTAATATCTGATCACACACCTCTCACCTGTCACTGCACCTGTAATATCTGATCACACACCTCTCACCTGTCACTGTACCTGTAATATCTGAGCACACACCTCACCTGTCACTGTACCTGTAATATCTGATCACACACCTCTCACCTGCCACTGTACCTGTAATATCTGAGCACACACCTCTCACCTGTCACTGTACCTGTAATATCTGAGCACACACCTCTCACCTGTCACTGTACCTGTAATATCTGATCACACACCTCTCACCTGTACCTTTAATATCTGATCACTCACCTCTCACCTGTCACTGTATCTGTAATATCTGATCACACACCTCTCACCTGTACCTGTAATATCTGAGCACACACCTCTCACCTGTCACTGTATCTGTAATATCTGAGCACACACCTCTCACCTGTCACTGTACCTGTAATATCTGAGCACACCTCTCACCTGTCACTGTACCTGTAATATCTGATCACACACCTCTCACCTGTCACTGTACCTGTAATATCTGATCACACACCTCTCACCTGTCACTGTACCTGTAATATCTGATCACACCTCTCACCTGTCACTGTACCTGTAATATCTGAGCACACACCTCTCACCTGTCACTGTATCTGTAATATCTGATCACACACCTCTCACCTGTCACTGTACCTGTAATATATGAGCACACACCTCTCACCTGTCACTGTACCTGTAATATCTGAGCACACACACCTCTCACCTGTTACTGTACCTGTAATATCTGATCACACACCTTTCACCTGTCACTGTACCTGTAATATCTGATCACACCTCTCACCTGTCACTGTACCTGTAATATATGAGCACACACCTCTCACCTGTACCTGTAATATCTGATCACACCTCTCACCTGTCACTGTACCTGTAATATCTGAGCACACACACCTCTCACTGTACCTGTAATATCTGATCACACCTCTCACCTGTCACTGTACCTGTAATATCTGAGCACACACCTCTCACCTGTCACTGTAATATCTGAGCACACACCTCTCACCTGTCACTATACCTGTAATATCTGATCACACACCTCTCACCTGTCACTACCTGTAATATCTGATCACACACCTCTCACCTGTCACTGTACCTGTAATATCTGATCACACACCTCTCACCTGTCACTGTACCTGTAATATCTGAGCACACATCTCTCACCTGTCACTGTACCTGTAATATCTGATCACACACCTCTCACCTGTCACTGTACCTGTAATATCTGAGCACACACCTCTCACCTGTCACTGCACCTGTAATATCTGATCACACGCCTCTCACCTGTCACTGTACCTGTAATATCTGATCACACACCTCTCACCTGTCACTGTACCTGTAATATCTGATCACACACCTCTCACCTGTCACTGTACCTGTAATATCTGATCACACACCTCTCACCTGTCACTGTACCTGTAATATCTGATCACACATCTCTCACCTGTCACTGTACATGTAATATCTGATCACACACCTCTCACCTGTCACTGTACCTGTAATATCTGATCACACACCTCTCACCTGTCACTGTACCTGTAATATCTGATCACACACCTCTCACCGTACCTGTAATATCTGATCACACACCTCTCACCTGTCACTGTACCTGTAATATCTGAGCACACACCTCTCACCTGTCACTGTAATACCTGATCACACACCTCTCATCTGTCACTGTACCTGTAATATCTGAGCACACACCTCTCACCTGTCACTGTACCTGTAATACCTGATCACACACCTCTCACCTGTCACTGTACCTGTAATATCTGATCACACACCTCTCACCTGTCACTGTACCTGTAATATCTGATCACACACCTCTCACCTGTCACTGTACCTGTAATATCTGATCACACACCTCTCACCTGTCACTGTACCTGTAATATCTGAGCACACACCTCTCACCTGTCACTGTACCTGTAATATCTGAGCACACACCTCTTACCTGTCACTGTACCTGTAATATATGAGCACACACCTCTCACCTGTTACTGTACCTGTAATATCTGATCACACACCTCTCACCTGTCACTGTACCTGTAATATCTGATCACACACCTCTCACCTGTCACTGTACCTGTAATATCTGAGCACACACCTCTCATCTGTCACTGTACCTGTAATATATGAGCACACACCTCTCACCTGTCACTGTACCTGTAATATATGAGCACACACCTCTCACCTGTCACTGTACCTGTAATATCTGATCACACACCTCTCACCTGTCACTGTACCTGTAATATCTGAGCACACACCTCTCACCTGTCACTGTAATACCTGATCACACACCTCTCATCTGTCACTGTACCTGTAATATCTGAGCACACACCTCTCACCTGTCACTGTACCTGTAATACCTGATCACACACCTCTCACCTGTCACTGTACCTGTAATATCTGAGCACACACCTCTCACCTGTCACTGTAATACCTGATCACACACCTCTCATCTGTCACTGTACCTGTAATATCTGAGCACACACCTCTCACCTGTCACTGTACCTGTAATATCTGATCACACACCTCTCACCTGTCACTGTACCTGTAATATCTGATCACACACCTCTCACCTGTCACTGTACCTGTAATATCTGAGCACACACCTCTCACCTGTCACTATACCTGTAATATCTGATCACACACGTCTCACCTGTCACTGCACCTGTAATATCTGAGTACACACCTCTCACCTGTCACTGTACCTGTAATATCTGATCACAGACCTCTCACCTGTCACTGCACCTGTAATATCTGATCACCCACCTCTCACCTGTCACTACCTGTAATATCTGATCACACACCTCTCACCTGTCACTGTACCTGTAATATCTGATCACACACCTCTCACCTGTACCTGTAATATCTGATCACTCACCTCTCACCTGTCACTGTACCCGTAATATCTGAGCACACACCTCTCACCTGTCACTGTACCTGTAATATCTGAGCACACACCTCACACCTGTCACTATACCTGTAATATCTGATCACACACCTCTCACCTGTCACTATACCTGTAATATCTGATCACACACCTCTCACCTGTCACTGTACCTGTAATATCTGATCACACACCTCTCACCTGTCACTGTACCTGTAATATCTGATCACACACCTCTCACCTGTCACTGTACCTGTAATATCTGAGCACACACCTCTCACCTGTCACTGTACCTGTAATATCTGATCACACACCTCTCACCTGTCACTGTACCTGTAATATCTGATCACACACCTCTCACCTGTCACTGTACCTGTAATATCTGATCACACACCTCTCACCTGTCACTATACCTGTAATATCTGATCACACACCTCTCACCTGTCACTGTACCTGTAATATCTGAGCACACACCTCTCACCTGTCACTGTACCTGTAATATCTGATCACCCACCTCTCACCTGTCACTGTACCTGTAATATCTGATCACACACCTCTCACCTGTCACTGTACCTGTAATATCTGATCACACATCTCTCACCTGTCACTGTACCTGTAATATCTGATCACACACCTCTCACCTGTCACTGTATCTGTAATATCTGATCACATACCTCTCACCTGTCACTGTACCTGTAATATCTGATCACACACCCCTCACCTGTCACTGTACCTGTAATATCTGAGCACACACCTCTCACCTGTCACTGTACCTGTAATATCTGATCACACACCTCTCACCTGTCACTGTACCTGTAATATCTGAGCACACATCTCTCACCTGTCACTGTACCTGTAATATCTGATCACACACCTCTCACCTGTCACTGTACCTGTAATATCTGATCACACACCTCTCACCTGTCACTGTACCTGTAATATCTGATCACACACCTCTCACCTGTCACTGCACCTGTAATATCTGAGCACACACCTCTCACCTGTCACTGTATCTGTAATATCTGAGCACACACCTCTCCCCTGTCACTGTACCTGTAATATCTGATCACATACCTCTCACCTGTCACTGTACCTGTAATATCTGATCACACACCCCTCACCTGTCACTGTACCTGTAATATCTGAGCACACACCTCTCACCTGTCACTGTACCTGTAATATCTGATCACACACCTCTCACCTGTCACTGTACCTGTAATATCTGAGCACACATCTCTCACCTGTCACTGTACCTGTAATATCTGATCACACACCTCTCACCTGTCACTGTACCTGTAAT
Organism: Pseudophryne corroboree; assembly: GCF_028390025.1. NCBI lineage: Eukaryota > Metazoa > Chordata > Amphibia > Anura > Myobatrachidae > Pseudophryne > Pseudophryne corroboree. The sequence goes on from NC_086448.1 coordinate 845,409,163, forward strand.
ATCTGAGCACACATCTCTCACCTGTCACTGTACCTGTAATATCTGATCACACACCTCTCACCTGTCACTGTACCTGTAATATCTGATCACACACCTCTCACCTGTCACTGTACCTGTAATATCTGATCACACACCTCTCACCTGTCACTGCACCTGTAATATCTGAGCACACACCTCTCACCTGTCACTGTATCTGTAATATCTGAGCACACACCTCTCCCCTGTCACTGTACCTGTAATATCTGAGCACACCTCTCACCTGTCACTGTACCTGTAATATCTGATCACACACCTCTCACCTGTCACTGTACCTGTAATATCTGATCACACACCTCTCACCTGTCACTGTACCTGTAATATCTGATCACACACCTCTCACCTGTCACTGCACCTGTAATATCTGATCACACACCTCTCACCTGTCACTGTACCTGTAATATCTGAGCACACACCTCACCTGTCACTGTACCTGTAATATCTGATCACACACCTCTTATCTGTCACTGTACCTGTAATATCTGAGCACACACCTCTCACCTGCCACTGTACCTGTAATATCTGAGCACACACCTCTCACCTGTCACTGTACCTGTAATATCTGAGCACACACCTCTCACCTGTCACTGTACCTGTAATATCTGATCACACACCTCTCACCTGTACCTTTAATATCTGATCACTCACCTCTCACCTGTCACTGTATCTGTAATATCTGATCACACACCTCTCACCTGTACCTGTAATATCTGAGCACACACCTCTCACCTGTCACTGTATCTGTAATATCTGAGCACACACCTCTCACCTGTCACTGTACCTGTAATATCTGAGCACACCTCTCACCTGTCACTGTACCTGTAATATCTGATCACACACCTCTCACCTGTCACTGTACCTGTAATATCTGATCACACACCTCTCACCTGTCACTGTACCTGTAATATCTGATCACACACCTCTCACCTGTACCTGTAATATCTGAGCACACACCTCTCACCTGTCACTGTATCTGTAATATCTGAGCACACACCTCTCACCTGTCACTGTACCTGTAATATCTGAGCACACCTCTCACCTGTCACTGTACCTGTAATATCTGATCACACACCTCTCACCTGTCACTGTACCTGTAATATCTGATCACACACCTCTCACCTGTCACTGTACCTGTAATATCTGATCACACCTCTCACCTGTCACTGTACCTGTAATATCTGAGCACACACCTCTCACCTGTCACTGTATCTGTAATATCTGATCACACACCTCTCACCTGTCACTGTACCTGTAATATATGAGCACACACCTCTCACCTGTCACTGTACCTGTAATATCTGAGCACACACACCTCTCACCTGTTACTGTACCTGTAATATCTGATCACACACCTTTCACCTGTCACTGTACCTGTAATATCTGATCACACCTCTCACCTGTCACTGTACCTGTAATATATGATCACACACCTCTCACTGTACCTGTAATATCTGATCACACACCTCTCACTGCACCTGTAATATCTGATCACACACCTCTCACCTGTCACTGTACCTGTAATATCTGATCACACACCTCTCACCTGTCACTGTACCTGTAATATCTGATCACACCTCTCACCTGTCACTGTACCTGTAATATCTGATCACACACCTCTCACCTGTCACTGTACCTGTAATATCTGATCACACACCTCTCACCTGTCACTGTACCTGTAATATCTGATCACACACCTCTCACCTGTCACTGTACCTGTAATATCTGATCACACACCTCTCACCTGTCACTGTACCTGTAATATCTGATCACACACCTCTCATCTGTCACTGTACCTGTAATATCTGAGCACACACCTCTCATCTGTCACTGTACCTGTAATATCTGAGCACACACCTCTTACCTGTCACTGTACCTGTAATATATGAGCACACACCTCTCACCTGTCACTGTACCTGTAATATCTGAGCACACACCTCTCACCTGTTACTGTACCTGTAATATCTGATCACACACCTCTCACCTGTCACTGTACCTGTAATATCTGATCACACACCTCTCACCTGCCACTGTACCTGTAATATCTGAGCACACACCTCTCACCTGTCACTGTACCTGTAATATATGAGCACACACCTCTCACCTGTCACTGTACCTGTAATATATGAGCACACACCTCACCTGTCACTGTACCTGTAATATCTGATCACACCTCTCACCTGTCACTGTACCTGTAATATCTGAGCACACACCTCTCATCTGTCACTGTACCTGTAATATCTGAGCACACACCTCTCACCTGTCACTGTACCTGTAATATCTGATCACACACCTCTCACCTGTCACTGTACCTGTAATATCTGAGCACACACCTCTCACCTGTCACTGTAATATCTGAGCACACACCTCTCACCTGTCACTATACCTGTAATATCTGATCACACACCTCTCACCTGTCACTGTACCTGTAATATCTGATCACACACCTCTCACCTGTCACTGTACCTGTAATATCTGATCACACCTCTCACCTGTCACTGTACCTGTAATATCTGAGCACACACCTCTCACCTGTCACTGTACCTGTAATATCTGAGCACACACCTCTCACCTGTCACTGTACCTGTAATACCTGATCACACACCTCTCACCTGTCACTGTACCTGTAATATCTGATCACACACCTCTCACCTGTCACTGTACCTGTAATATCTGATCACACACCTCTCACCTGTCACTGTACCTGTAATATCTGATCACACACCTCTCACCTGTCACTGTACCTGTAATATCTGATCACACACCTCTCACCTGTCACTGTACCTGTAATATCTGATCACACACCTCTCACCTGTCACTGTACCTGTAATATCTGATCACACACCTCTCACCTGTCACTGTACCTGTAATATCTGATCACACACCTCTCACCTGTCACTGTACCTGTAATATCTGAGCACACACCTCTCACCTGTCACTGTACATGTAATATCTGAGCACACACCTCTCATCTGTCACTGTACCTGTAATATCTGAGCACACACCTCTCACCTGTCACTGTACCTGTAATATATGAGCACACACCTCTTACCTGTCACTGTATCTGTAATATCTGAGCACACACCTCTCACCTGTCACTGTACCTGTAATATCTGAGCACACACCTCTCACCTGTCACTGTACATGTAATATCTGAGCACACACCTCTCATCTGTCACTGTACCTGTAATATCTGAGCACACACCTCTCACCTGTCACTGTACCTGTAATATCTGAGCACACACCTCTCACCTGTCACTGTACCTGTAATATATGAGCACACACCTCTCACCTGTCACTGTACCTGTAATATCTGATCACACCTCTCACCTGTCACTGTACCTGTAATATATGAGCACACACCTCTCACCTGTCACTGTACCTGTAATATCTGAGCACACACCTCTCACCTGTCACTGTACCTGTAATATCTGATCACACACCTCTCACTGTACCTGTAATATCTGAGCACACACCTCTCACCTGTCACTGTACCTGTAATATCTGAGCACACACACCTCTCACCTGTCACTGTACCTGTAATATCTGATCACACCTCTCACCTGTCACTGTACTGTAATATCTGAGCACACACCTCTCACCTGTCACTGTACCTGTAATATCTGAGCACACACCTCTCACCTGTCACTGTACCTGTAATATCTGAGCACACACCTCTCACCTGTCACTGTACCTGTAATATCTGATCACACACCTCTCACCTGTCACTGTACCTGTAATATCTGATCACACCTCTCACCTGTCACTGTACCTGTAATATATGAGCACACACCTCTCACCTGTCACTGTACCTGTAATATCTGATCACACCTCTCACCTGTCACTGTACCTGTAATATCTGATCACACACCTCTCACCTGTTACTGTACCTGTAATATCTGATCACACACCTATCACTGTACCTGTAATATCTGATCACACACCTATCACCTGTCACTGTACCTGTAATATCTGAGCACACCTCTCACCTGTCACTGTACCTGTAATATCTGATCACACACCTCTCACCTGTCACTGTACCTGTAATATCTGATCACACACCTCTCACCTGTCACTGTACCTGTAATATCTGATCACACACCCCTCACTGTACCTGTAATATCTGATCACACACCTCTCACCTGTCACTGTACCTGTAATATCTGATCACACACCTCTCACCTGTCACTGTACCTGTAATAGCTGAGCACACACCTCTCACCTGTCACTGTACCTGTAATATCTGAGCACACACCTCTCACCTGTCACTGTACCTGTAATATCTGATCACACACCTCTCACCTGTCACTGTACCTGTAATATCTGAGCACACACCTCTCACCTGTCACTGTACCTGTAATATCTGATCACACACCTCTCACCTGTCACTGTACCTGTAATATCTGATCACACACCTCTCACCTGTCACTGTACCTGTAATATCTGATCACACACCTCTCACCTGTCACTGTACCTGTAATATCTGATCACACACCTCTCACCTGTCACTGTACCTGTAATAGCTGAGCACACACCTCTCACCTGTCACTGTACCTGTAATATCTGATCACACAACTCTCACCTGTCACTGTACCTGTAATAGCTGAGCACACACCTCTCACCTGTCACTGTACCTGTAATATCTGATCACACAACTCTCACCTGTCACTGTACCTGTAATATCTGATCACACAACTCTCACCTGTCACTGTACCTGTAATATCTGAGCACACACCTCTCACCTGTCACTGTAATATCTGAGCACACACCTCTCACCTGTCACTGTACCTGTAATATCTGAGCACACACCTCTCACCTGTCACTGTACATGTAATATCTGATCACACACCTCTCACCTGTCACTGTACCTGTAATATCTGAGCACACACCTCTCACCTGTCACTGTACCTGTAATATCTGAGCACACACCTCTCACCTGTCACTGTACCTGTAATATCTGACCACACCTCTCACCTGTCACTGTAATATCTGAGCACACACACCTCTCACCTGTCACTGTACCTGTAATATCTGAGCACACACCTCTCACCTGTCACTGTACCTGTAATATCTGAGCACACACCTCTCACCTGTCATTGTACCTGTAATATCTGAGCACACACCTCTCACCTGTCATTGTACCTGTAATATCTGATCACACACCTCTCACCTGCCACTGTACCTGTAATATCTGAGCACACACCTCTCACCTGTCACTGTACCTGTAATATATGAGCACACACCTCTCACCTGTCACTGTACCTGTAATATATGAGCACACACCTCACCTGTCACTGTACCTGTAATATCTGATCACACCTCTCACCTGTCACTGTACCTGTAATATCTGAGCACACACACCTCTCACCTGTCACTGTACCTGTAATATCTGATCACACACCTCTCACCTGTCACTGTACCTGTAATATCTGAGCACACACCTCTCACCTGTCACTGTAATATCTGAGCACACACCTCTCACCTGTCACTATACCTGTAATATCTGATCACACCTCTCACCTGTCACTGTACCTGTAATATCTGATCACACACCTCTCACCTGTCACTGTACCTGTAATATCTGATCACACCTCTCACCTGTCACTGTACCTGTAATATCTGAGCACACACCTCTCACCTGTCACTGTAATACCTGATCACACACCTCTCATCTGTCACTGTACCTGTAATATCTGATCACACACCTCTCACCTGTCACTGTACCTGTAATACCTGATCACACACCTCTCACCTGTCACTGTACCTGTAATATCTGATCACACACCTCTCACCTGTCACTGTACCTGTAATATCTGATCACACACCTCTCACCTGTCACTGTACCTGTAATATCTGATCACACACCTCTCACCTGTCACTGTACCTGTAATATCTGATCACACACCTCTCACCTGTCACTGTACCTGTAATATCTGATCACACACCTCTCACCTGTCACTGTACCTGTAATATCTGAGCACACACCTCTCACCTGTCACTGTACATGTAATATCTGAGCACACACCTCTCATCTGTCACTGTACCTGTAATATCTGAGCACACACCTCTCACCTGTCACTGTACCTGTAATATATGAGCACACACCTCTTACCTGTCACTGTACCTGTAATATCTGAGCACACACCTCTCACCTGTCACTGTACCTGTAATATCTGAGCACACACCTCTCACCTGTCACTGTACTTGTAATATCTGAGCACACACCTCTCATCTGTCACTGTACCTGTAATATCTGAGCACACACCTCTCACCTGTCACTGTACCTGTAATATCTGAGCACACACCTCTCACCTGTCACTGTACCTGTAATATATGAGCACACACCTCTCACCTGTCACTGTACCTGTAATATCTGATCACACCTCTCACCTGTCACTGTACCTGTAATATATGAGCACACACCTCTCACCTGTCACTGTACCTGTAATATCTGAGCACACACCTCTCACCTGTCACTGTACCTGTAATATCTGATCACACACCTCTCACTGTACCTGTAATATCTGAGCACACACCTCTCACCTGTCACTGTACCTGTAATATCTGAGCACACACACCTCTCACCTGTCACTGTACCTGTAATATCTGATCACACCTCTCACCTGTCACTGTACTGTAATATCTGAGCACACACCTCTCACCTGTCACTGTACCTGTAATATCTGAGCACACACCTCTCACCTGTCACTGTACCTGTAATATCTGAGCACACACCTCTCACCTGTCACTGTACCTGTAATATCTGATCACACACCTCTCACCTGTCACTGTACCTGTAATATCTGAGCACACACCTCTCACCTGTCACTGTACCTGTAATATCTGATCACACCTCTCACCTGTCACTGTACCTGTAATATATGAGCACACACCTCTCACCTGTCACTGTACCTGTAATATCTGATCACACCTCTCACCTGTCACTGTACCTGTAATATCTGATCACACCTCTCACCTGTCACTATACCTGTAATATCTGATCACACACCTCTCACCTGTCACTGCACCTGTAATATCTGATCACACCTCTCACCTGTCACTGTACCTGTAATATCTGATCACATACCTCTCACCTGTCACTGTACCTGTAATATCTGATCACACACCTCTCACCTGTCACTGTACCTGTAATATCTGATCACACACCTCTCACCTGTCACTGTACCTGTAATATCTGATCACACACCTCTCACCTGTCACTGTACCTGTAATATCTGAGCACACACCTCTCACCTGTCACTGTACCTGTAATATCTGATCACACACCTCTCACCTGTCACTGTACCTGTAATATCTGATCACACACCTCTCACCTGTCACTGTACCTGTAATATCTGATCACACACCTCTCACCTGTCACTGTACCTGTAATATCTGATCACACAACTCTCACCTGTCACTGTACCTGTAATATCTGAGCACACACCTCTCACCTGTCACTGTAATATCTGAGCACACACCTCTCACCTGTCACTGTACCTGTAATATCTGATCACACACCTCTCACCTGTCACTGTACCTGTAATATCTGAGCACACACCTCTCACCTGTCACTGTACCTGTAATATCTGACCACACCTCTCACCTGTCACTGTAATATCTGAGCACACACACCTCTCACCTGTCACTGTACCTGTAATATCTGAGCACACACCTCTCACCTGTCACTGTACCTGTAATATCTGAGCACACACCTCTCACCTGTCATTGTACCTGTAATATCTGAGCACACACCTCTCACCTGTCATTGTACCTGTAATATCTGATCACACACCTCTCACCTGTCACTGTACCTGTAATATATGATCACATACCTCTCACCTGTCACTGTACCTGTAATATCTGATCACACACCTCTCACCTGTCACTGTACCTGTAATATCTGATCACACACCTCTCACCTGTCACTGCACCTGTAATATCTGATCACACCTCTCACCTGTCACTGTACCTGTAATATCTGATCACACACCTCTCACCTGTCACTGTACCTGTAATATCTGATCATATACCTCTCACCTGTCACTGTACCTGTAATATCTGATCACACACCTCTCACCTGTCACTGCACCTGTAATATCTGATCACACCTCTCACCTGTCACTGTACCTGTAATATCTGATCACACACCTCTCACCTGTCACTGTACCTGTAATATCTGAGCACACACCTCTCACCTGTCACTGTAATATCTGATCACACACCACTCACCTGTCACTGTACCTGTAATATCTGATCACACACCTCTCACCTGTCACTGTACCTGTAATATCTGATCACACATCTCTCACCTGTCACTGTACCTGTAATATCTGATCACACACCTCTCACCTGTCACTGTACCTGTAATATATGATCACACCTCTCACCTGTCACTGTACCTGTAATATCTGAGCACACACCTCTCACCTGTCACTGTACCTGTAATATCTGATCACACACCTCTCACCTGTCACTGTACCTGTAATATCTGAGCACACACCTCTCACCTGTCACTGTACCTGTAATATCTGATCACACCTCTCACCTGTCACTGTACCTGTAATATATGAGCACACACCTCTCACCTGTCACTGTACCTGTAATATCTGATCACACCTCTCACCTGTCACTGTACCTGTAATATCTGAGCACACACCTCTCACCTGTCACTGTACCTGTAATATCTGACCACACCTCTCACCTGTCACTGTAATATCTGAGCACACACACCTCTCACCTGTCACTGTACCTGTAATATCTGATCACACACCTCTCACCTGTCACTGTACCTGTAATATCTGATCACACACCTCTCACCTGTCACTGTACCTGTAATATCTGATCACACACCTCTCACCTGTCACTGTACCTGTAATATCTGATCACACACCTCTCACCTGTCACTGTACCTGTAATATCTGATCACATCTCCCACCTGTCACTGTACCTGTAATATCTGATCACACACCTCTCACCTGTCACTGTACCTGTAATATCTGATCACACACCTCTCACCTGTCACTGTACCTGTAATATCTGATCACACACCTCTCACCTGTCACTGTACCTGTAATATCTGATCACATCTCCCACCTGTCACTGTACCTGTAATATCTGAGCACACACCTCACACCTGTCACTGTACCTGTAATATCTGATCACACACCTCTCACCTGTCACTGTACCTGTAATATCTGAGCACACACACACCTCTCACCTGTCACTATACCTGTAATATCTGACCACACACCTCTCACCTGTCACTGTACCTGTAATATCTGAGCACACACCTCTTACCTGTCACTGCACCTGTAATATCTGATCACACACCTCTCACCTGTCACTGTACCTGTAATATCTGATCACACACCTCTCACCTGTCACTGCACCTGTAATATCTGATCACACCTCTCACCTGTCACTGTACCTGTAATATCTGATCACACCTCTCACCTGTCACTATACCTGTAATATCTGATCACACACCTCTCACCTGTCACTGCACCTGTAATATCTGATCACACCTCTCACCTGTCACTGTACCTGTAATATCTGATCACATACCTCTCACCTGTCACTGTACCTGTAATATCTGATCACACACCTCTCACCTGTCACTGTACCTGTAATATCTGATCACACACCTCTCACCTGTCACTGTACCTGTAATATCTGATCACACACCTCTCACCTGTCACTGTACCTGTAATATCTGAGCACACACCTCTCACCTGTCACTGTACCTGTAATATCTGATCACACACCTCTCACCTGTCACTGTACCTGTAATATCTGATCACACACCTCTCACCTGTCACTGTACCTGTAATATCTGATCACACACCTCTCACCTGTCACTGTACCTGTAATATCTGATCACACAACTCTCACCTGTCACTGTACCTGTAATATCTGAGCACACACCTCTCACCTGTCACTGTAATATCTGAGCACACACCTCTCACCTGTCACTGTACCTGTAATATCTGATCACACACCTCTCACCTGTCACTGTACCTGTAATATCTGAGCACACACCTCTCACCTGTCACTGTACCTGTAATATCTGACCACACCTCTCACCTGTCACTGTAATATCTGAGCACACACACCTCTCACCTGTCACTGTACCTGTAATATCTGAGCACACACCTCTCACCTGTCACTGTACCTGTAATATCTGAGCACACACCTCTCACCTGTCATTGTACCTGTAATATCTGAGCACACACCTCTCACCTGTCATTGTACCTGTAATATCTGATCACACACCTCTCACCTGTCACTGTACCTGTAATATATGATCACATACCTCTCACCTGTCACTGTACCTGTAATATCTGATCACACACCTCTCACCTGTCACTGTACCTGTAATATCTGATCACACACCTCTCACCTGTCACTGCACCTGTAATATCTGATCACACCTCTCACCTGTCACTGTACCTGTAATATCTGATCACACACCTCTCACCTGTCACTGTACCTGTAATATCTGATCATATACCTCTCACCTGTCACTGTACCTGTAATATCTGATCACACACCTCTCACCTGTCACTGCACCTGTAATATCTGATCACACCTCTCACCTGTCACTGTACCTGTAATATCTGATCACACACCTCTCACCTGTCACTGTACCTGTAATATCTGAGCACACACCTCTCACCTGTCACTGTAATATCTGATCACACACCTCTCACCTGTCACTGTACCTGTAATATCTGATCACACACCTCTCACCTGTCACTGTACCTGTAATATCTGATCACACATCTCTCACCTGTCACTGTACCTGTAATATCTGATCACACACCTCTCACCTGTCACTGTACCTGTAATATATGATCACACCTCTCACCTGTCACTGTACCTGTAATATCTGATCACACACCTCTCACCTGTCACTGTACCTGTAATAGCTGAGCACACACCTCTCACCTGTCACTGTACCTGTAATATCTGAGCACACACACCTCTCACCTGTCACTGTACCTGTAATATCTGAGCACACACCTCTCACCTGTCACTGTACCTGTAATATCTGATCACACACCTCTCACCTGTCACTGTACCTGTAATATCTGATCACACCTCTCACCTGTCACTGTACCTGTAATATCTGAGCACACACCTCTCACCTGTCACTATACCTGTAATATCTGATCACACACCTCTCACCTGTCACTGTACCTGTAATATCTGATCACACACCTCTCACCTGTCACTGTACCTGTAATATCTGATCACACACCTCACACCTGTCACTGTACATGTAATATCTGAGCACACACCTCTCACCTGTCACTGTACCTGTAATATCTGAGCACACACCTCTCACCTGTCACTGTACCTGTAATATCTGATCACACACCTCTCACCTGTCACTGTACCTGTAATATCTGATCACACACCTCTCACCTGTCACTGTACCTGTAATATCTGATCACACACCTCTCACCTGTCACTGTACCTGTAATATCTGATCACACACCTCTCACCTGTCACTGTACCTGTAATATCTGATCACACACCTCTCACCTGTCACTGTACCTGTAATATCTGATCACACACCTCTCACCTGTCACTGTACCTGTAATATCTGATCACACACCTCTCACCTGTCACTGTACCTGTAATATCTGATCACATCTCCCACCTGTCACTGTACCTGTAATATCTGATCACACACCTCTCACCTGTCACTGTACCTGTAATATCTGATCACACACCTCTCACCTGTCACTGTACCTGTAATATCTGATCACACACCTCTCACCTGTCACTGTACCTGTAATATCTGATCACATCTCCCACCTGTCACTGTACCTGTAATATCTGAGCACACACCTCACACCTGTCACTGTACCTGTAATATCTGATCACACACCTCTCACCTGTCACTGTACCTGTAATATCTGAGCACACACACCTCTCACCTGTCACTATACCTGTAATATCTGACCACACACCTCTCACCTGTCACTGTACCTGTAATATCTGAGCACACACCTCTTACCTGTCACTGCACCTGTAATATCTGATCACACACCTCTCACCTGTCACTGTACCTGTAATATCTGATCACACACCTCTCACTGTACCTGTAATATCTGATCACACACCTCTCACCTGTCACTGTACCTGTAATATCTGATCACACACCTCTCACCTGTCACTGTACCTGTAATAGCTGAGCACACACCTCTCACCTGTCACTGTACCTGTAATATCTGAGCACACACCTCTCACCTGTCACTGTACCTGTAATATCTGATCACACACCTCTCACCTGTCACTGTACCTGTAATATCTGAGCACACACCTCTCACCTGTCACTGTACCTGTAATATCTGATCACACACCTCTCACCTGTCACTGTACCTGTAATATCTGATCACACACCTCTCACCTGTCACTGTACCTGTAATATCTGATCACACACCTCTCACCTGTCACTGTACCTGTAATATCTGATCACACACCTCTCACCTGTCACTGTACCTGTAATAGCTGAGCACACACCTCTCACCTGTCACTGTACCTGTAATATCTGATCACACAACTCTCACCTGTCACTGTACCTGTAATAGCTGAGCACACACCTCTCACCTGTCACTGTACCTGTAATATCTGATCACACAACTCTCACCTGTCACTGTACCTGTAATATCTGATCACACAACTCTCACCTGTCACTGTACCTGTAATATCTGAGCACACACCTCTCACCTGTCACTGTAATATCTGAGCACACACCTCTCACCTGTCACTGTACCTGTAATATCTGAGCACACACCTCTCACCTGTCACTGTACATGTAATATCTGAGCACACACCTCTCACCTGTCACTGTACCTGTAATATCTGAGCACACACCTCTCACCTGTCACTGTACCTGTAATATCTGACCACACCTCTCACCTGTCACTGTAATATCTGAGCACACACACCTCTCACCTGTCACTGTACCTGTAATATCTGAGCACACACCTCTCACCTGTCACTGTACCTGTAATATCTGAGCACACACCTCTCACCTGTCATTGTACCTGTAATATCTGAGCACACACCTCTCACCTGTCATTGTACCTGTAATATCTGATCACACACCTCTCACCTGCCACTGTACCTGTAATATCTGAGCACACACCTCTCACCTGTCACTGTACCTGTAATATATGAGCACACACCTCTCACCTGTCACTGTACCTGTAATATATGAGCACACACCTCACCTGTCACTGTACCTGTAATATCTGATCACACCTCTCACCTGTCACTGTACCTGTAATATCTGAGCACACACACCTCTCACCTGTCACTGTACCTGTAATATCTGATCACACACCTCTCACCTGTCACTGTACCTGTAATATCTGAGCACACACCTCTCACCTGTCACTGTAATATCTGAGCACACACCTCTCACCTGTCACTATACCTGTAATATCTGATCACACACCTCTCACCTGTCACTGTACCTGTAATATCTGATCACACACCTCTCACCTGTCACTGTACCTGTAATATCTGATCACACCTCTCACCTGTCACTGTACCTGTAATATCTGAGCACACACCTCTCACCTGTCACTGTAATACCTGATCACACACCTCTCATCTGTCACTGTACCTGTAATATCTGATCACACACCTCTCACCTGTCACTGTACCTGTAATACCTGATCACACACCTCTCACCTGTCACTGTACCTGTAATATCTGATCACACACCTCTCACCTGTCACTGTACCTGTAATATCTGATCACACACCTCTCACCTGTCACTGTACCTGTAATATCTGATCACACACCTCTCACCTGTCACTGTACCTGTAATATCTGATCACACACCTCTCACCTGTCACTGTACCTGTAATATCTGATCACACACCTCTCACCTGTCACTGTACCTGTAATATCTGATCACACCTCTCACCTGTCACTATACCTGTAATATCTGATCACACACCTCTCACCTGTCACTGCACCTGTAATATCTGATCACACCTCTCACCTGTCACTGTACCTGTAATATCTGATCACATACCTCTCACCTGTCACTGTACCTGTAATATCTGATCACACACCTCTCACCTGTCACTGTACCTGTAATATCTGATCACACACCTCTCACCTGTCACTGTACCTGTAATATCTGATCACACACCTCTCACCTGTCACTGTACCTGTAATATCTGAGCACACACCTCTCACCTGTCACTGTACCTGTAATATCTGATCACACACCTCTCACCTGTCACTGTACCTGTAATATCTGATCACACACCTCTCACCTGTCACTGTACCTGTAATATCTGATCACACACCTCTCACCTGTCACTGTACCTGTAATATCTGATCACACAACTCTCACCTGTCACTGTACCTGTAATATCTGAGCACACACCTCTCACCTGTCACTGTAATATCTGAGCACACACCTCTCACCTGTCACTGTACCTGTAATATCTGATCACACACCTCTCACCTGTCACTGTACCTGTAATATCTGAGCACACACCTCTCACCTGTCACTGTACCTGTAATATCTGACCACACCTCTCACCTGTCACTGTAATATCTGAGCACACACACCTCTCACCTGTCACTGTACCTGTAATATCTGAGCACACACCTCTCACCTGTCACTGTACCTGTAATATCTGAGCACACACCTCTCACCTGTCATTGTACCTGTAATATCTGAGCACACACCTCTCACCTGTCATTGTACCTGTAATATCTGATCACACACCTCTCACCTGTCACTGTACCTGTAATATATGATCACATACCTCTCACCTGTCACTGTACCTGTAATATCTGATCACACACCTCTCACCTGTCACTGTACCTGTAATATCTGATCACACACCTCTCACCTGTCACTGCACCTGTAATATCTGATCACACCTCTCACCTGTCACTGTACCTGTAATATCTGATCACACACCTCTCACCTGTCACTGTACCTGTAATATCTGATCATATACCTCTCACCTGTCACTGTACCTGTAATATCTGATCACACACCTCTCACCTGTCACTGCACCTGTAATATCTGATCACACCTCTCACCTGTCACTGTACCTGTAATATCTGATCACACACCTCTCACCTGTCACTGTACCTGTAATATCTGAGCACACACCTCTCACCTGTCACTGTAATATCTGATCACACACCACTCACCTGTCACTGTACCTGTAATATCTGATCACACACCTCTCACCTGTCACTGTACCTGTAATATCTGATCACACATCTCTCACCTGTCACTGTACCTGTAATATCTGATCACACACCTCTCACCTGTCACTGTACCTGTAATATATGATCACACCTCTCACCTGTCACTGTACCTGTAATATCTGAGCACACACCTCTCACCTGTCACTGTACCTGTAATATCTGATCACACACCTCTCACCTGTCACTGTACCTGTAATATCTGAGCACACACCTCTCACCTGTCACTGTACCTGTAATATCTGATCACACCTCTCACCTGTCACTGTACCTGTAATATATGAGCACACACCTCTCACCTGTCACTGTACCTGTAATATCTGATCACACCTCTCACCTGTCACTGTACCTGTAATATCTGAGCACACACCTCTCACCTGTCACTGTACCTGTAATATCTGACCACACCTCTCACCTGTCACTGTAATATCTGAGCACACACACCTCTCACCTGTCACTGTACCTGTAATATCTGATCACACACCTCTCACCTGTCACTGTACCTGTAATATCTGATCACACACCTCTCACCTGTCACTGTACCTGTAATATCTGATCACACACCTCTCACCTGTCACTGTACCTGTAATATCTGATCACACACCTCTCACCTGTCACTGTACCTGTAATATCTGATCACATCTCCCACCTGTCACTGTACCTGTAATATCTGATCACACACCTCTCACCTGTCACTGTACCTGTAATATCTGATCACACACCTCTCACCTGTCACTGTACCTGTAATATCTGATCACACACCTCTCACCTGTCACTGTACCTGTAATATCTGATCACATCTCCCACCTGTCACTGTACCTGTAATATCTGAGCACACACCTCACACCTGTCACTGTACCTGTAATATCTGATCACACACCTCTCACCTGTCACTGTACCTGTAATATCTGAGCACACACACACCTCTCACCTGTCACTATACCTGTAATATCTGACCACACACCTCTCACCTGTCACTGTACCTGTAATATCTGAGCACACACCTCTTACCTGTCACTGCACCTGTAATATCTGATCACACACCTCTCACCTGTCACTGTACCTGTAATATCTGATCACACACCTCTCACCTGTCACTGCACCTGTAATATCTGATCACACCTCTCACCTGTCACTGTACCTGTAATATCTGATCACACCTCTCACCTGTCACTATACCTGTAATATCTGATCACACACCTCTCACCTGTCACTGCACCTGTAATATCTGATCACACCTCTCACCTGTCACTGTACCTGTAATATCTGATCACATACCTCTCACCTGTCACTGTACCTGTAATATCTGATCACACACCTCTCACCTGTCACTGTACCTGTAATATCTGATCACACACCTCTCACCTGTCACTGTACCTGTAATATCTGATCACACACCTCTCACCTGTCACTGTACCTGTAATATCTGAGCACACACCTCTCACCTGTCACTGTACCTGTAATATCTGATCACACACCTCTCACCTGTCACTGTACCTGTAATATCTGATCACACACCTCTCACCTGTCACTGTACCTGTAATATCTGATCACACACCTCTCACCTGTCACTGTACCTGTAATATCTGATCACACAACTCTCACCTGTCACTGTACCTGTAATATCTGAGCACACACCTCTCACCTGTCACTGTAATATCTGAGCACACACCTCTCACCTGTCACTGTACCTGTAATATCTGATCACACACCTCTCACCTGTCACTGTACCTGTAATATCTGAGCACACACCTCTCACCTGTCACTGTACCTGTAATATCTGACCACACCTCTCACCTGTCACTGTAATATCTGAGCACACACACCTCTCACCTGTCACTGTACCTGTAATATCTGAGCACACACCTCTCACCTGTCACTGTACCTGTAATATCTGAGCACACACCTCTCACCTGTCATTGTACCTGTAATATCTGAGCACACACCTCTCACCTGTCATTGTACCTGTAATATCTGATCACACACCTCTCACCTGTCACTGTACCTGTAATATATGATCACATACCTCTCACCTGTCACTGTACCTGTAATATCTGATCACACACCTCTCACCTGTCACTGTACCTGTAATATCTGATCACACACCTCTCACCTGTCACTGCACCTGTAATATCTGATCACACCTCTCACCTGTCACTGTACCTGTAATATCTGATCACACACCTCTCACCTGTCACTGTACCTGTAATATCTGATCATATACCTCTCACCTGTCACTGTACCTGTAATATCTGATCACACACCTCTCACCTGTCACTGCACCTGTAATATCTGATCACACCTCTCACCTGTCACTGTACCTGTAATATCTGATCACACACCTCTCACCTGTCACTGTACCTGTAATATCTGAGCACACACCTCTCACCTGTCACTGTAATATCTGATCACACACCTCTCACCTGTCACTGTACCTGTAATATCTGATCACACACCTCTCACCTGTCACTGTACCTGTAATATCTGATCACACATCTCTCACCTGTCACTGTACCTGTAATATCTGATCACACACCTCTCACCTGTCACTGTACCTGTAATATATGATCACACCTCTCACCTGTCACTGTACCTGTAATATCTGATCACACACCTCTCACCTGTCACTGTACCTGTAATAGCTGAGCACACACCTCTCACCTGTCACTGTACCTGTAATATCTGAGCACACACACCTCTCACCTGTCACTGTACCTGTAATATCTGAGCACACACCTCTCACCTGTCACTGTACCTGTAATATCTGATCACACACCTCTCACCTGTCACTGTACCTGTAATATCTGATCACACCTCTCACCTGTCACTGTACCTGTAATATCTGAGCACACACCTCTCACCTGTCACTATACCTGTAATATCTGATCACACACCTCTCACCTGTCACTGTACCTGTAATATCTGATCACACACCTCTCACCTGTCACTGTACCTGTAATATCTGATCACACACCTCACACCTGTCACTGTACATGTAATATCTGAGCACACACCTCTCACCTGTCACTGTACCTGTAATATCTGAGCACACACCTCTCACCTGTCACTGTACCTGTAATATCTGATCACACACCTCTCACCTGTCACTGTACCTGTAATATCTGATCACACACCTCTCACCTGTCACTGTACCTGTAATATCTGATCACACACCTCTCACCTGTCACTGTACCTGTAATATCTGATCACACACCTCTCACCTGTCACTGTACCTGTAATATCTGATCACACACCTCTCACCTGTCACTGTACCTGTAATATCTGATCACACACCTCTCACCTGTCACTGTACCTGTAATATCTGATCACACACCTCTCACCTGTCACTGTACCTGTAATATCTGATCACATCTCCCACCTGTCACTGTACCTGTAATATCTGATCACACACCTCTCACCTGTCACTGTACCTGTAATATCTGATCACACACCTCTCACCTGTCACTGTACCTGTAATATCTGATCACACACCTCTCACCTGTCACTGTACCTGTAATATCTGATCACATCTCCCACCTGTCACTGTACCTGTAATATCTGAGCACACACCTCACACCTGTCACTGTACCTGTAATATCTGATCACACACCTCTCACCTGTCACTGTACCTGTAATATCTGAGCACACACACCTCTCACCTGTCACTATACCTGTAATATCTGACCACACACCTCTCACCTGTCACTGTACCTGTAATATCTGAGCACACACCTCTTACCTGTCACTGCACCTGTAATATCTGATCACACACCTCTCACCTGTCACTGTACCTGTAATATCTGATCACACACCTCTCACTGTACCTGTAATATCTGATCACACACCTCTCACCTGTCACTGTACCTGTAATATCTGATCACACACCTCTCACCTGTCACTGTACCTGTAATAGCTGAGCACACACCTCTCACCTGTCACTGTACCTGTAATATCTGAGCACACACCTCTCACCTGTCACTGTACCTGTAATATCTGATCACACACCTCTCACCTGTCACTGTACCTGTAATATCTGAGCACACACCTCTCACCTGTCACTGTACCTGTAATATCTGATCACACACCTCTCACCTGTCACTGTACCTGTAATATCTGATCACACACCTCTCACCTGTCACTGTACCTGTAATATCTGATCACACACCTCTCACCTGTCACTGTACCTGTAATATCTGATCACACACCTCTCACCTGTCACTGTACCTGTAATAGCTGAGCACACACCTCTCACCTGTCACTGTACCTGTAATATCTGATCACACAACTCTCACCTGTCACTGTACCTGTAATAGCTGAGCACACACCTCTCACCTGTCACTGTACCTGTAATATCTGATCACACAACTCTCACCTGTCACTGTACCTGTAATATCTGATCACACAACTCTCACCTGTCACTGTACCTGTAATATCTGAGCACACACCTCTCACCTGTCACTGTAATATCTGAGCACACACCTCTCACCTGTCACTGTACCTGTAATATCTGAGCACACACCTCTCACCTGTCACTGTACATGTAATATCTGAGCACACACCTCTCACCTGTCACTGTACCTGTAATATCTGAGCACACACCTCTCACCTGTCACTGTACCTGTAATATCTGACCACACCTCTCACCTGTCACTGTAATATCTGAGCACACACACCTCTCACCTGTCACTGTACCTGTAATATCTGAGCACACACCTCTCACCTGTCACTGTACCTGTAATATCTGAGCACACACCTCTCACCTGTCATTGTACCTGTAATATCTGAGCACACACCTCTCACCTGTCATTGTACCTGTAATATCTGATCACACACCTCTCACCTGCCACTGTACCTGTAATATCTGAGCACACACCTCTCACCTGTCACTGTACCTGTAATATATGAGCACACACCTCTCACCTGTCACTGTACCTGTAATATATGAGCACACACCTCACCTGTCACTGTACCTGTAATATCTGATCACACCTCTCACCTGTCACTGTACCTGTAATATCTGAGCACACACACCTCTCACCTGTCACTGTACCTGTAATATCTGATCACACACCTCTCACCTGTCACTGTACCTGTAATATCTGAGCACACACCTCTCACCTGTCACTGTAATATCTGAGCACACACCTCTCACCTGTCACTATACCTGTAATATCTGATCACACACCTCTCACCTGTCACTGTACCTGTAATATCTGATCACACACCTCTCACCTGTCACTGTACCTGTAATATCTGATCACACCTCTCACCTGTCACTGTACCTGTAATATCTGAGCACACACCTCTCACCTGTCACTGTAATACCTGATCACACACCTCTCATCTGTCACTGTACCTGTAATATCTGATCACACACCTCTCACCTGTCACTGTACCTGTAATACCTGATCACACACCTCTCACCTGTCACTGTACCTGTAATATCTGATCACACACCTCTCACCTGTCACTGTACCTGTAATATCTGATCACACACCTCTCACCTGTCACTGTACCTGTAATATCTGATCACACACCTCTCACCTGTCACTGTACCTGTAATATCTGATCACACACCTCTCACCTGTCACTGTACCTGTAATATCTGATCACACACCTCTCACCTGTCACTGTACCTGTAATATCTGAGCACACACCTCTCACCTGTCACTGTACATGTAATATCTGAGCACACACCTCTCATCTGTCACTGTACCTGTAATATCTGAGCACACACCTCTCACCTGTCACTGTACCTGTAATATATGAGCACACACCTCTTACCTGTCACTGTACCTGTAATATCTGAGCACACACCTCTCACCTGTCACTGTACCTGTAATATCTGAGCACACACCTCTCACCTGTCACTGTACATGTAATATCTGAGCACACACCTCTCATCTGTCACTGTACCTGTAATATCTGAGCACACACCTCTCACCTGTCACTGTACCTGTAATATCTGAGCACACACCTCTCACCTGTCACTGTACCTGTAATATATGAGCACACACCTCTCACCTGTCACTGTACCTGTAATATCTGATCACACCTCTCACCTGTCACTGTACCTGTAATATATGAGCACACACCTCTCACCTGTCACTGTACCTGTAATATCTGAGCACACACCTCTCACCTGTCACTGTACCTGTAATATCTGATCACACACCTCTCACTGTACCTGTAATATCTGAGCACACACCTCTCACCTGTCACTGTACCTGTAATATCTGAGCACACACACCTCTCACCTGTCACTGTACCTGTAATATCTGATCACACCTCTCACCTGTCACTGTACTGTAATATCTGAGCACACACCTCTCACCTGTCACTGTACCTGTAATATCTGAGCACACACCTCTCACCTGTCACTGTACCTGTAATATCTGAGCACACACCTCTCACCTGTCACTGTACCTGTAATATCTGATCACACACCTCTCACCTGTCACTGTACCTGTAATATCTGATCACACCTCTCACCTGTCACTGTACCTGTAATATATGAGCACACACCTCTCACCTGTCACTGTACCTGTAATATCTGATCACACCTCTCACCTGTCACTGTACCTGTAATATCTGATCACACCTCTCACCTGTCACTATACCTGTAATATCTGATCACACACCTCTCACCTGTCACTGCACCTGTAATATCTGATCACACCTCTCACCTGTCACTGTACCTGTAATATCTGATCACATACCTCTCACCTGTCACTGTACCTGTAATATCTGATCACACACCTCTCACCTGTCACTGTACCTGTAATATCTGATCACACACCTCTCACCTGTCACTGTACCTGTAATATCTGATCACACACCTCTCACCTGTCACTGTACCTGTAATATCTGAGCACACACCTCTCACTGTACCTGTAATATCTGATCACACACCTCTCACCTGTCACTGTACCTGTAATATCTGATCACACACCTCTCACCTGTCACTGTACCTGTAATATCTGATCACACACCTCTCACCTGTCACTGTACCTGTAATATCTGATCACACAACTCTCACCTGTCACTGTACCTGTAATATCTGAGCACACACCTCTCACCTGTCACTGTAATATCTGAGCACACACCTCTCACCTGTCACTGTACCTGTAATATCTGATCACACACCTCTCACCTGTCACTGTACCTGTAATATCTGAGCACACACCTCTCACCTGTCACTGTACCTGTAATATCTGACCACACCTCTCACCTGTCACTGTAATATCTGAGCACACACACCTCTCACCTGTCACTGTACCTGTAATATCTGAGCACACACCTCTCACCTGTCACTGTACCTGTAATATCTGAGCACACACCTCTCACCTGTCATTGTACCTGTAATATCTGAGCACACACCTCTCACCTGTCATTGTACCTGTAATATCTGATCACACACCTCTCACCTGTCACTGTACCTGTAATATATGATCACATACCTCTCACCTGTCACTGTACCTGTAATATCTGATCACACACCTCTCACCTGTCACTGTACCTGTAATATCTGATCACACACCTCTCACCTGTCACTGCACCTGTAATATCTGATCACACCTCTCACCTGTCACTGTACCTGTAATATCTGATCACACACCTCTCACCTGTCACTGTACCTGTAATATCTGATCATATACCTCTCACCTGTCACTGTACCTGTAATATCTGATCACACACCTCTCACCTGTCACTGCACCTGTAATATCTGATCACACCTCTCACCTGTCACTGTACCTGTAATATCTGATCACACACCTCTCACCTGTCACTGTACCTGTAATATCTGAGCACACACCTCTCACCTGTCACTGTAGTATCTGATCACACACCTCTCACCTGTCACTGTACCTGTAATATCTGATCACACACCTCTCACCTGTCACTGTACCTGTAATATCTGATCACACACCTCTCACCTGTCACTGTACCTGTAATATCTGATCACACACCTCTCACCTGTCACTGTACCTGTAATATCTGATCACACACCTCTCACCTGTCACTGTACCTGTAATATCTGAGCACACACCTCTCACCTGTCACTGTACATGTAATATCTGAGCACACACCTCTCATCTGTCACTGTACCTGTAATATCTGAGCACACACCTCTCACCTGTCACTGTACCTGTAATATATGAGCACACACCTCTTACCTGTCACTGTATCTGTAATATCTGAGCACACACCTCTCACCTGTCACTGTACCTGTAATATCTGAGCACACACCTCTCACCTGTCACTGTACATGTAATATCTGAGCACACACCTCTCATCTGTCACTGTACCTGTAATATCTGAGCACACACCTCTCACCTGTCACTGTACCTGTAATATCTGAGCACACACCTCTCACCTGTCACTGTACCTGTAATATATGAGCACACACCTCTCACCTGTCACTGTACCTGTAATATCTGATCACACCTCTCACCTGTCACTGTACCTGTAATATATGAGCACACACCTCTCACCTGTCACTGTACCTGTAATATCTGAGCACACACCTCTCACCTGTCACTGTACCTGTAATATCTGATCACACACCTCTCACTGTACCTGTAATATCTGAGCACACACCTCTCACCTGTCACTGTACCTGTAATATCTGAGCACACACACCTCTCACCTGTCACTGTACCTGTAATATCTGATCACACCTCTCACCTGTCACTGTACTGTAATATCTGAGCACACACCTCTCACCTGTCACTGTACCTGTAATATCTGAGCACACACCTCTCACCTGTCACTGTACCTGTAATATCTGAGCACACACCTCTCACCTGTCACTGTACCTGTAATATCTGATCACACACCTCTCACCTGTCACTGTACCTGTAATATCTGATCACACCTCTCACCTGTCACTGTACCTGTAATATATGAGCACACACCTCTCACCTGTCACTGTACCTGTAATATCTGATCACACCTCTCACCTGTCACTGTACCTGTAATATCTGATCACACACCTCTCACCTGTTACTGTACCTGTAATATCTGATCACACACCTATCACTGTACCTGTAATATCTGATCACACACCTATCACCTGTCACTGTACCTGTAATATCTGAGCACACCTCTCACCTGTCACTGTACCTGTAATATCTGATCACACACCTCTCACCTGTCACTGTACCTGTAATATCTGATCACACACCTCTCACCTGTCACTGTACCTGTAATATCTGATCACACACCTCTCACCTGTCACTATACCTGTAATATCTGATCACACACCTCTCACCTGTCACTGTACCTGTAATATCTGATCACACACCTCTCACCTGTCACTGTACCTGTAATATCTGATCACACCTCTCACCTGTCACTGTACCTGTAATATCTGAGCACACACCTCTCACCTGTCACTGTACCTGTAATATCTGATCACACACCTCTCACCTGTCACTGTACCTGTAATATCTGATCACACCTCTCACCTGTCACTGTACCTGTAATATCTGAGCACACACCTCTCACCTGTCACTATACCTGTAATATCTGATCACACACCTCTCACCTGTCACTGTACCTGTAATATCTGATCACACACCTCTCACCTGTCACTGTACCTGTAATATCTGATCACACACCTCACACCTGTCACTGTACATGTAATATCTGAGCACACACCTCTCACCTGTCACTGTACCTGTAATATCTGAGCACACACCTCTCACCTGTCACTGTACCTGTAATATCTGATCACACACCTCTCACCTGTCACTGTACCTGTAATATCTGATCACACACCTCTCACCTGTCACTGTACCTGTAATATCTGATCACACACCTCTCACCTGTCACTGTACCTGTAATATCTGATCACACACCTCTCACCTGTCACTGTACCTGTAATATCTGATCACACACCTCTCACCTGTCACTGTACCTGTAATATCTGATCACATACCTCTCACCTGTCACTGTACCTGTAATATCTGATCACACACCTCTCACCTGTCACTGTACCTGTAATATCTGAGCACACACCTCTCACCTGTCACTGTACCTGTAATATCTGAGCACACACCTCTCACCTGTCACTGTACCTGTAATATCTGAGCACACCTCTCACCTGTCACTGTACCTGTAATATCTGATCACACACCTCTCACCTGTCACTGTACCTGTAATATCTGATCACACACCTCTCACCTGTCACTGTACCTGTAATATCTGATCACATCTCCCACCTGTCACTGTACCTGTAATATCTGAGCACACACCTCACACCTGTCACTGTACCTGTAATATCTGATCACACACCTCTCACCTGTCACTGTACCTGTAATATCTGAGCACACACACCTCTCACCTGTCACTATACCTGTAATATCTGACCACACACCTCTCACCTGTCACTGTACCTGTAATATCTGAGCACACACCTCTTACCTGTCACTGCACCTGTAATATCTGATCACACACCTCTCACCTGTCACTGTACCTGTAATATCTGATCACACACCTCTCACTGTACCTGTAATATCTGATCACACACCTCTCACCTGTCACTGTACCTGTAATATCTGATCACACACCTCTCACCTGTCACTGTACCTGTAATAGCTGAGCACACACCTCTCACCTGTCACTGTACCTGTAATATCTGAGCACACACCTCTCACCTGTCACTGTACCTGTAATATCTGATCACACACCTCTCACCTGTCACTGTACCTGTAATATCTGAGCACACACCTCTCACCTGTCACTGTACCTGTAATATCTGATCACACACCTCTCACCTGTCACTGTACCTGTAATATCTGATCACACACCTCTCACCTGTCACTGTACCTGTAATATCTGATCACACACCTCTCACCTGTCACTGTACCTGTAATATCTGAATACACACCTCTCACCTGTCACTGTACCTGTAATAGCTGAGCACACACCTCTCACCTGTCACTGTACCTGTAATATCTGATCACACAACTCTCACCTGTCACTGTACCTGTAATAGCTGAGCACACACCTCTCACCTGTCACTGTACCTGTAATATCTGATCACACAACTCTCACCTGTCACTGTACCTGTAATATCTGATCACACAACTCTCACCTGTCACTGTACCTGTAATATCTGAGCACACACCTCTCACC
The DNA here is from genome assembly GCF_028390025.1 of Pseudophryne corroboree. Classification (NCBI taxonomy): domain Eukaryota; kingdom Metazoa; phylum Chordata; class Amphibia; order Anura; family Myobatrachidae; genus Pseudophryne; species Pseudophryne corroboree. The sequence goes on from NC_086448.1 coordinate 845,435,602, forward strand.
TGTCACTGTAATATCTGAGCACACACCTCTCACCTGTCACTGTACCTGTAATATCTGAGCACACACCTCTCACCTGTCACTGTACATGTAATATCTGATCACACACCTCTCACCTGTCACTGTACCTGTAATATCTGAGCACACACCTCTCACCTGTCACTGTACCTGTAATATCTGAGCACACACCTCTCACCTGTCACTGTACCTGTAATATCTGACCACACCTCTCACCTGTCACTGTAATATCTGAGCACACACACCTCTCACCTGTCACTGTACCTGTAATATCTGAGCACACACCTCTCACCTGTCACTGTACCTGTAATATCTGAGCACACACCTCTCACCTGTCATTGTACCTGTAATATCTGAGCACACACCTCTCACCTGTCATTGTACCTGTAATATCTGATCACACACCTCTCACCTGCCACTGTACCTGTAATATCTGAGCACACACCTCTCACCTGTCACTGTACCTGTAATATATGAGCACACACCTCTCACCTGTCACTGTACCTGTAATATCTGATCACACCTCTCACCTGTCACTGTACCTGTAATATCTGATCACACCTCTCACCTGTCACTGTACCTGTAATATCTGAGCACACACACCTCTCACCTGTCACTGTACCTGTAATATCTGATCACACACCTCTCACCTGTCACTGTACCTGTAATATCTGAGCACACACCTCTCACCTGTCACTGTAATATCTGAGCACACACCTCTCACCTGTCACTATACCTGTAATATCTGATCACACACCTCTCACCTGTCACTGTACCTGTAATATCTGATCACACACCTCTCACCTGTCACTGTACCTGTAATATCTGATCACACCTCTCACCTGTCACTGTACCTGTAATATCTGAGCACACACCTCTCACCTGTCACTGTACCTGTAATATATGAGCACACACCTCTTACCTGTCACTGTACCTGTAATATCTGAGCACACACCTCTCACCTGTCACTGTACCTGTAATATCTGAGCACACACCTCTCACCTGTCACTGTACATGTAATATCTGAGCACACACCTCTCATCTGTCACTGTACCTGTAATATCTGAGCACACACCTCTCACCTGTCACTGTACCTGTAATATCTGAGCACACACCTCTCACCTGTCACTGTACCTGTAATATATGAGCACACACCTCTCACCTGTCACTGTACCTGTAATATCTGATCACACCTCTCACCTGTCACTGTACCTGTAATATATGAGCACACACCTCTCACCTGTCACTGTACCTGTAATATCTGAGCACACACCTCTCACCTGTCACTGTACCTGTAATATCTGATCACACACCTCTCACTGTACCTGTAATATCTGAGCACACACCTCTCACCTGTCACTGTACCTGTAATATCTGAGCACACACACCTCTCACCTGTCACTGTACCTGTAATATCTGATCACACCTCTCACCTGTCACTGTACTGTAATATCTGAGCACACACCTCTCACCTGTCACTGTACCTGTAATATCTGAGCACACACCTCTCACCTGTCACTGTACCTGTAATATCTGAGCACACACCTCTCACCTGTCACTGTACCTGTAATATCTGATCACACACCTCTCACCTGTCACTGTACCTGTAATATCTGATCACACCTCTCACCTGTCACTGTACCTGTAATATATGAGCACACACCTCTCACCTGTCACTGTACCTGTAATATCTGATCACACCTCTCACCTGTCACTGTACCTGTAATATCTGATCACACCTCTCACCTGTCACTATACCTGTAATATCTGATCACACACCTCTCACCTGTCACTGCACCTGTAATATCTGATCACACCTCTCACCTGTCACTGTACCTGTAATATCTGATCACATACCTCTCACCTGTCACTGTACCTGTAATATCTGATCACACACCTCTCACCTGTCACTGTACCTGTAATATCTGATCACACACCTCTCACCTGTCACTGTACCTGTAATATCTGATCACACACCTCTCACCTGTCACTGTACCTGTAATATCTGAGCACACACCTCTCACTGTACCTGTAATATCTGATCACACACCTCTCACCTGTCACTGTACCTGTAATATCTGATCACACACCTCTCACCTGTCACTGTACCTGTAATATCTGATCACACACCTCTCACCTGTCACTGTACCTGTAATATCTGATCACACAACTCTCACCTGTCACTGTACCTGTAATATCTGAGCACACACCTCTCACCTGTCACTGTAATATCTGAGCACACACCTCTCACCTGTCACTGTACCTGTAATATCTGATCACACACCTCTCACCTGTCACTGTACCTGTAATATCTGAGCACACACCTCTCACCTGTCACTGTACCTGTAATATCTGACCACACCTCTCACCTGTCACTGTAATATCTGAGCACACACCTCTCACCTGTCACTGTACCTGTAATATCTGAGCACACACCTCTCACCTGTCATTGTACCTGTAATATCTGAGCACACACCTCTCACCTGTCATTGTACCTGTAATATCTGATCACACACCTCTCACCTGTCACTGTACCTGTAATATATGATCACATACCTCTCACCTGTCACTGTACCTGTAATATCTGATCACACACCTCTCACCTGTCACTGTACCTGTAATATCTGATCACACACCTCTCACCTGTCACTGTACCTGTAATATCTGAGCACACACCTCTCACCTGTCACTGTAATATCTGAGCACACACCTCTCACCTGTCACTATACCTGTAATATCTGATCACACACCTCTCACCTGTCACTGTACCTGTAATATCTGATCACACACCTCTCACCTGTCACTGTACCTGTAATATCTGATCACACCTCTCACCTGTCACTGTACCTGTAATATCTGAGCACACACCTCTCACCTGTCACTGTACCTGTAATATATGAGCACACACCTCTTACCTGTCACTGTACCTGTAATATCTGAGCACACACCTCTCACCTGTCACTGTACCTGTAATATCTGAGCACACACCTCTCACCTGTCACTGTACATGTAATATCTGAGCACACACCTCTCATCTGTCACTGTACCTGTAATATCTGAGCACACACCTCTCACCTGTCACTGTACCTGTAATATCTGAGCACACACCTCTCACCTGTCACTGTACCTGTAATATATGAGCACACACCTCTCACCTGTCACTGTACCTGTAATATCTGATCACACCTCTCACCTGTCACTGTACCTGTAATATATGAGCACACACCTCTCACCTGTCACTGTACCTGTAATATCTGAGCACACACCTCTCACCTGTCACTGTACCTGTAATATCTGATCACACACCTCTCACTGTACCTGTAATATCTGAGCACACACCTCTCACCTGTCACTGTACCTGTAATATCTGAGCACACACACCTCTCACCTGTCACTGTACCTGTAATATCTGATCACACCTCTCACCTGTCACTGTACTGTAATATCTGAGCACACACCTCTCACCTGTCACTGTACCTGTAATATCTGAGCACACACCTCTCACCTGTCACTGTACCTGTAATATCTGAGCACACACCTCTCACCTGTCACTGTACCTGTAATATCTGATCACACACCTCTCACCTGTCACTGTACCTGTAATATCTGATCACACCTCTCACCTGTCACTGTACCTGTAATATATGAGCACACACCTCTCACCTGTCACTGTACCTGTAATATCTGATCACACCTCTCACCTGTCACTGTACCTGTAATATCTGATCACACCTCTCACCTGTCACTATACCTGTAATATCTGATCACACACCTCTCACCTGTCACTGCACCTGTAATATCTGATCACACCTCTCACCTGTCACTGTACCTGTAATATCTGATCACATACCTCTCACCTGTCACTGTACCTGTAATATCTGATCACACACCTCTCACCTGTCACTGTACCTGTAATATCTGATCACACACCTCTCACCTGTCACTGTACCTGTAATATCTGATCACACACCTCTCACCTGTCACTGTACCTGTAATATCTGAGCACACACCTCTCACTGTACCTGTAATATCTGATCACACACCTCTCACCTGTCACTGTACCTGTAATATCTGATCACACACCTCTCACCTGTCACTGTACCTGTAATATCTGATCACACACCTCTCACCTGTCACTGTACCTGTAATATCTGATCACACAACTCTCACCTGTCACTGTACCTGTAATATCTGAGCACACACCTCTCACCTGTCACTGTAATATCTGAGCACACACCTCTCACCTGTCACTGTACCTGTAATATCTGATCACACACCTCTCACCTGTCACTGTACCTGTAATATCTGAGCACACACCTCTCACCTGTCACTGTACCTGTAATATCTGACCACACCTCTCACCTGTCACTGTAATATCTGAGCACACACACCTCTCACCTGTCACTGTACCTGTAATATCTGAGCACACACCTCTCACCTGTCACTGTACCTGTAATATCTGAGCACACACCTCTCACCTGTCATTGTACCTGTAATATCTGAGCACACACCTCTCACCTGTCATTGTACCTGTAATATCTGATCACACACCTCTCACCTGTCACTGTACCTGTAATATATGATCACATACCTCTCACCTGTCACTGTACCTGTAATATCTGATCACACACCTCTCACCTGTCACTGTACCTGTAATATCTGATCACACACCTCTCACCTGTCACTGCACCTGTAATATCTGATCACACCTCTCACCTGTCACTGTACCTGTAATATCTGATCACACACCTCTCACCTGTCACTGTACCTGTAATATCTGATCATATACCTCTCACCTGTCACTGTACCTGTAATATCTGATCACACACCTCTCACCTGTCACTGCACCTGTAATATCTGATCACACCTCTCACCTGTCACTGTACCTGTAATATCTGATCACACACCTCTCACCTGTCACTGTACCTGTAATATCTGAGCACACACCTCTCACCTGTCACTGTAATATCTGATCACACACCTCTCACCTGTCACTGTACCTGTAATATCTGATCACACACCTCTCACCTGTCACTGTACCTGTAATATCTGATCACACACCTCTCACCTGTCACTGTACCTGTAATATCTGATCACACACCTCTCACCTGTCACTGTACCTGTAATATATGATCACACCTCTCACCTGTCACTGTACCTGTAATATCTGATCACACACCTCTCACCTGTCACTGTACCTGTAATAGCTGAGCACACACCTCTCACCTGTCACTGTACCTGTAATATCTGAGCACACACACCTCTCACCTGTCACTGTACCTGTAATATCTGAGCACACACCTCTCACCTGTCACTGTACCTGTAATATCTGAGCACACACCTCTCACCTGTCACTGTACCTGTAATATCTGATCACACACCTCTCACCTGTCACTGTACCTGTAATATCTGACCACACCTCTCACCTGTCACTGTATCTGTAATATCTGAGCACACACACCTCTCACCTGTCACTGTACCTGTAATATCTGAGCACACACCTCTCACCTGTCACTGTACCTGTAATATCTGAGCACACACCTCTCACCTGTCATTGTACCTGTAATATCTGAGCACACACCTCTCACCTGTCACTGTACCTGTAATATCTCATCACACACCTCTCACCTGTCACTGTACCTGTAATATCTGATCACACACCTCTCACCTGTCACTGTACCTGTAATATCTGATCACACACCTCTCACCTGTCACTGTACCTGTAATATCTGATCACACACCTCCCACCTGTCACTGTACCTGTAATATCTGAGCACACACCTCACACCTGTCACTGTACCTGTAATATCTGATCACACACCTCTCACCTGTCACTGTACCTGTAATATCTGAGCACACACCTCTCACCTGTCACTGTACCTGTAATATCTGAGCACACACCTCTTACCTGTCACTGCACCTGTAATATCTGATCACACACCTCTCACCTGTCACTGTACCTGTAATATCTGATCACACACCTCTCACTGTACCTGTAATATCTGATCACACACCTCTCACCTGTCACTGTACCTGTAATATCTGATCACACACCTCTCACCTGTCACTGTACCTGTAATATCTGATCACACACCTCTCACCTGTCACTGTACCTGTAATATCTGAGCACACACCTCTCACCTGTCACTGTACCTGTAATATCTGATCACACACCTCTCACCTGTCACTGTACCTGTAATATCTGATCACACACCACTCACCTGTCACTGTACCTGTAATATCTGATCACACACCTCTCACCTGTCACTGTACCTGTAATATCTGATCACACACCTCTCACCTGTCACTGTACCTGTAATAGCTGAGCACACACCTCTCACCTGTCACTGTACCTGTAATATCTGATCACACAACTCTCACCTGTCACTGTACCTGTAATAGCTGAGCACACACCTCTCACCTGTCACTGTACCTGTAATATCTGAGCACACACCTCTCACCTGTCACTGTACCTGTAATATCTGATCACACACCTCTCACCTGTCACTATACCTGTAATATCTGATCACACACCTCTCACCTGTCACTGTACCTGTAATATCTGATCACACAACTCTCACCTGTCACTGTACCTGTAATATCTGATCACACAACTCTCACCTGTCACTGTACCTGTAATATCTGAGCACACACCTCTCACCTGTCACTGTAATATCTGAGCACACACCTCTCACCTGTCACTGTACCTGTAATATCTGAGCACACACCTCTCACCTGTCACTGTACATGTAATATCTGATCACACACCTCTCACCTGTCACTGTACCTGTAATATCTGAGCACACACCTCTCACCTGTCACTGTACCTGTAATATCTGATCACACACCTCTCACCTGTCACTGTACCTGTAATATCTGATCACACACCTCTCACCTGTCACTGTACCTGTAATATCTGATCACACACCTCTCACCTGTCACTGTACCTGTAATATCTGACCACACCTCTCACCTGTCACTGTAATATCTGAGCACACACCTCTCACCTGTCACTGTACCTGTAATATCTGAGCACACACCTCTCACCTGTCATTGTACCTGTAATATCTGAGCACACACCTCTCACCTGTCATTGTACCTGTAATATCTGATCACACACCTCTCACCTGCCACTGTACCTGTAATATCTGAGCACACACCTCTCACCTGTCACTGTACCTGTAATATATGAGCACACACCTCTCACCTGTCACTGTACCTGTAATATATGAGCACACACCTCACCTGTCACTGTACCTGTAATATCTGATCACACCTCTCACCTGTCACTGTACCTGTAATATCTGAGCACACACACCTCTCACCTGTCACTGTACCTGTAATATCTGATCACACACCTCTCACCTGTCACTGTACCTGTAATATCTGAGCACACACCTCTCACCTGTCACTGTAATATCTGAGCACACACCTCTCACCTGTCACTATACCTGTAATATCTGATCACACACCTCTCACCTGTCACTGTACCTGTAATATCTGATCACACACCTCTCACCTGTCACTGTACCTGTAATATCTGATCACACCTCTCACCTGTCACTGTACCTGTAATATCTGAGCACACACCTCTCACCTGTCACTGTAATACCTGATCACACACCTCTCATCTGTCACTGTACCTGTAATATCTGATCACACACCTCTCACCTGTCACTGTACCTGTAATACCTGATCACACACCTCTCACCTGTCACTGTACCTGTAATATCTGATCACACACCTCTCACCTGTCACTGTACCTGTAATATCTGATCACACACCTCTCACCTGTCACTGTACCTGTAATATCTGATCACACACCTCTCACCTGTCACTGTACCTGTAATATCTGATCACACACCTCTCACCTGTCACTGTACCTGTAATATCTGATCACACACCTCTCACCTGTCACTGTACCTGTAATATCTGAGCACACACCTCTCACCTGTCACTGTACATGTAATATCTGAGCACACACCTCTCATCTGTCACTGTACCTGTAATATCTGAGCACACACCTCTCACCTGTCACTGTACCTGTAATATATGAGCACACACCTCTTACCTGTCACTGTACCTGTAATATCTGAGCACACACCTCTCACCTGTCACTGTACCTGTAATATCTGAGCACACACCTCTCACCTGTCACTGTACATGTAATATCTGAGCACACACCTCTCATCTGTCACTGTACCTGTAATATCTGAGCACACACCTCTCACCTGTCACTGTACCTGTAATATCTGAGCACACACCTCTCACCTGTCACTGTACCTGTAATATATGAGCACACACCTCTCACCTGTCACTGTACCTGTAATATCTGATCACACCTCTCACCTGTCACTGTACCTGTAATATATGAGCACACACCTCTCACCTGTCACTGTACCTGTAATATCTGAGCACACACCTCACCTGTCACTGTACCTGTAATATCTGATCACACACCTCTCACTGTACCTGTAATATCTGAGCACACACCTCTCACCTGTCACTGTACCTGTAATATCTGAGCACACACACCTCTCACCTGTCACTGTACCTGTAATATCTGATCACACCTCTCACCTGTCACTGTACTGTAATATCTGAGCACACACCTCTCACCTGTCACTGTACCTGTAATATCTGAGCACACACCTCTCACCTGTCACTGTACCTGTAATATCTGAGCACACACCTCTCACCTGTCACTGTACCTGTAATATCTGATCACACACCTCTCACCTGTCACTGTACCTGTAATATCTGATCACACCTCTCACCTGTCACTGTACCTGTAATATATGAGCACACACCTCTCACCTGTCACTGTACCTGTAATATCTGATCACACCTCTCACCTGTCACTGTACCTGTAATATCTGATCACACCTCTCACCTGTCACTATACCTGTAATATCTGATCACACACCTCTCACCTGTCACTGTACCTGTAATATCTGATCACACACCTCTCACCTGTCACTGTACCTGTAATATCTGAGCACACACCTCACCTGTCACTGTACCTGTAATATCTGATCACACACCTCTCACCTGTCACTGTACCTGTAATATCTGATCACACACCTCTCACCTGTCACTGTACCTGTAATATCTGATCACACACCTCTCACCTGTCACTGTACCTGTAATATCTGATCACACAACTCTCACCTGTCACTGTACCTGTAATATCTGAGCACACACCTCTCACCTGTCACTGTAATATCTGAGCACACACCTCTCACCTGTCACTGTACCTGTAATATCTGATCACACACCTCTCACCTGTCACTGTACCTGTAATATCTGAGCACACACCTCTCACCTGTCACTGTACCTGTAATATCTGACCACACCTCTCACCTGTCACTGTAATATCTGAGCACACACACCTCTCACCTGTCACTGTACCTGTAATATCTGAGCACACACCTCTCACCTGTCATTGTACCTGTAATATCTGAGCACACACCTCTCACCTGTCATTGTACCTGTAATATCTGATCACACACCTCTCACCTGTCACTGTACCTGTAATATATGATCACATACCTCTCACCTGTCACTGTACCTGTAATATCTGATCACACACCTCTCACCTGTCACTGTACCTGTAATATCTGATCACACACCTCTCACCTGTCACTGCACCTGTAATATCTGATCACACCTCTCACCTGTCACTGTACCTGTAACATCTGATCACACACCTCTCACCTGTCACTGTACCTGTAATATCTGATCATATACCTCTCACCTGTCACTGTACCTGTAATATCTGATCACACACCTCTCACCTGTCACTGCACCTGTAATATCTGATCACACCTCTCACCTGTCACTGTACCTGTAATATCTGATCACACACCTCTCACCTGTCACTGTACCTGTAATATCTGAGCACACACCTCTCACCTGTCACTGTAATATCTGATCACACACCTCTCACCTGTCACTGTACCTGTAATATCTGATCACACACCTCTCACCTGTCACTGTACCTGTAATATCTGATCACACACCTCTCACCTGTCACTGTACCTGTAATATCTGATCACACACCTCTCACCTGTCACTGTACCTGTAATATATGATCACACCTCTCACCTGTCACTGTACCTGTAATATCTGATCACACACCTCTCACCTGTCACTGTACCTGTAATAGCTGAGCACACACCTCTCACCTGTCACTGTACCTGTAATATCTTAGCACACACCTCTCACCTGTCACTGTACCTGTAATATCTGATCACACACCTCTCACCTGTCACTGTACCTGTAATATCTGATCATATACCTCTCACCTGTCACTGTACCTGTAATATCTGATCACACACCTCTCACCTGTCACTGCACCTGTAATATCTGATCACACCTCTCACCTGTCACTGTACCTGTAATATCTGATCACACACCTCTCACCTGTCACTGTACCTGTAATATCTGAGCACACACCTCTCACCTGTCACTGTAATATCTGATCACACACCTCTCACCTGTCACTGTACCTGTAATATCTGATCACACACCTCTCACCTGTCACTGTACCTGTAATATCTGATCACACACCTCTCACCTGTCACTGTACCTGTAATATCTGATCACACACCTCTCACCTGTCACTGTACCTGTAATATATGATCACACCTCTCACCTGTCACTGTACCTGTAATATCTGATCACACACCTCTCACCTGTCACTGTACCTGTAATAGCTGAGCACACACCTCTCACCTGTCACTGTACCTGTAATAGCTGAGCACACACCTCTCACCTGTCACTGTACCTGTAATAGCTGATCACACACCTCTCACCTGTCACTGTACCTGTAATATCTGAGCACACACCTCTCACCTGTCACTGTACCTGTAATATCTGAGCACACACCTCTCACCTGTCACTGTACCTGTAATATCTGATCACACACCTCTCACCTGTCACTGTACCTGTAATATCTGACCACACCTCTCACCTGTCACTGTATCTGTAATATCTGAGCACACACACCTCTCACCTGTCACTGTACCTGTAATATCTGAGCACACACCTCTCACCTGTCACTGTACCTGTAATATCTGAGCACACACCTCTCACCTGTCATTGTACCTGTAATATCTGAGCACACACCTCTCACCTGTCATTGTACCTGTAATATCTGATCACACACCTCTCACCTGTCACTGTACCTGTAATATATGATCACATACCTCTCACCTGTCACTGTACCTGTAATATCTGATCACACACCTCTCACCTCTCACTGTACCTGTAATATCTGATCATATACCTCTCACCTGTCACTGTACCTGTAATATCTGATCACACACCTCTCACCTGTCACTGCACCTGTAATATCTGATCACACACCTCTCACCTGTCACTGTACCTGTAATATCTGATCACACACCTCTCACCTGTCACTGTACCTGTAATATCTGATCACACACCTCTCACCTGTCACTGTACCTGTAATATCTGATCACACACCTCTCACCTGTCACTGTACCTGTAATATCTGATCACACACCTCTCACCTGTCACTGTACCTGTAATATCTGAGCACACCTCTCACTGTACCTGTAATATCTGATCACACACCTCTCACCTGTCACTGTACCTGTAATATCTGAGCACACACCTCTCACCTGTCACTGTACCTGTAATATCTGATCACACACCTCTCACCTGTCACTGTACCTGTAATATCTGAGCACACACCTCTCACCTGTCACTGCACCTGTAATATCTGATCACACACCTCTCACCTGTCACTGTACCTGTAATATCTGATCACACCTCTCACCTGTCACTGTACCTGTAATATCTGATCACACACCTCTCACCTGTCACTGTACCTGTAATATCTGAGCACACACCTCTCACCTGTCACTGTACCTGTATTATCTGATAACACACCTCTCACCTGTCACTGTACCTGTAATATCTGATCACACACCTCTCACCTGTCACTGTACCTGTAATATCTGAGCACACACCTCTCACCTGTCACTGTACCTGTAATATCTGAGCACACACCTCTCACCTGTCACTGTACCTGTAATATCTGAGCACACACCTCTCACCTGTCACTGTATATATATATATATATATATATACATATATATATATATATATATATATATATATATAAAATATTGACCAGCCTTCTCACAGGGGTGCAGTCTAGATACTGGCAGTTGGGATCCCACATTGAGAACAGTGGTATCTGTCAGAATCCCGATGGATCCCGAAGTAAGCATAGGGGTTAGACACTAGAAGGGGTTTAGAATTAGGCAGCGGGGTGTGTGGGGCGAATAGGATTATGGGTAGGATTAAAATACTTACTGGGGAGGGGGGGTTTAGAGTTAGGTGGCGAGATGCGCTATTCAGGTTAAAATACTGGGATTCGTCAGGATCTCAACTGCCAGGATTTTGTACCCATCCCCTCTCACAAGCCTAACACTACCCATCGCGCAAAACTTGACCCACATAACGGTCTGAGCATGATGCCGTGCCGCCAAACAAAGTAAGCGCCTGTTTCAGGACGAGGAACCCTCTACAGGATGTATGAAGGCCAGAAAAAGTGGTGCAGCGTGGGCAGAAGACAGCCAGTGACAACACACAGAACTGCAAGTAGTCCTTACCTCCTCAGAGCCAGAGCCAAAGATCAAGAGATCGAACGGTATGGCAGCCACCATGTCAATCAGGAACCAGCCCTTAAAGTAGTGGATAGCGATCTTGCCGGGGTGGCTTACCACTTCTTCATTCGAGTTGACGTAAGTTGTTCTGAAGTTTATGAGGATGTCGATGATGAACATGATGTCCACCATCAGATCCACCACACTCAGCGGGTTGCAGGAGTAGCCGCAGGATTCTCTGTGCTGTTCCTCCTGGTCATTGAGAAGAAAGGCAGCAGAGTATGGAGTGAAGATGGCAGTGTAGATGACCAGCAGAAGGATGAGCCAGTCCCAGACTGCCTTAAAAGGACTATAGTGGAGAATTGTCCATTTGTGGATACGAGGAGCCTGCAGCTTGTATTCGGGAAGAACGTCAGCTCCCAGCGATAGGACCTGTGGTAGAGAAAGGACCATTATAATACACATAAGATGGGCGCATGATACTGCATGCACATGGAGCGTTATATGATAGGAAATGGCAGGTATGGACAGGATTAGCGTCAGTACAGATACTGAGGTGCACCAACACCCTCGCAGCTGGCACCCATCAGAATTTACCCCCCTCCCTATATGATAGGAAATGTCCGGCATGGACAGGATTAGCGTCAGTACAGATATTGAGGTGCACCAACACCCTCGCAGCTGGCACCCATCAAAATTTACTCCCCCCCCCTCCTATATGATAGGAAATGTCCGGCATGGACAGGATTAGCATCAGTACAGATATTGAGGTGCACCAACACCCTCGCAGCTGGCACCCATCAGAATTTACCCCCCCCCCCCCTATATGATAGGAAATGTCCGGCATGGACAGGATTAGCGTTAGTACAGATATTGGGGTGAACCAACACCCTCGCAGCTGGCACCTATCAGAATTTACCCCCCCCTATTTGATAGGAAATGTCAGTCATGGACAGGATTAGCGGCAGTACAGATATTGTGGTGCACCAACACCCACGCAATTGGCACCTAGCAGAATTTACCCCCATATATGATAGGAAATGTCTGGCATGGACAGGATTAGCGGCAGTACAGATATTGGGGTGCACCAACACCTTCGCAGCTGGCACCCATCAGAATTTACCCCCCTATATGATAGGAAATGTCAGGCATGGACAGGATTAGCAGCAGTACAGATATTGAGGTGCACCAACACCCTCGCAGCTGGCACCCATCAGAATTTACCCCCCTATATGATAGGAAATGTCAGGCATGGACAGTATTAGCGGCAGTACAGATATTGGGGTGCACCAACAGCCTTGCAGCTGGCACCCATCAGAATTTACCCCCCTATATGATAGGAAATATCAGGCATGGACAGGATTAGAGACAGTACAGATATTGGGGTGCACCAACACCATCGCAGCTGGCACCCATCAGAATTTACCCCCCTATATGATAGAAAATGTCAGGCATGGACAGGATTAGAGACAGTTACAGATATTGGGGTGCACCAACACCATCGCAGCTGGCACCCATCAGAATTTACCCCCTATATGATAGGAAATGTCAGGCATGGACAGGATTAGCGGCAGTACAGATATTGGGGTGCACCAACAGCCTCGCAGCTGGCACCCATCAGAATTTACCCCCCTATATGATAGGAAATGACACCCTCGCAGCTGGTACCCATCAGAATTTACCCCCTATATGATAGGAAATGTCAGGCATGGACAGGATTAGCGGCAGTACAGATATTGGGGTGCACCAACAACTTCGCAGCTGGCACCCATCAGAATTTACCCCCCTATATGATAGGAAATGTCAGGCATGGACAGGATTAGCAGCAGTACAGATATTGGGGTGCACTAACACCCTCGCAGCTGGCACCCATCAGAATTTACCCCCCTATATGATAGGAAACGTCAGTCATGGGCAGGATTAGCGGCAGTACAGATATTGGGGTGCACCAACACCCTCACAGCTGGCGCCCATCAGAATTTAGCCCCCTATATGATAGGAAATGTCTGGCATGGACAGGATTATCGGCAGTACAGATATTGGGGTGCACTAACACCCTCTCAGCTGGCACCCATCAGAATTTACCCCCTATATGATAGGAAATGTCAGTCATGGACAGGATTATCGGCAGTACAGATATTGGGGTGCACCAACACCATCGCAGCTGGCACCCATAAGAATTTACTCCCCTATATGATAGGAAATGTCAGGCATGGACAGGATTAGAGACAGTACAGATATTGGGGTACACCAACACCATCGCAGCTGGCACCCATCAGAATTTACCCCCTATATGATAGGAAATGTCAGTCATGGACAGGATTATCGGCAGTACAGATATTGGGGTGCACCAACACCATCGCAGCTGGCACCCATAAGAATGTACTCCCCTATATGATAGCAAATGTCAGGCATGGACAGGATTAGAGACAGTACAGATATTGGGGTGCACCAACACCATCGCAGCTGGCACCCATCAGAATTTACCCCCTATATGATAGGAAATGTCAGGCATGGACAGGATTAGCATCAGTACAGATATTGAGGTGCACCAACACCCTCGCAGCTGGCACCCATCACAAATGGAACGCACCATGGTGCAATATGTAAGGCACATCTATTACATGTAGTAATTCTCCAGCAGCGCATTCATGATAACCTGAACCTCATTCAGCGCCTCCGATATCCAGTCTCACAACAATGAGAAACAGACTTTTCCCACAATCTTCCCTAGAACTATTTAATTCCATGTACACAACACTTTTACTTGCGCATGAAAACCATTTAGCATTTGGGGTTAGTAATGCAGCACAGCCTCCATGTACCGGGCAGACTGTAATCCTCAGGAATACTCTGTGTAATGCTGGGAACATGCAGTAATATAGGCACACAATGCACTGGACCATGACAGTCATCTCAGTGAGAGGAATGAGAAGCTTTCTGACCTACAGTGGTATACGACTACTCTCCTCCTCTGCAATCACTACCACCCTCATTATAGACCTGGAATATGCACCATGGACACAGGATGCCGCAGAAACCTTTGCTCATCTGCACAGGAACAAGATGGCTTCCAGCTTCCATTTTGAATGAGCAGAGCTATAACACCATATACCCGGCTCCTTGGCTTGGGCATGCAGAAAAACAGTAATTTTATTGTAAAGTTATCAAATTTGCAAAATAGGGACAATTCCAGGGCCGAGTGTATAAAAGTGGGGATAGTCCCAGGAAATGATGGACAGTTAGCACCTTCTGTATACAATAGACAACGTTATATTACAGTCACATGCTCCGCTCTGCGCTACTGAGGAACATTGCTGGCGTAAGGTAAGCCTGTCAGGGAGATGTGATAGTAACACATATCAGCGCGGATGTGTACCGCTACATCTGAGAGGCATCATACACATGTCTGACATCCAATGTAAATGAGCCTCAGCGTTAGTCAGATCTACTTGTTGTAGAGAAGACACTGATATGTTGCAGGATGTGTATTGTGTTTTACAAGAGGTTCCATATACTGTAAGTGGCCACGAGAAACCTTATTTACAATGTATGTAGCCATAGAGATCATTGTGCCTTATACCCAATGCAGGGAAATAGCGCTGATGACTCCATGTGACTGTATGTATATCTGATTTATTGTTTTTCCCCAAGAATGTAATAGCTGCATAAGGGGGATAAGGTGCAATCAGGGAGATTGCTGGTCTATTCAGGGAGTCAGGGAGATCGCTGCTATTTCTGGGAGTCTCCTGCAGAATGCGGGAGGGTAGGTAACTCTGTGTTACATGCCGCTCAGTGCATGGGTCGCTACATGGAGGATATAAATCCTAGTGGGGGGCAGGTGGGGAGGTAATATACTGACTGGGGATACAGAGGGTGATCTCAGTGGTCAGTACAGTGACGGGATGCAGGGGGGGGGGGGGGACAGATCAGCATAGGGATGGGGGGTCAGTATAGTGACAGGGGATGCACGGGGGGGATCTCAGTGGTCAGTATAGTGATGGGGGGTCAGTACAGTGACCGGGGATGCAGGGGGGGACAGATCATGATAGTGATGGGGGTATCTCAGTGGTCAGTATAGTGATGGGGGGGTCAGTATAGTGACAGGGGATGCACAGGGGGGGGTGATGTCGGTGGTCAGTATAGTGATGGGGGTCAGTACAGTGATGGGGGGGTCAGTACAGTGATGGGGGGTCAGTATAGTGATGGGGGGTCAGTATAGTGATGGGGGGTCAGTATAGTGATGGGGAGGTCAGTACAGTGATGGGGGGTCAGTACAGTGATGGGGGGGTCAGTATAGTGTTGGGGGGGGTCAGTACAGTGATGGGGGGTCAGTACAGTGATGGGGGGGTCAGTATAGTGATGGGGGGGTCAGTACAGTGATGGGGGGTCAGTATAGTGATGGGGGGGTCAGTAAAGTGATGGGGGGGTCAGTATAGTGATGGGGTGGTCAGTACAGTGATGGGGGGGTCAGTATAGTGATGGGGTGGTCAGTACAGTGATGGGGGGGTCAGTACAGTGTTGGGGGGGTCAGTATAGTGATGGGGGGTTCAGTACAGTGATGGGGGGGGTCAGGATAGTGATGGGGGGGTCAGTACAGTGACCGGGGATGCAGGAAGAAGGGGTCGCCTCAGGCCACATCTGAGTATGCAGGATAACAGTGAATAAGCGCTGAGCGCAGAGCTGTATACACGCTATCAGTATGCAGATCCTATTCCCCGGCAGCACAATAGGTTACTGCACATTATGCACCTCTCTCCCTGTTGTACAATAGCCTGTATTACTGTGTGATGTCCCCCCCCCCCTCCCTCCCCCCTCTCTGCATCTCTCCTATTATTTATGGTTTCATTACTTCTCTCTCACATATTCCTCCCCCCATCTCATTTCATGCTGTGTGGAGCTCGGTAATGCCCCTCTGTCATCAGCGGCAGTACTGGGACATAGTGGGGACAATCCTCCCAAATAC
Organism: Pseudophryne corroboree; assembly: GCF_028390025.1. NCBI lineage: Eukaryota > Metazoa > Chordata > Amphibia > Anura > Myobatrachidae > Pseudophryne > Pseudophryne corroboree. Next base: position 845,453,224 of record NC_086448.1, read on the forward strand.
CGCTGTACAGTCACCTTCCTCAGTACCATGTATTTCTCCTGCCAAATGCCCCTTTCTACTACTGCCTACCCCGGAATAACAACCCCGACCAATGTCTCCTACTGTCTGCTGCATATATCCTATTTCCCGCTATCTACCCCTCTCCTACTGCTTGCTATCTGCCCCTCTCCTATTGCCTGCTATCTGCCCCTCTTCTACTGCCTGCTATCTGCCCCTCTCCTACTGCCTGCTATCTACCCCTCTTCTACTGCCTGCTATCTGCCCCTCTCCTATTGCCTGCTATCTGCCCCTCTCCTACTGCCTGCTATCTGCCCCTCTCCTACTGCCTGCTATCTGCCCCTCTCCTACTGCCTATCTGCCCCTCTCCTATTGCCCGCTATCTGCCCCTCTCCTATTGTCTGCTATCTGCCCCTCTCCTGTTGCCTGCTATCTGCCCCTCTCCTACTGCCTGCTATCTACCCCTCTCCTACTGCTTGCTATCTGCCCCTCTCCTACTGCCTGCTATCTGCCCCTCTCCTACTGCCTGCTATCTGCCCCTCTCCTATTGCCCGCTATCTGCCCCTCTCCTATTGTCTGCTATCTGCCCCTCTCCTGTTGCCTGCTATCTGCCCCTCTCCTATTGCCCGCTATCTGCCTCCTCTTCTGTAGTCTGGGATGTGCCTCCTCTCCTGTAGTCTGGGATGTGCCTCCTCTCCTGTAGTCTGGGATGTGCCTCCTCTCCTGTAGTCTGGGATGTGCCTCCTCTCCTGTAGTCTGGGATGTGCCTCCTCTCCTGTAGTCTGGGATGTGCCTCCTCTCCTGTAGTCTGGGATGTGCCTCCTCTCCTGTAGTCTGGGATGTGCCTCCTCTCCTGTAGTCTGGGATGTGCCTCCTCTCCTGTAGTCTGGGATGTGCCTCCTCTCCCGTAGTCTGGGATGTGCCTCCTCTCCCGTAGTCTGGGATGTGCCTCCTCTCCCGTAGTCTGGGATGTGCCTCCTCTCCTGTAGTCTGGGACGTGCCTCCTCTCTTGTAGTCTGGGACGTGCCTCCTCTTCTGTAGTCTGGGATGTGCCTCCTCTCCCGTAGTCTGGGATGTGCCTCCTCTCCCGTAGTCTGGGATGTGCCTCCTCTCCCGTAGTCTGGGATGTGCCTCCTCTCCTGTAGTCTGGGATGTGCCTCCTCTCCTGTAGTCTGGGATGTGCCTCCTCTCCTGTAGTCTGGGATGTGCCTCCTCTCCTGTACTTACAATGGGTGGGTGACACATAATAGGACTCTCTATAAATATAAATTATCTCCCGCCGCTCTCTGCGGCCGCGTGTTACGCCGTAAAGTAATGAGTGAATGAGAGTCACAATGTTATCAGCCAGGCCCGGCCTGTCACCTCAGCTATTTCTGTATACAGCAGCGGGTCCCGTGGCTCTGTGCTGCTCAGTGTTATATTTCTGTATACAGCAGCGGGTCCCGTGGCTCTGTGCCGCTCAGTGTTATATTTCTGTATGCAGCAGCGGGTCCCGTGGCTCTGTGCCGCTCAGTGTTATATTTCTGTATACAGCAGCGGGTCCCGTGGCTCTGTGCCGCTCAGTGTTATATTTCTGTATGCAGCAGCGGGTCCCGTGGCTCTGTGCTGCTCAGTGTTATATTTCTGTATACAGCAGCGGGTCCCGTGGCTCTGTGCCGCTCTGTGTTATATTTCTGTATACAGCAGCGGGTCCCGTGGCTCTGTGCCGCTCAGTGTTATATTTCTGTGTACAGCAGCGGGTCCCGTGGCTCTGTGCCGCTCAGTGTTATATTTCTGTGTACAGCAGCGGGTCCCGTGGCTCTGTGCCGCTCAGTGTTATATTTCTGTGTACAGCAGCGGGTCCCGTGGCTCTGTGCCGCTCAGTGTTATATTTCTGTGTACAGCAGCGGGTCCCGTGGCTCTGTGCCGCTCAGTGTTATATTTCTGTGTACAGCAGCGGGTCCCGTGGCTCTGTGCCGCTCAGTGTTATATTTCTGTGTACAGCAGCGGGTCCCGTGGCTCTGTGCCGCTCAGTGTTATATTTCTGTATACAGCAGCGGGTCCCGTGGCTCTGTGCCGCTCAGTGTTATATTTCTGTGTACAGCAGCGGGTCCCGTGGCTCTGTGCCGCTCAGTGTTATATTTCTGTGTACAGCAGCGGGTCCCGTGGCTCTGTGCCGCTCAGTGTTATATTTCTGTATACAGCAGCGGGTCCCGTAGCTCTGTGCCGCTCAGTGTTATATTTCTGTGTACAGCAGCGGGTCCCGTGGCTCTGTGCCGCTCAGTGTTATATTTCTGTGTACAGCAGCGGGTCCCGTGGCTCTGTGCCGCTCAGTGTTATATTTCTGTGTACAGCAGCGGGTCCCGTGGCTCTGTGCCGCTCAGTGTTATATTTCTGTATACAGCAGCGGGTCCCGTAGCTCTGTGCCGCTCAGTGTTATATTTCTGTGTACAGCAGCGGGTCCCGTGGCTCTGTGCCGCTCAGTGTTATATTTCTGTGTACAGCAGCGGGTCCCGTGGCTCTGTGCCGCTCAGTGTTATATTTCTGTGTACAGCAGCGGGTCCCGTGGCTCTGTGTACGCTGTCCCTCTCATTCCCTTCACTCCCATACTCTCTCCTGCTCTCACCCCGCTCATCTCACACTGCCTCATCCCACTTACACTGTCCATGCCCTGCTCTGAGTATAGTGTCCTCCATGGACAGTAAGAGTGGAGGTGGTGTTATTCTTCTGAAAATCTATGTTCCCCCATTCACTGTTACATCCCCTAAATGCCAGACTCACTCCACACACCAACCATCCACTGCACTCATATCCCACACCAACCGTCCACTGCACTCATATCCCACGCCAACCATCCACTGCACTCATATCCCACGCCAACCATCCACTGCACTCATATCCCACGCCAACCATCCACTGCACCCACACCAACCATCCACCGCACCCATACCCCACACCAACCGTCCACTGCACTCATACCCCACACAACCATCACTGCACCCATACCCCACACCAACCGTCCACCGCACCCATACCCCACAGCAACCGTCCACCGCACCCATTCCCCACAGCAACCGTTTCACTGCACCCATACCCCACAGCAACCGTTGCCTGCACTCATACCCCACAGCAACCGTTTCACTGCACTCATACCCCACACCAACCTTCCACCGCACCCATACCCCACAGCAACCGTTTCACTGCACCCATACCCCACACAACCATCACTACACCCACCGTCCACCGCACCCATACCCCACACCAACCTTCCACCGCACGCATACCCCACCCATTCCCCACAGCAACCGTCCACCGCACTCATACCCCACAGCAACCGTCCACCGCACTCATACCCCACAGCAACCGTCCACCGCACTCATACCCCACAGCAACCGTCCACCGCACTCATACCCCACAGCAACCGTCCACCGCACCCATTCCCCACAGCAACCATCCACCGCACCCATACCCCACAGCAACCGTCCACTGCACTCATACCTCACAGCAACCGTCCACTGCAATCACACCCCACGCCAACCGTCCACTGCAATCACACCCCACGCCAACCGTCCACTGCACTCACACCCCACGCCAACCGTTCACTGCACTCACACCCCACGCCAACCGTCCACTGCACTAATATCCCACGCCAACCGTCCACAGCACTCATACCCCACGCCAACCGTCCACTGCACTCATACCCCACGCCAACCGTCCACTGCACTAATACCCCACGACAACCGTCCACTGCACTCATACCCAAAAGCAACCGTCCACCGCACTCATACCCCACACCAACCGTCCACTGCACTCATACCCCACACCAACCGTCCACTGCACTCATACCCCACAGCAACCGTCCACTGCACTCATACCCCACGCCAACCATCCACCGCACACATACCCCACGCCAACCATCCACCGCACACATACCCCAATGCAACCGTCCACCGCACCCATACCCCACAGCAACCGTCCACTGCACTCATACCCCACGCCAACCGTCCACTGCACTCATACCCCACAGCAACCATCCACTGCACTCATACCCCACAGCAACCATCCACTGCACTCATACCCCACTGCACTCATACCCCACACCAACCGTTCCCTGCACTCATACCCCACACCAACCTTCCACCGCACACATACCCCAATGCAACCGTCCACCGCACCCATACCCCACAGCAACCGTCCACTGCACTCATACCCCACGCCAACCGTCCACTGCACTCATACCCCACGCCAACCGTCCACTGCACTCATACCCCACAGCAACCATCCACTGCACTCATACCCCACAGCAACCATCCACTGCACTCATACCCCACAGCAACCATCCACTGCACTCATACCCCACACCAACCGTTCCCTGCACTCATACCCCACACCAACCTTCCACTGCACACATACCCCATAGCAACCTTCCACCGCACTCATATCACACACCAACCTTCCACTGCACCCATACCCCACACCAACATCCCACTGCACACATACCCCACACATACCCCACAGCAACAGTTTCACTGCACCCATAACCAACAGCAACCGTCCACCGCACCCATACCCCACACCAACTGTCCGCCGTACTCATACCCCACACCGTCCGTCCACTGCACCCATACCCCACACCAACCGTCCACCGTACTCATACCCCACACCAACCGTCCCCTGCACTCATACCCCACACCAACCGTTCCCTGCACTCATACCCCACACCAACCGTTCCCTGCACTCATACCCCACACCAACCGTCCACCCCACCCATACCCCACACCATCCGTCCACTGCACTCATACCCCACACCAACCGTCCACTGCACACAAACATGACTCTGTGAATGCTCTGTACTCCTCCATGTTATACTGTGACTGAGCTTTGGCCTCACTCACGGCCACACATTAAGTACATACGTGGGTGCAATCAGCCCAGGATTGGGGGCAATACCCGGATAAGGGCTGTGCTCTGCTGACCCTGCACATTATTGCTTTCATTTACTTAGTACATGAATAATTTACTATCTGCTTTTTATTAACATTCCATTTACTCTTAATCCAGCGTATTTCCATTTGCCTTGTGTACATACATGGAGTATGGCTGGCTGACCGCACGTTCTCAGCTTCATACACGACCCTAATTCTTCCCAATCTTCTCCCAACACATTGCAGCTTAGACCGTACATAGGAAAAGATGGCGTCAGAAAACGCGCGTTCTCACCTAGATCATTCCAGCTGTAAAACAGGCGCACATACTCACGCCCGGCGATAGCGCGGGGACGCGGCGTGACAGGGGTAGCAGTACAGTTCTGTTTATGTGCATTATAATAATGGAATAATACGTTCATGTAATATTTGATGCCATTACAAACACAAAGTAAATGAAATGAAAACCATCTGCGGATCTCTTTTCCTGCAGTTGTACAAATGGAAACGTCAGTCACCTAGCGCACACAGAATGTGGCGACTTTATATAATAGATTTACTGGAGCAACTTTATATAATAACACAGCGACTCTAATGATCGAGGTAACTCTAAGCTGGAAGCATCGGTCCCTGATCAGCCAATCAGGTCATCATCAATAGTTCTCTCTGCATTCATCCTACTAGACATCCGCCTCCCGACAGGTGCCCAGGACTACGCCAGCGATATTCCCGTGAGCGCGGCGCTCTGTACGAGGCCTGCGCCCTAGTGATGGGAAGGGGAACGTACACTGGGCCTAATTCATGTCTGTCCACAATGGCTGATTATCACAGAGTGAATAGGAGTAGACGGCGCATTCGCTGCGATCACAATGCGCGAAGGTGTCGTTGCGATTCCCGCTCGCAATGAGGATTTCATGGAAAAGTGAGTGACAGTAAGTGACCGTTTGGAGGTGGTAATGCGGAGTTTACGCAGGCGTGTCACGACCGTTTTCAGGGCGTGTATCTGCCGTCAGCTGCAAGTGGTCCAAAAACACGGTGCATGTGCCGCTATCGATGTGTCCAGTCAGCGCAGCCAAAGACCGACCCAAATAGTGGCGTCTCTGTTCATCTGTGTGCGGCCGCTGTTCTGGCTGACATCAGCAGATCCGTAGCCTGGACAGTCACACATGACCTAGGACCACCGTCTGCAGCTCAGAACCCCCCATAGTGACAGACTCCTCGCATGCTCTGAACCTCTCCCTCACCAGCCCATCATTAAAGGCCAAACCTGGCCGCACAAACACAAAGAATCAATTGTGCTGGCTGTGAGCTGCGGATGTGTGCAGGATCAATAAGCAGCAGAGTGAGAGACGGGAGGTTAGAGCTCCGGGGACCGGAGTGATGTCTGCACTTACACAGGCCAACCATAATACCATGAGGATACGCTCCTGACCGGCTCCTCTCACACTCCCCACACCCCCTGCCTGCAGTACAGATCTCCCACCTACATACATACAGCTATTAGAGATGAGCGCCGGAAATTTTTCGGGTTTTGTGTTTTGGTTTTGGGTTCGGTTCCGCGGCCGTGTTTTGGGTTCGACCGCGTTTTGGCAAAACCTCACCGAATTTTTTTTGTCGGATTCGGGTGTGTTTTGGATTCGGGTGTTTTTTTCAAAAAACCCTAAAAAACAGCTTAAATCATAGAATTTGGGGGTAATTTTGATCCCAAAGTATTATTAACCTCAAAAAACATAATTTACACTCATTTTCAGCCTATTCTGAACACATCACACCTCACAATATTATTTTTAGTCCTAAAATTTGCACCGAGGTCGCTGTGTGAGTAAGATAAGCGACCCTAGTGGCCGACACAAACACCGGGCCCATCTAGGAGTGGCACTGCAGTGTCACGCAGGATGTCCCTTCCAAAAAACCCTCCCCAAACAGCACATGACGCAAAGAAAAAAAGAGGCGCAATGAGGTAGCTGTGTGAGTAAGATTAGCGACCCTAGTGGCCGACACAAACACCGGGCCCATCTAGGAGTGGCACTGCAGTGTCACGCAGGATGTCCCTTCCAAAAAACCCTCCCCAAACAGCACATGACGCAAAGAAAAAAAGAGGCGCAATGAGGTAGCTGACTGTGTGAGAAAGATAAGCGACCCTAGTGGCCGACACAAACACCGGGCCCATCTAGGAGTGGCACTGCAGTGTCACGCAGGATGTCCCTTCCAAAAAACCCTCCCCAAACAGCACATGACGCAAAGAAAAAAAGAGGCGCAATGAGGTAGCTGACTGTGTGAGTAAGATTAGCGACCCTAGTGGCCGACACAAACACCGGGCACATCTAGGAGTGGCACTGCAGTGTCACGCAGGATGTCCCTTCCAAAAAACCCTCCCCAAACAGCACATGACGCAAAGAAAAAAAGAGGCGCAATGAGGTAGCTGTGTGAGTAAGATTAGCGACCCTAGTGGCCGACACAAACACCGGGCCCATCTAGGAGTGGCACTGCAGTGTCACGCAGGATGTCCCTTCCAAAAAACCCTCCCCAATCAGCACATGATGCAAAGAAAAAGAAAAGAAAAAAGAGGTGCAAGATGGAATTATCCTTGGGCCCTCCCACCCACCCTTATGTTGTATAAACAAAACAGGACATGCACACTTTAACCAACCCATCATTTCAGTGACAGGGTCTGCCACACGACTGTGACTGATATGACGGGTTGGTTTGGACCCCCCCCAAAAAAGAAGCAATTAATCTCTCCTTGCACAAACTGGCTCTACAGAGGCAAGATGTCCACCTCATCTTCACCCTCCGATATATCACCGTGTACATCCCCCTCCTCACAGATTATCAATTCGTCCCCACTGGAATCCACCATCTCAGCTCCCTGTGTACTTTGTGGAGGCAATTGCTGCTGGTCAATGTCTCCGCGGAGGAATTGATTATAATTCATTTTAATGAACATCATCTTCTCCACATTTTCTGGATGTAACCTCGTACGCCGATTGCTGACAAGGTGAGCGGCGGCACTAAACACTCTTTCGGAGTACACACTTGTGGGAGGGCAACTTAGGTAGAATAAAGCCAGTTTGTGCAAGGGCCTCCAAATTGCCTCTTTTTCCTGCCAGTATAAGTACGGACTGTGTGACGTGCCTACTTGGATGCGGTCACTCATATAATCCTCCACCATTCTATCAATGTTGAGAGAATCATATGCAGTGACAGTAGACGACATGTCCGTAATCGTTGTCAGGTCCTTCAGTCCGGACCAGATGTCAGCATCAGCAGTCGCTCCAGACTGCCCTGCATCACCGCCAGCGGGTGGGCTCGGAATTCTGAGCCTTTTCCTCGCACCCCCAGTTGCGGGAGAATGTGAAGGAGGAGATGTTGACAGGTCGCGTTCCGCTTGACTTGACAATTTTGTCACCAGCAGGTCTTTCAACCCCAGCAGACCTGTGTCTGCCGGAAAGAGAGATCCAAGGTAGGCTTTAAATCTAGGATCGAGCACGGTGGCCAAAATGTAGTGCTCTGATTTCAACAGATTGACCACCCGTGAATCCTTGTTAAGCGAATTAAGGGCTGCATCCACAAGTCCCACATGCCTAGCGGAATCGCTCCGTGTTAGCTCCTTCTTCAATGCCTCCAGCTTCTTCTGCAAAAGCCTGATGAGGGGAATGACCTGACTCAGGCTGGCAGTGTCTGAACTGACTTCACGTGTGGCAAGTTCAAAGGGCATCAGAACCTTGCACAACGTTGAAATCATTCTCCACTGCACTTGAGACAGGTGCATTCCACCTACTATATCGTGCTCAATTGTATAGGCTTGAATGGCCTTTTGCTGCTCCTCCAACCTCTGAAGCATATAGAGGGTTGAATTCCACCTCGTTACCACTTCTTGCTTCAGATGATGGCAGGGCAGGTTCAGTAGTTTTTGGTGGTGCTCCAGTTTTCTGTACGTGGTGCCTGTACGCCGAAAGTGTCCCGCAATTCTTCTGGCCACCGACAGCATCTCTTGCACGCCCCTGTCGTTTTTTTAAAAATTCTGCACCACCAAATTCAAGGTATGTGCAAAACATGGGACGTGCTGGAATTGGCCCAGATTTAACGCACACACAATATTGCTGGCGTTGTCCGATGCCACAAATCCACAGGAGAGTCCAATTGGGGTAAGCCATTCCGCGATGATCTTCCTCAGTTGCCGTAAGAGGTTTTCAGCTGTGTGCGTATTCTGGAAAGCGGTGATACAAAGCGTAGCCTGCCTAGGAAAGAGTTGGCGTTTGCGAGATGCTGCTACTGGTGCCGCCGCTGCTGTTCTTGCGGCGGGAGTCCATACATCTACCCAGTGGGCTGTCACAGTCATATAGTCCTGACCCTGCCCTGCTCCACTTGTCCACATGTCCGTGGTTAAGTGGACATTGGGTACAGCTGCATTTTTTAGGACACTGGTGACTCTTTTTCTGAGGTCTGTGTACATTTTCGGTATCGCCTGCCTAGAGAAATGGAACCTAGATGGTATTTGGTACCGGGGACACAGTACCTCCAACAAGTCTCTAGTTGGCTCTGCAGTAATGATGGATACCGGAACCACGTTTCTCACCACCCAGGATGCCAAGGCCTCAGTTATCCGCTTTGCAGTAGGATGACTGCTGTGATATTTCATCTTCCTCGCAAAGGACTGTTGAACAGTCAATTGCTTACTGGAAGTAGTACAAGTGGGCTTACGACTTCCCCTCTGGGATGACCATCGACTCCCAGCGGCAACAACAGCAGCGCCAGCAGCAGTAGGCGTTACACGCAAGGATGCATCGGAGGAATCCCAGGCAGGAGAGGACTCGTCAGACTTGCCAGTGACATGGCCTGCAGGACTATTGGCATTCCTGGGGAAGGAGGAAATTGACACTGAGGGAGTTGGTGGGGTGGTTTGCGTGAGCTTGGTTACAAGAGGAAGGGATTTACTGGTCAGTGGACTGCTTCCGCTGTCACCCAAAGTTTTTGAACTTGTCACTGACTTATTATGAATGCGCTGCAGGTGACGTATAAGGGAGGATGTTCCGAGGTGGTTAACGTCCTTACCCCTACTTATTACAGCTTGACAAAGGGAACACACGGCTTGACACCTGTTGTCCGCATTTCTGGTGAAATACCTCCACACCGAAGAGCTGATTTTTTTGGTATTTTCACCTGGCATGTCAACGGCCATATTCCTCCCACGGACAACAGGTGTCTCCCCGGGTGCCTGACTTAAACAAACCACCTCACCATCAGAATCCTTCTGGTCAATTTCCTCCCCAGCGCCAGCAACACCCATATCCTCCTCATCCTGGTGTACTTCAACACTGACATCTTCAATCTGACTATCAGGAACTGGACTGCGGGTGCTCCTTCCAGCACTTGCAGGGGGCATGCAAATAGTGGAAGGCGCATGCTCTTCACGTCCAGTGTTGGGAAGGTCAGGCATCGCAACCGACACAATTGGACTCTCCTTGTGGATTTGGGATTTCAAAGAACGCACAGTTCTTTGCGGTGCTTTTGCCAGCTTGAGTCTTTTCAGTTTTCTAGCGAGAGGCTGAGTGCTTCCATCCTCATGTGAAGCTGAACCACTAGCCATGAACATAGGCCAGGGCCTCAGCCGTTCCTTGCCACTCCGTGTGGTAAATGGCATATTGGCAAGTTTACGCTTCTCCTCCGACAATTTTATTTTAGGTTTTGGAGTCCTTTTTTTTCTGATATTTGGTGTTTTGGATTTGACATGCTCTGTACTATGACATTGGGCATCGGCCTTGGCAGACGACGTTGCTGGCATTTCATCGTCTCGGCCATGACTAGTGGCAGCAGCTTCAGCACGAGGTGGAAGTGGATCTTGATCTTTCCCTAATTTTGGAACCTCAACTTTTTTGTTCTCCATATTTTATAGGCAGAACTAAAAGGCACCTCAGGTAAACAATGGAGATGGATGGATTGGATACTAGTATACAATTATGGACGGACTGCCACGGTTAGGTGGTATAAAAAAACCACGGTTAGGTGGTATATATTGTAATACAATTATGGATGGACGGACTGCCTGCCGAGTGCCGACACAGAGGTAGCCACAGCCGTGAACTACCGCACTGTACACTGGTTGATAAAGAGATAGTAGTATACTCGTAACAACTAGTATGACTGACTATGACGGTATAAAGAATGAAAAAAAAACCACGGTTAGGTGGTATATATTGTAATACAATTATGGATGGACGGACTGCCTGCCGAGTTCCGACACAGAGGTAGCCACAGCCGTGAACTACCGCACTGTACACTGGTTGATAAAGAGATAGTAGTATACTCGTAACAACTAGTATGACTGACTATGACGGTATAAAGAATGAAAAAAAAACCACGGTTAGGTGGTATATATTATAATACAATTATGGATGGACGGACTGCCTGCCGACTGCCGACACAGAGGTAGCCACAGCCGTGAACTACCGCACTGTACACTGGTTGATAAAGAGATAGTAGTATACTCGTAACAACTAGTATGACACTATGACGACGGTATAAAGAAAGAAAAAAAAATACCACAGTTAGGTGGTATATATTATAATAATAATACAATTATGGATGGACGGACTGCCTGCCGAGTGCCGACACAGAGGTAGCCACAGCCGTGAACTACCGCACTGTACACTGGTTGATAAAGAGATAGTAGTATACTCGTAACAACTAGTATGACACTATGACGACGGTATAAAGAATGAAAAAAAAACCACGGTTAGGTGGTATATATTATAATAATAATACAATTATGGATGGACGGACTGCCTGCCGACTGCCGACACAGAGGTAGCCACAGCCGTGAACTACCGCACTGTACACTGGTTGATAAAGAGATAGTAGTATACTCGTAACAACTAGTATGACACTATGACGACGGTATAAAGAATGAAAAAAAAACCACGGTTAGGTGGTATATATTATAATAATAATACAATTATGGATGGACGGACTGCCTGCCGACTGCCGACACAGAGGTAGCCACAGCCGTGAACTACCGCACTGTACACTGGTTGATAAAGAGATAGTAGTATACTCGTAACAACTAGTATGACACTATGACGACGGTATAAAGAATGAAAAAAAAACCACGGTTAGGTGGTATATATTATAATAATAATACAATTATGGATGGACGGACTGCCTGCCGACTGCCGACACAGAGGTAGCCACAGCCGTGAACTACCGCACTGTACACTGGTTGATAAAGAGATAGTAGTATACTCGTAACAACTAGTATGACACTATGACGACGGTATAAAGAATGAAAAAAAAACCACGGTTAGGTGGTATATATTATAATAATAATACAATTATGGATGGACGGACTGCCTGCCGACTGCCGACACAGAGGTAGCCACAGCCGTGAACTACCGCACTGTACACTGGTTGATAAAGAGATAGTAGTATACTCGTAACAACTAGTATGACACTATGACGACGGTATAAAGAATGAAAAAAAAACCACGGTTAGGTGGTATATATTATAATAATAATACAATTATGGATGGACGGACTGCCTGCCGACTGCCGACACAGAGGTAGCCACAGCCGTGAACTACCGCACTGTACACTGGTTGATAAAGAGATAGTAGTATACTCGTAACAACTAGTATGACACTATGACGACGGTATAAAGAATGAAAAAAAAACCACGGTTAGGTGGTATATATTATAATAATAATACAATTATGGATGGACGGACTGCCTGCCGACTGCCGACACAGAGGTAGCCACAGCCGTGAACTACCGCACTGTACACTGGTTGATAAAGAGATAGTAGTATACTCGTAACAACTAGTATGACACTATGACGACGGTATAAAGAAAGAAAAAAAAAATACCACGGTTAGGTGGTATATATTGTAATACAATTATGGATGGACGGACTGCCTGCCGAGTTCCGACTGCCGACACAGAGGTAGCCACAGCCGTGAACTACCGCACTGTACTGTGTCTGCTGCTAATATAGACTGGTTGATAAAGAGATAGTATACAATACATACAACAATATACTACTATACTGGTGGTCAGGCACTGGTCACCACTAGTCACACTGGCAGTGGCACTCCTGCAGCAAAAGTGTGCACTGTTTAATTTTAAATTAATATAATATTATGTACTCCTGGGGGCTCCTGCTATAACAACCTGCAGTGCTCCCCAGTCTCCCCCACAATTATTATAAGCTTTGCCTTTTATACATTGATGTGCAGCACACTGGGCTGAGCTGAGTGCACACAGACTGAGTCACACTGTGTGACTGGCTGCTGCTGTGTATCGTTTTTTTTCAGGCAGAGAACGGATATAGCAGAGAACGGATATATTATATTAAAATAAATAAAAGTTAACTAACAACAACTGCACTGGTCACTGTGGTAAACTCTGTCTGACTCTGCACAATCTCTCTCTCTCTTCTAATCTAATTTCTAATGGAGAGGACGCCAGCCACGTCCTCTCCCTATCAATCTCAATGCACGTGTGAAAATGGCGGCGACGCGCGGCTCCTTATATAGAATCCGAGTCTCGCGAGAATCCGACAGCGTCATGATGACGTTCGGGCGCGCTCGGGTTAACCGAGCAAGGCGGGAGGATCCGAGTCTGCTCGGACCCGTGAAAAAAACATGAAGTTCGTGCGGGTTCGGTTTCAGAGAAACCGAACCCGCTCATCTCTAACAGCTATAGGGGTGATATATCACACAGGCCCTCTCACACTCCCCACACCCCCTGCCTGCAGCACAGATCTCCCACCTACATACATACAGCTATAGGGGTGATATATCACACAGGCCCTCTCACACTCCCCACATCCCCTGCCTGCCGCACAGATCTCCCACCTACATACATACAGCTATAGGGGTGGTATATCACACAGGCCCTTCTGCTGCCGGCTCCTCTCACACTCCCCACATCCCCTGCCTGCAGCACATATCTCCCACCTACATACATACAGCTATAGGGGTGATATATCACACAGGCCCTTCTGCTGCCGGCTCCACTCACACTCCCCACATCCCCTGCCTGCAGCACAGATCTCCCACCTACATACATACAGCTATAGGGGTGATATATCACACAGGCCCTTCTGCTGCCGCCTCCTCTCACACTCCCCACACCCCCTGCCTGCAGCACAGATCTCCCACCTACATACATACAGCTATAGGGGTGATATATCACACAGGCCCTCTCACACTCCCCACATCCCCTGCCTGCCGCACAGATCTCCCACCTACATACATACAGCTATAGGGGTGGTATATCACACAGGCCCTTCTGCTGCCGGCTCCTCTCACACTCCCCACATCCCCTGCCTGCAGCACAGATCTCCCACCTACATACATACAGCTATAGGGGTGATATATCACACAGGCCCTTCTGCTGCCGGCTCCTCTCACACTCCCCACATCCCCTGCCTGCAGCACAGATCTCCCACCTACATACATACAGCTATAGGGGTGATATATCACACAGGCCCTTCTGCTGCCGCCTCCTCTCACACTCCCCACATCCCCTGCCTACAGCACAGATCTCCTACCTACATACATACAGCTATAGGGGTGATATATCACACAGGCCCTTCTGCTGCCGGCTCCTCTCACACTCCCCACATCCCCTGCCTGCAGCACAGATCTCCCACCTACATACATACAGCTATAGGGGTGATATATCACACAGGCCCTTCTGCTGCCGGCTCCTCTCACACTCCCCACACCCCCTGCCTGCAGCACAGATCTCCCACCTACATACATACAGCTATAGGGGTGATATATCACACAGGCCCTTCTGCTGCCGGCTCCTCTCACACTCCCCACACCCCCTGCCTGCAGCACAGATCTCCCACCTACATACATACAGCTATAGGGGTGATATATCACACAGGCCCTTCTGCTGCCGGCTCCTCTCACACTCCCCACATCCCCTGCCTACAGCACAGATCTCCCACCTACATACATACAGCTATAGGTATATCACACAGGCCCATCTGCTGCCGGCTCCTCTCACACTCCCCACATCCCCTGCCTGCAGCACAGATCTCCCACCTACATACATACAGCTATAGGTATATCACACAGGCCCATCTGCTGCCGGCTCCTCTCACACTCCCCACATCCCCTGTCTGCAGCACAGATCTCCCACCTACATACATACAGCTATAGGGGTGATATATCACACAGGCCCATCTGCTGCCGGCTCCTCTCACACTCCCCACATCCCCTGCCTGCAGCACAGATCTCCCACCTACATACATACAGCTATAGGGGTGATATATCACACAGGCCCTTCTGCTGCCGGCTCCTCTCACACTCCCCACATCCCCTGCCTGCAGCACAGATCTCCCACCTACATACATACAGCTATAGGGGAGATATATCACACAGGCCCTTCTGCTGCCGGCTCCTCTCACACTCCCCACATCCCCTGCCTGCAGCACAGATCTCCCACCTACATACATACAGCTATAGGGGTGATATATCACACAGGCCCCTCTACTGCCGGCTCCTCTCACACTCCCCACATCCCCTGCCTGCAGCACAGATCTCCCACCTACATACATACAGCTATAGGGGTGATATATCACACAGGCCCTTCTGCTGCCGCCTCCTCTCACACTCCCCACATCCCCTGCCTGCAGTACAGATCTCCCACCTACATACATACAGCTATAGGGGTGATATATCACACAGGCCCTTCTGCTGCCAGCTCCTCTCACACTCCCCACATCCCCTGCCTGCAGCACAGATCTCCCCACCTACATACATACAGCTATAGGGGTGATATATCACACAGGCCCTTCTGCTGGGCGGCTCCTCTCACACTCCCCACATCCCCTGCCTGCAGCACAGATCTCCCACCTACATACATACAGCTATAGGGGTGATATATCACACAGGCCCTTCTGCTGGGCGGCTCCTCTCACACTCCCCACATCCCCTGCCTGCAGCACAGATCTCCCACCTACATTCATACAGCTATAGGGGTGATATATCACACAGGCCCTTCTGCTGGGCGGCTCCTCTCACACTCCCCACATCCCCTGCCTGCAGTACAGATCTCCCACCTACATACATACAGCTATAGGGGTGATATATCACACAGGCCCTTCTGCTGCCGGCTCCTCTCACACTCCCCACATCCCCTGCCTGCAGCACAGATCTCCCACCTACATACATACAGCTATAGGGGTGATATATCACACAGGCCCTTCTGCTGGGCGGCTCCTCTCACACTCCCCACATCCCCTGCCTGCAGCACAGATCTCCCACCTACATACATACAGCTATAGGGGTGATATATCACACAGGCCCTTCTGCTGGGCGGCTCCTCTCACACTCCCCACATCCCCTGCCTGCAGTACAGATCTCCCACCTACATACATACAGCTATAGGGGTGATATATCACACAGGCCCTTCTGCTGCCGGCTCCTCTCACACTCCCCACATCCCCTGCCTGCAGCACAGATCTCCCACCTACATACATACAGCTATAGGGGTGATATATCACACAGGCCCTTCTGCTGCCGGCTCCTCTCACACTCCCCACATCCCCTGCCTGCAGCACAGATCTCCCACCTACATACATACAGCTATAGGGGTGATATATCACACAGGCCCTTCTGCTGCCGGCTCCTCTCACACTCCCCACATCCCCTGCCTGCAGCACAGATCTCCCACCTACATACATACAGCTATAGGGGTGATATATCACACAGGCCCTTCTGCTGCCAGCTCCTCTCACACTCCCCACATCCCCTGCCTGCAGCACAGATCTCCCACCTACATACATACAGCTATAGGGGTGATATATCACACAGGCCCTTCTGCTGCCGGCTCCTCTCACACTCCCCACATCCCCTGCCTGCAGCACAGATCTCCCACCTACATACATACAGCTATAGGGGTGATATATCACACAGGCCCTTCTGCTGCCGGCTCCTCTCACACTCCCCACATCCCCTGCCTGCAGCACAGATCTCCCACCTACATACATACAGCTATAGGGGTGATATATCACACAGGCCCTTCTACTGCCGGCTCCTCTCACACTCCCCACATCCCCTGCCTACAGCACAGATCTCCCACCTACATACATACAGCTATAGGGGTGATATATCACACAGGCCCTTCTGCTGCCGGCTCCTCTCACACTCCCCACATCCCCTGCCTGCAGCACAGATCTCCCACCTACATACATACAGCTATAGGGGTGATATATCACACAGGCCCTTCTGCTGGGCGGCTCCTCTCACACTCCCCACATCCCCTGCCTGCAGCACAGATCTCCCACCTACATACATACAGCTATAGGGGTGATATATCACACAGGCCCCTCTACTGCCGGCTCCTCTCACACTCCCCACATCCCCTGCCTGCCGCACAGATCTTCCACCTACATACATACAGCTATAGGGGTGATATATCACACAGGCCCTTCTGCTGCCGGCTCCTCTCACACTCCCCACATCCCCTGCCTGCAGCACAGATCTCCCACCTACATACATACAGCTATAGGGGTGATATATCACACAGGCCCTTCTGCTGGGCGGCTCCTCTCACACTCCCAACATCCCCTGCCTGCAGCACAGATCTCCCACCTACATACATACAGCTATAGGGGTGATATATCACACAGGCCCTTCTGCTGGGCGGCTCCTCTCACACTCCCAACATCCCCTGCCTGCAGCACAGATCTCCCACCTACATACATACAGCTATAGGGGTGATATATCACACAGGCCCTTCTGCTGGGCGGCTCCTCTCACACTCCCAACATCCCCTGCCTGCAGCACAGATCTCCCACCTACATACATACAGCTATAGGGGTGATATATCACACAGGCCCTTCTGCTGGGCGGCTCCTCTCACACTCCCAACATCCCCTGCCTGCAGCACAGATCTCCCACCTACATACATACAGCTATAGGGGTGATATATCACACAGGCCCTTCTGCTGGGCGGCTCCTCTCACACTCCCAACATCCCCTGCCTGCAGCACAGATCTCCCACCTACATACATACATACAGCTATAGGGGTGATATATCACACAGGCCCTTCTGCTGGGCGGCTCCTCTCACACTCCCAACATCCCCTGCCTGCAGCACAGATCTCCCACCTACATACATACAGCTATAGGGGTGATATATCACACAGGCCCTTCTGCTGGGCGGCTCCTCTCACACTCCCAACATCCCCTGCCTGCAGCACAGATCTCCCACCTACATACATACAGCTATAGGGGTGATATATCACACAGGCCCTTCTGCTGGGCGGCTCCTCTCACACTCCCAACATCCCCTGCCTGCAGCACAGATCTCCCACCTACATACATACAGCTATAGGGGTGATATATCACACAGGCCCTTCTGCTGCCGGCTCCTCTCACACTCCCAACATCCCCTGCCTGCAGCACAGATCTCCCACCTACATACATACAGCTATAGGGGTGATATATCACACAGGCCCTTCTGCTGGGCGGCTCCTCTCACACTCCCAACATCCCCTGCCTGCAGCACAGATCTCCCACCTACATACATACAGCTATAGGGGTGATATATCACACAGGCCCTTCTGCTGCCGGCTCCTCTCACACTCCCCACATCCCCTGCCTGCAGCACAGATCTCCCACCTACATACATACAGCTATAGGGGTGATATATCACACAGGCCCTTCTGCTGCCAGCTCCTCTCACACTCCCCACATCCCCTGCCTGCAGCACAGATCTCCCACCTACATACATACAGCTATAGGGGTGATATATCACACAGGCCCATCTGCTGCCAGCTCCTCTCACACTCCCCACATCCCCTGCCTGCCGCACAGATCTCCCACCTACATACATACAGCTATAGGGGTGATATATCACACAGGCCCTTCTGCTGGGCGGCTCCTCTCACACTCCCAACATCCCCTGCCTGCAGCACAGATCTCCCACCTACATACATACAGCTATAGGGGTGATATATCACACAGGCCCTTCTGCTGCCGGCTCCTCTCACACTCCCCACATCCCCTGCCTGCAGCACAGATCTCCCACCTACATACATACAGCTATAGGGGTGATATATCACACAGGCCCTTCTGCTGCCAGCTCCTCTCACACTCCCCACATCCCCTGCCTGCAGCACAGATCTCCCACCTACATACATACAGCTATAGGGGTGATATATCACACAGGCCCTTCTGCTGGGCGGCTCCTCTCACACTCCCCACATCCCCTGCCTGCAGCACAGATCTCCCACCTACATACATACAGCTATAGGGGTGATATATCACACAGGCCCCTCTACTGCCGGCTCCTCTCACACTCCCCACATCCCCTGCCTGCCGCACAGATCTTCCACCTACATACATACAGCTATAGGGGTGATATATCACACAGGCCCTTCTGCTGCCGGCTCCTCTCACACTCCCCACATCCCCTGCCTGCAGCACAGATCTCCCACCTACATACATACAGCTATAGGGGTGATATATCACACAGGCCCTTCTGCTGGGCGGCTCCTCTCACACTCCCAACATCCCCTGCCTGCAGCACAGATCTCCCACCTACATACATACAGCTATAGGGGTGATATATCACACAGGCCCTTCTGCTGGGCGGCTCCTCTCACACTCCCAACATCCCCTGCCTGCAGCACAGATCTCCCACCTACATACATACAGCTATAGGGGTGATATATCACACAGGCCCTTCTGCTGGGCGGCTCCTCTCACACTCCCAACATCCCCTGCCTGCAGCACAGATCTCCCACCTACATACATACAGCTATAGGGGTGATATATCACACAGGCCCTTCTGCTGGGCGGCTCCTCTCACACTCCCAACATCCCCTGCCTGCAGCACAGATCTCCCACCTACATACATACAGCTATAGGGGTGATATATCACACAGGCCCTTCTGCTGGGCGGCTCCTCTCACACTCCCAACATCCCCTGCCTGCAGCACAGATCTCCCACCTACATACATACATACAGCTATAGGGGTGATATCACAGGCCCTTCTGCTGGGCGGCTCCTCTCACACTCCCAACATCCCCTGCCTGCAGCACAGATCTCCCACCTACATACATACAGCTATAGGGGTGATATATCACACAGGCCCTTCTGCTGGGCGGCTCCTCTCACACTCCCAACATCCCCTGCCTGCAGCACAGATCTCCCACCTACATACATACAGCTATAGGGGTGATATATCACACAGGCCCTTCTGCTGGGCGGCTCCTCTCACACTCCCAACATCCCCTGCCTGCAGCACAGATCTCCCACCTACATACATACAGCTATAGGGGTGATATATCACACAGGCCCTTCTGCTGCCGGCTCCTCTCACACTCCCAACATCCCCTGCCTGCAGCACAGATCTCCCACCTACATACATACAGCTATAGGGGTGATATATCACACAGGCCCTTCTGCTGGGCGGCTCCTCTCACACTCCCAACATCCCCTGCCTGCAGCACAGATCTCCCACCTACATACATACAGCTATAGGGGTGATATATCACACAGGCCCTTCTGCTGCCGGCTCCTCTCACACTCCCCACATCCCCTGCCTGCAGCACAGATCTCCCACCTACATACATACAGCTATAGGGGTGATATATCACACAGGCCCTTCTGCTGGGCGGCTCCTCTCACACTCCCAACATCCCCTGCCTGCAGCACAGATCTCCCACCTACATACATACAGCTATAGGGGTGATATATCACACAGGCCCTTCTGCTGGGCGGCTCCTCTCACACTCCCAACATCCCCTGCCTGCAGCACAGATCTCCCACCTACATACATACAGCTATAGGGGTGATATATCACACAGGCCCTTCTGCTGGGCGGCTCCTCTCACACTCCCAACATCCCCTGCCTGCAGCACAGATCTCCCACCTACATACATACAGCTATAGGGGTGATATATCACACAGGCCCTTCTGCTGGGCGGCTCCTCTCACACTCCCAACATCCCCTGCCTGCAGCACAGATCTCCCACCTACATACATACATACAGCTATAGGGGTGATATCACAGGCCCTTCTGCTGGGCGGCTCCTCTCACACTCCCAACATCCCCTGCCTGCAGCACAGATCTCCCACCTACATACATACAGCTATAGGGGTGATATATCACACAGGCCCTTCTGCTGGGCGGCTCCTCTCACACTCCCAACATCCCCTGCCTGCAGCACAGATCTCCCACCTACATACATACAGCTATAGGGGTGATATATCACACAGGCCCTTCTGCTGGGCGGCTCCTCTCACACTCCCAACATCCCCTGCCTGCAGCACAGATCTCCCACCTACATACATACAGCTATAGGGGTGATATATCACACAGGCCCTTCTGCTGCCGGCTCCTCTCACACTCCCAACATCCCCTGCCTGCAGCACAGATCTCCCACCTACATACATACAGCTATAGGGGTGATATATCACACAGGCCCTTCTGCTGGGCGGCTCCTCTCACACTCCCAACATCCCCTGCCTGCAGCACAGATCTCCCACCTACATACATACAGCTATAGGGGTGATATATCACACAGGCCCTTCTGCTGCCGGCTCCTCTCACACTCCCCACATCCCCTGCCTGCAGCACAGATCTCCCACCTACATACATACAGCTATAGGGGTGATATATCACACAGGCCCTTCTGCTGCCAGCTCCTCTCACACTCCCCACATCCCCTGCCTGCAGCACAGATCTCCCACCTACATACATACAGCTATAGGGGTGATATATCACACAGGCCCTTCTGCTGCCAGCTCCTCTCACACTCCCCACATCCCCTGCCTGCCGCACAGATCTCCCACCTACATACATACAGCTATAGGGGTGATATATCACACAGGCCCTTCTGCTGGGCGGCTCCTCTCACACTCCCAACATCCCCTGCCTGCAGCACAGATCTCCCACCTACATACATACAGCTATAGGGGTGATATATCACACAGGCCCTTCTGCTGCCGGCTCCTCTCACACTCCCCACATCCCCTGCCTGCAGCACAGATCTCCCACCTACATACATACAGCTATAGGGGTGATATATCACACAGGCCCTTCTGCTGCCAGCTCCTCTCACACTCCCCACATCCCCTGCCTGCAGCACAGATCTCCCACCTACATACATACAGCTATAGGGGTGATATATCACACAGGCCCTTCTACTGCCGGCTCCTCTCACACTCCCCACATCCCCTGCCTGCAGCACAGATCTCCCACCTACATACATACAGCTATAGGGGTGATACATCACACAGGCCTTTCTGCTGGGCGGCTCCTCTCACACTCCCAACATCCCCCCGGTAACTGACCAACAACAATTAATATGGGGGTGATATTTGGGATTTCTGGTTTGCAGTGGACGGTCACTAACCAACAATCACCTGCCAGTACCACTATCCCCTGTGGGTGGAGGGTGGATGTGACTGTGTGAGTGTGACGTAAGCAGTGGATGTGACTGTGTGAGTGTGAGGTAAGCAGTGGATGTGACTGTGTGAGTGTGACGTAAGCAGTGGATGTGACTGTGTGAGTGTGACGTAAGCAGTGGATGTGACTGTGTGAGTGTGATGTGAGCAGTGGATGTGACTGTGTGAGTGTGATGTGAGCAGTGGATGTGACTATGTGAGTGTGACGTGAGCAGTGGATGTGACTGTGTGAGTGTGATGTGAGCAGTGGATGTGACTGTGTGAGTGTGATGTGAGCAGTGGATGTGACTATGTGAGTGTGACGTGAGCAGTGGATGTGACTATGTGAGTGTGACGTAAGCAGTGGATGTGACTGTGTGAGTGTGATGTGAGCAGTGGATGTGACTGTGTGAGTGTGACGTGAGCAGTGGATGTGACTATGTGAGTGTGACGTGAGCAGTGGATGTGACTGTGTGAGTGTGATGTGAGTAGTGGATGTGACTGTGTGAGTGTGACGTGAGCAGTGGATGTGACTGTGTGAGTGTGACGTGAGCAGTGGATGTGACTATGTGAGTGTGATGTGAGCAGTGGATGTGACTATGTGAGTGTGATGTGAGCAGTGGGTGTGACTGTGTGAGTGTGAGGTAAGCAGTGGATGTGACTGTGTGAGTGTGACGTAAGCAGTGGATGTGACTGTGTGAGTGTGACGTGAGCAGTGGATGTGACTATGTGAGTGTGATGTGAGCAGTGGATGTGACTATGTGAGTGTGATGTGAGCAGTGGGTGTGACTGTGTGAGTGTGAGGTAAGCAGTGGATGTGACTGTGTGAGTGTGACGTGAGCAGTGGATGTGACTGTGTGAGTGTGATGTGAGCAGTGGATGTGACTATGTGAGTGTGACGTGAGCAGTGGATGTGACTGTGTGAGTGTGACGTGAGCAGTGGATGTGACTATGTGAGTGTGATGTGAGCAGTGGATGTGACTATGTGAGTGTGACGTGAGCAGTGGATGTGACTGTGTGAGTGTGACGTGAGCAGTGGATGTGACTATGTGAGTGTGACGTGAGCAGTGGATGTGACTGTGTGAGTGTGATGTGAGTAGTGGATGTGACTGTGTGAGTGTGACGTGAGCAGTGGATGTGACTGTGTGAGTGTGATGTGAGCAGTGGATGTGACTATGTGAGTGTGATGTGAGCAGTGGATGTGACTGTGTGAGTGTGATGTGAGCAGTGGATGTGACTGTGTGAGTGTGACGTGAGCAGTGGATGTGACTGTGTGAGTGTGATGTAAGCAGTGGATGTGACTATGTGAGTGTGATGTGAGCAGTGGATGTGACTGTGTGAGTGTGATGTGAGCAGTGGATGTGACTGTGTGAGTGTGATGTGAGCAGTGGATGTGACTGTGTGAGTGTGACGTGAGCAGTGGATGTGACTGTGTGAGTGTGACGTGAGCAGTGGATGTGACTGTGTGAGTGTGACGTGAGCAGTGGATGTGACTGTGTGAGTGTGAGGTAAGCAGTGGATGTGACTATGTGAGTGTGACGTGAGCAGTGGATGTGACTGTGTGAGTGTGACGTAAGCAGTGGATGTGACTGTGGGGCAGATTTATTAAGCCTGGTGAAGTGATAAAGTGTAAGGGGATAAAGCTCCAGCCAATCACCTCCTGTCATTTTTTAAACCCAGCCAGTGATATGGTAGTCAGAAGCTGATTGGCTGTTACTTTATCACCATGTAATTTATCACTTCACTAAGCTTAATAAATCTGCCCCTTAGTGAGTTAGTGTGAGGTAAGCAGTGGATGTGACTGTGAGAGTAAGTGTGAGGTAAGCAGTGGATATGACTGTGTGAGTGTGATGTAAGCAGTGGGTGTGACTGTGTGAGTGTGACGTGAGCAGTGGATGTGACTGTGTAAGTGTAAGGTAAGCAGTGGATGTGACTGTGAGAGTAAGTGTGAGGTAAGCAGTGGATGTGACTGTGTTAATGTGAGGTAAGCAGTGGGTGTGACTGTGTGGTAAGTGTGAGGTAAGCAGTGGGTGTGGCTGTGTGAGTAAGTGTGAGGTAAGCAGTGGGTGTGACTGTGTGGTAAGTGTGAGGTAAGCAGTGGGTGTGACTGTGTGGTAAGTGTGAGGTAAGCAGTGGGTGTGACTGTGTGAGTAAGTGTGAGGTAAGCAGTGGATGTGACTGTGTGAGTAAGTTTGAAGTAAGCAGTGGGTGTAACTGTGAGAGTAAGTGTGAGGTAAGCAGTGGATGTGACTGTGTGAGTAAGTGTGAGGTAAGCAGTGGATGTGACTGTGAGTGTGAGGTAAGCAGTGGGTGTGACTGTGAGTGTGAGGTAAGCAGTGGGTGTGACTGTGTGGTAAGTGTGAGGTAAGCAGTGGGTGTGACTATGTGGTAAGTGTGAGGTAAGCAGTGGGTGTGGCTGTGTGAGTAAGTGTGAGGTAAGCAGTGGGTGTGACTGTGTGAGGTAAGCAGTGGATGTGACTGTGTGAGTAAGTTTGAAGTAAGCAGTGGGTGTAACTGTGAGAGTAAGTGTGAGGTAAGCAGTGGATGTGACTGTGTGAGTAAGTGTGAGGTAAGCAGTGGATGTGACTGAGTGTGAGGTAAGCAGTGGGTGTGACTGAGTGTGAGGTAAGCAGTGGATGTGACTGTGTAAGTGTGAAGTAAGTAGTGAGTGTGACTGAGAGTGTGAGGTAAGCAGTGGTTGTGACTGTAAGTGTGATGTAAGCAGTGGATGTGACTGTGTGAGTGTGAGGTAAGCAGTTGATGTGACTGTGAGTAAGTGTGAGGTAAGCAGTAGCTGTGACTGTGTGAGTAAGTGTGAGTTAAGTAGTGGGTGTGACCACGAGTAAGTGTGAGGTAAGCAGTGGTTGTGACTGTGTGAGGTAAGCAGTGGATGTGACTGTGTGAGTAAGTGTGAGTTAAGTAGTGGATGTGACTGTGAGTAAGTGTGAGGTAAGCAGTGGATGTGACTGTGTGAGTGTGAGGTAAGGAGTGGATGTGACTGTGTGAATAAGTGTGAGGTAAGCAGTGGGTGTGACTGTGTGAGTAAGTGTGAGTTAAGTAGTTGATGTGACTGTTAGTAAGTGTGAAGGAAGCAGTGGCTGTGACTGTGCAGGTCTGAGGTAAGTAGTTATTGTGTGATTAAGTGTTACTAGTGAATGTGACTGTGTGAGTAAGTGTGAGGTAAGCAGTGGATGTGACTGTAAGTGAGGTAAGCAGTGGATGTGACTGTAAGTGTGAGGTAAGCAGTGGATGTGACTGTAAGTGTGAGGTAAGCAGTGGATGTGACTGTGTAAGTGTGAAGTAAGTAGTGGGTGTGACTGAGAGTGTGAGGTAAGCAGTGGTTGTGACTGTAAGTGTGATGTAAGCAGTGGATGTGACTGTGTGAGTGTGAGGTAAGCAGTGGATGTGACTGTGAGTAAGTGTGAGGTAAGCAGTAGCTGTGACTGTGTGAGTAAGTGTGAGTTAAGTAGTGGGTGTGACTGCGAGTAAGTGTGAGGTAAGCAGTGGTTGTGACTGTGTGAGGTAAGCAGTGGATGTGACTGTGTGAGTAAGTGTGAGTTAAGTAGTGGATGTGACTGTGAGTAAGTGTGAGGTAAGCAGTGGTTGTGACTGTAAGTGTGAGGTAAGCAGTGGATGTGACTGTGTGAGTGTGAGGTAAGGAGTGGATGTGACTGTGTGAATAAGTGTGAGGTAAGCAGTGGGTGTGACTGAGTGAGTAAGTGTGAGTTAAGTAGTTGATGTGACTGTTAGTAAGTGTGAAGGAAGCAGTGGCTGTGACTGTGCAGGTCTGAGGTAAGTAGTTATTGTGTGATTAAGTGTTACTAGTGAATGTGACTGTGTGAGTAAGTGTGAGGTAAGCAGTGGATGTGACTGTAAGTGAGGTAAGCAGTGGATGTGACTGTAAGTGTGAGGTAAGCAGTGGATGTGACTGTAAGTGTGAGGTAAGCAGTGGATGTGGCTGTAAGTGTGAGATAAGCAGTGGATTTGACTGTGTAAGTGTGAGGTAAGCAGTGGATGTGACTGTGTAAGTGTGAGGTAAGCAGAAGGTGTGACTGTGTAAGTATGAGGTAAGTAGTGGATGTGACTGTAAGTGTGAGGTAAGCAGTAGGTGTGACTGTGTAAGTGTGAGGTAAGTGGTGGATGTGACTGTGTAAGTGTGAGGTAAGCAGTAGGTGTGACTGTGTAAGTGTAAGGTAAGTAGTGGATGTGACTGTGTGAGTGTGAGGTAAGCAGTGGGTGTGACTGTGAGTGTGAGGTAAGCAGTGGGTGTGACTGTGAGTGTGATGTAAGCAGTGGGTGTGACTGTGTAAGTGTGAGGTAAGCAGTGGTTGTGACTGTAAGTGTGATGTAAGCAGTGGATGTGACTGTGTGAGTGTGAGGTAAGCAGTGGATGTGACTGTGAGTAAGTGTGAGGTAAGCAGTAGCTGTGACTGTGTGAGTAAGTGTGAGTTAAGTAGTGGGTGTGACCGCGAGTAAGTGTGAGGTAAGCAGTGGTTGTGACTGTGTGAGGTAAGCAGTGGATGTGACTGTGTGAGTAAGTGTGAGTTAAGCAGTGGATGTGACTGTGAGTAAGTGTGAGGTAAGCAGTGGTTGTGACTGTAAGTGTGAGGTAAGCAGTGGATGTGACTGTGTGAGTGTGAGGTAAGGAGTGGATGTGACTGTGTGAATAAGTGTGAGGTAAGCAGTGGGTGTGACTGTGTGAGTAAGTGTGAGTTAAGTAGTTGATGTGACTGTTAGTAAGTGTGAAGGAAGCAGTGGCTGTGACTGTGCAGGTCTGAGGTAAGTAGTTATTGTGTGATTAAGTGTTACTAGTGAATGTGACTGTGTGAGTAAGTGTGAGGTAAGCAGTGGATGTGACTGTAAGTGAGGTAAGCAGTGGATGTGACTGTAAGTGTGAGGTAAGCAGTGGATGTGACTGTAAGTGTGAGGTAAGCAGTGGATGTGACTGTGTGAGGTAAGTAGTGGATGTGACTGTGTGAGTGTGAGGTAAGCAGTGGGTGTGACTGTGTGAGGTAAGCAGTGGGTGTGACTGTGCAAGTGTGAGGTAAGCAGTGGATGTGACTGTGTGAGTGTGAGGTAAGCAGTGGATGTGACTGTGTGAGTGTGAGGTAAGCAGTGGGTGTGACTGTGTAAGTGTGAGGTAAGCAGTGGGTGTGACTGTGTGTGAGGTAAGCAGTGGGTGTGACTGTGTAAGTGTGAGGTAAGCAGTGGATGTGAGTGTGAGGTAAGCAGTGGGTGTGACTGTGTGAGGTAAGCAGTGGGTGTGACTGTGTAAGTGTGAGGTAAGGAGTGGGTGTGACTGTGTAAGTGTGAGGTAAGCAGTGGGTGTGACTGTGTGTGAGGTAAGCAGTGGGTGTGACTGTGTAAGTGTGAGGTAAGCAGTGGATGTGACTGTAAGTGTGAGGTAAGCAGTGGATGTGGCTGTAAGTGTGAGGTAAGCAGTGGATTTGACTGTGTAAGTGTGAGGTAAGCAGTGGATGTGACTGTGTAAGTGTGAGGTAAGCAGTAGGTGTGACTGTGTAAGTGTGAGGTAAGTAGGGGATGTGACTGTGTAAGTCTGAGGTAAGCAGTGGGTGTGACTGTGTGAGTAAGTGTGAGGTAAGCAGTGGGTGTGAGAGTGAGGTAAGCAGTGGGTGTGACTGTGTGAGTAAGTGTGAGGTAAGCAGTGGGTGTGAGAGTGAGGTAAGCAGTGGATGTGACTGTGTAAGTGTGAGGTAAGTGTGAGGTAAGCAGTGGGTGTGACTGTGTAAGTGTGAGGTAAGCAGTGGTTGTGACTGTGTGAGTAAGTGTGAGGTAAGTAGTGGGTGTGAGTGAGGTAAGCAGTGGGTGTGACTGTGTAAGTGTGAGGTAAGCAGTGGGTGTGAGAGTGAGGTAAGCAGTGGATGTGACTGTGTAAGTGTGAGGTAAGCAGTGGGTGTGAGAGTGAGGTAAGCAGTGGATGTGACTGTGTAAGTGTGAGGTAAGCAGTGGGTGTGACTGTGTAAGTGTGAGGTAAGCAGTCGGTGTGAGAGTGAGGTAAGTGACTGTGTAAGTGTGAGGTCTGACACGTGGCCCCTTCCTGTGCAGTGTAATATAATGTATGAGGTATCTCCAGCTGTGTGGTGTATGGAGGCTGGATGTATGAGGTATCTCCAGCTGCGTGGCGTCTGGAGGCTGGATGTATGAGGTATCTCCAGCTGCGTGGCGTCTGGAGGCTGGATGTATGAGGCATCTCCAGCTGCGTGGCGTCTGGAGGCTGGATGTATGAGGCATCTCCCGCTGCGTGGTGTATGGACGCTGGATGTATGAGGCATCTCTCGCTGCATGGTGTATGGAGGCTGGATGTATGAGGCATCTCCCGCTGTGTGGTGTATGGAGGCTGGATGTATGAGGTATCTGTAGCTGCGTGGTGTATGGAGGCTGGATGTATGAGGCATCTCTCGCTGTGTGGCATAGGGAGGCTAGATGTATGAGGCATCTCCGTTATGTGGCGTATGGAGGCTGGATGTATGAGGTATCTCACGCTGCGTGGTGTATGGAGGCTGGATGTATGAGGCATCTCTCGCTGCGTGGTCTATGGAGGCTGGATGTATGAGGCATCTCCCGCTGTGTGGTGTATGGAGGCTGGATGTATGAGGCATCTCTCGCTGCGTGGTCTATGGAGGCTGGATGTATGAGGCATCTCTCGCTGCGTGGTGTATGGAGGCTGGATGTATGAGGCATCTCCCGCTGTGTGGTGTATGGAGGCTGGATGTATGAGGCATCTCCCGCTGTGTGGTGTATGGAGGCTGGATGTATGAGGC
Organism: Pseudophryne corroboree; assembly: GCF_028390025.1. Classification (NCBI taxonomy): domain Eukaryota; kingdom Metazoa; phylum Chordata; class Amphibia; order Anura; family Myobatrachidae; genus Pseudophryne; species Pseudophryne corroboree. The sequence goes on from NC_086448.1 coordinate 845,482,322, forward strand.
ATCTCTCGCTGCGTGGTCTATGGAGGCTGGATGTAAGAGGCATTTCTCATTGCGTGGTGTATGGAGGCTGGATGTATGAGGTATCTGTAGCTGTGTGGTGTATGGAGACTGGATGTATGAGGCAGCTCTCGCTGCGTGGCATATGGAGGCTGGATGTGTGAGGACACATCGAGGGTGTGGTGTATGGAGGCTGGATGTATGAGGTATCTCCCGCTGCGTGGTGTATGGAGGCTGGATGTATGAGGTATCTCCCTCTGCGTGGTGTATGGAGGCTGGATGTATGAGGTATCTGTAGCTGTGTGGTGTATGGAGGCTGGATGTATGAGGTATCTCCCTCTGCGTGGTGTATGGAGGCTGGATGTATGAGGTATCTGTAGCTGTGTGGTGTATGGAGGCTGGATGTATGAGGTATCTCCCGCTGCGTGGTGTATGGAGGCTTGGCGTATGGAGGCTGGTGTGTGAGGACACATCGGGGGTGTGGTGTATGGAGGCTGGATGTGTGAGGACACATCGGGGGGTGTGGTGTATGGAGGCTGGATGTGTAAGGACACATCGGGGGGTGTGGTGTATGGAGGCTGGATGTGTGAGGACACATCAGGGGGTGTGGTGTATGGAGGCTGGATGTGTGAGGACACATTGGCGGGTGTGGTGCATGGAGGCTGGATGTATGAGGTATCTGTAGCTGCATTGCGTATGGAGGTTAGATGTATGAGGCATCTCTCGCTGTGTGGCGTATGGAGGCTGGATGTATGAGGACACATCGGGGGTGTGGTGTATGGAGGCTGGATGTGTGAGGACACATTCGGGGGTGTGGTGTATGGAGGCTGGATGTGTGAGGACACATTAGGGGGTGTGGTGTATGGAGGCTGGATGTATGAGGTATCTGTAGCTGCGTGGCGTATGGAGGCTGGATGTATGAGGTATCTGTAGCTGCGTGGCGTATGGAGGCTGGATGTGTGAGGACACATCGGGGTACGGGGGTACGGGTATACGGGTAACGCAGCGCCGGATGAGGGTAACACAGCACCGGATATGGGTCACGCAGCGCCGGATACTGGTGACACAGCGCCAGACACGTATAACACAGCGCCAGATGAGGTCTAACGCAGTGCCGGACACGGGTAAAACAGCGGCAGATACGGAAACAGCGGTAGAAACGGAAACAGCGGCAGAAACGGAAAAAGCGGCAGAAACGGAAAAAGCGGCAGAAACGGAAAAAGCGGCAGATACGGAGGACACAGCTAACACAGCGCCAACTACAGGTAACGCAGCACCTGATACGGGTGACACAGCGGCGGATACGGGTGACACAGCGGCGGATACGGGTGACACAGCGGCGGATACGGGTGACACAGCGGCGGATACAGGTAACACAGTGGCGGATACAGGTAACACAGCGGCGGATACGGGTAACAGTGAGGGATACGGTTAACACAGCGCCAGATACGGGTAACACAGCGCCAGATACGGGTAACACAGCGCCAGATATGGGTAACACAGCGCCAGATACGGGTAACACAGCGCCAGATACGGGTAACACAATGTTACGTTCCTGGTGCTCAGAACAAGGGAGATGTTGCGTAGTGAGTCCTGAGCACCAGAACGTGACGCTGAAACGAGGTGTGGTGTGGAAATAGCCCCTAGCACCCTACCTCCGTTGTTTCACCCGTGTGGTCAGTTCACGCCTGCATGACTATGGTTTCTTGGGCCCACGGCAGCCGCGTTTGAAGGGCGGATTAGGTCTGCCCAATTCCGATGCCGCCAGGTCTTAGAGTGAGACAAGGCGTGAACCGAGACAGGACAATAACAAGGGGACCTCTAACTAAAGCAAACAGAAGGCTAGGGGCTACTAACAACCCTAAACCTAAATGTATATGTGCGGCACGCCGCCAAGGAAAAGAACAACAAAGGAAATGCTGTCCACACGCCGACACTATACTGTTGTGTACCGGCGGTGACAGCATATGCAGAACCCTCTGCAAAACATCAGTAACAAAATATAACCAAAGAATACAGCGGCCTAGGCCGACGGACGCGGCAAAGCCGCTACTCACGGAACCGGTACAAATACTGGCAAACGGATAGGAACCCCCAATGTAGCCGACACAGGCTCTCAGAACCGGAGGACAGGCAGAATCCCAAACGACAGACCGGTGGACACCAAGAAGCCAGATACTCGATCAGGCACAGACAAAGCCACAGGACTTCTGGACACGAACGCTTCACGGCAGGACACTGAATCAGACGCTGGAACAGACACTGGAACAAGGCTGGAAGCTGCTAGACAGAAGCTCAGAAACTCAGGAACTGGCAGGAACTAGCTCAGAACTATCACCGGCGTCTGTGTATTGCACTGAGCCAGAATATAACAGAGAGCCCTAATTAATTATGTCGTGCAGCTGCCCTGCTGCACAACTGACAGGTGCAATTAACAGACACGTGAGGCTGAACACATGGGAACAAGCTGCAATTACACAGACTCACCACCGGCAGCAAACAAGAGTCTTCTAAACCAGAGCAATGGGAAATCCTGGCCTGCAAGAGAACTATAAACATAAAATAGGAATGAACCACTACCTGTGGTTCATAACACACAGCACCAGATACAGGTAACACAGCGCCAGATATGGGTAACACAGTGCCAGATACGGGTAACACAGCGCCAGATACGGGTAACACAGCACCAGATACGGGTAACACAGCGCCAGATATGGGTAACACAGCGCCAGATATGGGTAACACAGTGCTAGATACAGGCAACACCTCTACTACATCCATACTCCTGCTTCCCCTGCACCAGGTATGATGGGGGGTAACACCTCTACTACATCCATGCTCCTGCTTCCCCTGCACCAGGTATGATGGGGGGTAACACCTCTACTACATCCATGCTCCTGCTTCTCCTGCACCAGGTATGATGGGAGGTAACACCTCTACTACATCCATACTCCTGCTTCTCCCGCACCAGGTATGATGGGGGGGTAACACCTCTACTACATCCATACTCCTGCTTCCCCTGCACCAGGTATGATGAGGGGTAACACCTCTACTACATCCATGCTCCTGCTTCCCCTGCACCAGGTATGATGAGGGGTAACACCTCTACTACATCCATGCTCCTGCTTCCCCTGCACCAGGTATGATGGGGGGGTAACACCTCTACTACATCCATGCTCCTGCTTCCCCTGCACCAGGTATGATGGGGGGGTAACACCTCTACTACATCCATACTCCTGCTTCCCCTGCACCAGGTATGATGGGGGTAACACCTCTACTACATCCATGCTCCTGCTTCCCCTGCACCAGGTATGATGGGGGGTAACACCTCTACTACATCCATGCTCCTGCTTCTCCCGCACCAGGTATGATGGGGGGGTAACACCTCTACTACATCCATACTCCTGCTTCCCCTGCACCAGGTATGATGAGGCGTAACACCTCTACTACATCCATGCTCCTGCTTCCCCTGCACCAGGTATGATGGGGGGTAACACCTCTACTATATCCATGCTCCTGCTTCCCCTGCACCAGGTATGATGGGGGGTAACACCTCTACTACATCCATGCTCCTGCTTCCCCTGCACCAGGTATGATGGGGGGTAACACCTCTACTACATCCATGCTCCTGCTTCCCCTGCACCAGGTATGATGGGGGGGTAACAGCTCTACTACATCCATGCTCCTGCATCCCCCGCACCAGGTATGATGGGGGGTAACACCTCTACTACATCCATGCTCCTGTTAGGCGCCGGGGTCCGCTCGTCGGTGCGGCCCGGCGCCTAGCAACCAGGGACGCCGTACGCGTACAGCCGCCGGCTCCCTGGCAACGCTAGACGCCGGGCGCACTGAGCCGCACGGACCCTAGCAACGGGGACGCCACTGGCGGACCGCGTTCCCCGTTGCTGGGTCCAGTTAAAATGATTGTGCACCTGTTTCCTGGCCGTGCAGCAAGGCAGCTGCACGGCATTTATGTAATCAGCCCTGTCAGCAGCTGATTGGAGGACTCCTGTTTATATGCACTCTCAGGGCTTCTCACAGATGCCGGTAATAGCTTCCTGCATGCTGTCCTTGTTTGCTGAGAGTCTGTTTCCAGTCTTGCTGTATCCGGTCGTTCCAGTCTCCAGTAGTCCTGTACTCGAAAGTTGTCATCTTGTTCCTGGAGTCCTGACTGATCACCGTTTAACATCCAGTGGTGTTCGTGAGTCACGGCTTTGCCGTGTGTTGCGGCTTGGCCGCTTTACCATTTATTATTTGTGTTTTGGAGCATTTTGCGGAGGGTTCCGCTTCCACAGGTCCACTCTGGTATCCGGCGGTGCTGGGTAGGAGTATTGGACAAGTGGATTTTTGGTTGTCCTTTTCCCTGGCGGTTTTTCCGCACATACTTCAGGTCTTTGCTAGTTAGCTTGTTGCCCCTGGCCTGTTGTCAGTCAGAGGTCCTCTTGTTATCATCCTGCCTCGGATTTCCCTTTGTCTCTCATTAAGACCGGGGGGCACCGGAGTTGGGCAGACATAATCCGCCCTTCAAACGTGGCTGCCAAGGGCTCAAGAAACCATAGTCTCGCAAGGGATTTCCGATAGCACGGGTGAGACAATAGAGTTAGGGCGCCAGGGGCAACTAGTCTTTCCTGCTCCCGTTACCAGCATTCCATTCCAGCGCTCTGGTCATTGTCATAAGATCTCCTCTGGTCAGGAGTGCTGGGAATCATAACATTATTACCGGCCATACCAAAACTTAAAATTAAACGGGGTTTAATTTTTTTCTCATTCAGTTTTGTAAGAGTTTATCGGCCTCATGAATCCAACAGATTTAGGGCCAAATCCAGGTCAGCTCTTAGTCAGCCAGATTCAAGAACTTACTCAGATGGTTCAGGATCTTTCCCTTCGGGTGAAGTCGCAGGAAGATCTTTTGCGAACTTCCCCGAAGGTAGTCCCTGAACCAAAGATGCATTTGCCTGACCGTTTTTCTGGTGATAGGAAAGAGTTTTTTAATTTTAAAGAATCCTGTAAACTTTATTTTCGTTTAAGACCGATCTCCTCGGGTACTGAATCTCAGCGGGTTGGGATTATTATTTATTTGCTCCAGGGGGATCCTCAGACCTGGGCATTTGGTTTAAAAGCAGAGGATCCGGCCTTGTTGTCAGTAGACGCCTTTTTTGGGTCTTTAGGGCTATTGTATGATGACCCTGATAGAGAGGCATCCGCTGAAGGTCAGTTGCGCGCTCTCAGACAGGGTAGGAATCCTGCAGAGGTTTATTGTACGGAGTTTCGCCGTTGGTCGAACGACTGTGGCTGGAATGACCCAGCCCTGCGCAGTCAGTTTCGCCTCGGCTTATCAGAGTCTATAAAAGACAGTCTCCTTCAGTATCCCGCTCCTGAGACTCTCGATAAACTCATGGAGCTTTCTATTAAGATTGATCGTCGTCTCAGAGAGCGGAGGGCTGAAAAAGGAGCACCTGTCAGGTCAACTCCATGTGTATTTTCCATTCCTGAGGACGTAGAGGAGCCCATGCAGATGGGTCTCTCCCGGCTGTCTCCTGAAGAAAGAGCCAGAAGGCAAAACTCTGGTCTTTGTTTGTACTGTGGGGGTAAGGGACATTTTGCTCGTAATTGTCCGAACAAGTCGGGAAACGCCTCGACCAGGTGAATTGTGAGGGGGTTCACCTAGGTCTGCAGCTTATCTCCTCGAATAACTCCCTTTTAGTCCCAGCTAAAGTTTCCTTTGGCAGCCTCAGTTCTTCGGTGTCGGCTTTTGTTGACAGTGGAGCTGCAGGAAACTTTATGGATTTAACTTGGGCTAAGGCCTTAGGCATTCCTCAGTTATCTTTGGGTAGGTGTGTCACCAGGCATGGCTTAGATGGGAGTCCACTGTCCAATGGGGTTATTTCCCTCTGTACACCCCCTGTGCTACTTACGGTAGGAGCTCTTCATTCTGAAAAAATCAAGTTCTTCCTTACCCATTGCCCAGCAGTTCCAGTGGTTCTGGGTCACCCTTGGCTGGCCTTTCATAATCCCACCATTGATTGGCGGTCGGGGGAGATTTCACAATGGGGTACCTTCTGTGATAAGGAATGTATTTCGTTTCCAGTCAGAATAGCAGCTGCCATTCCTGAACTCATTCCCGTGGAATACCAAGAGTTTGCTGATGTGTTCTCCAAGGGCAATGCAGACATTCTGCCTCCACATCGGCCTTATGATTGTGCTATTGAGCTAATTCCTGGTGCCGCATTGCCAAAGGGAAGGTTATATGCTTTATCTGGGCCAGAAACTGCGGCCATGAATGATTATGTTAAGGAGAGCCTAGGGAAAGGATTTATTAGGCCATCAAAATCTCCTTTAAGTGCAGGCTTCTTCTTTGTGGAGAAAAAGGATGGCTCGCTTAGACCTTGCATTGACTTTAGAGCCCTGAATAAAATCTCAGTAAAAAATACTTATCCTCTGCCGCTGATTTCTGTCCTCTTTGATCAGCGGCGTTCGGCTGTGATTTTTTCTAAAATTGACCTAAGAGGAGCGTATAATCTCATCCGAATCAAGTCTGGAGATGAGTGGAAGACGGCCTTCAGTACTCAGTCGGGTCACTACGAGTACCTGGTGATGCCGTTCGGCTTGTCTAACGCTCCAGCAGTTTTCCAGGACCTCATTAACGATGTGCTCCGTGACTTCCTAGGGAAATTCGTGGTCGTTTACTTAGACGACATCCTGATTTATTCTGACTCAATTGAACAACATGTTACCCAGGTGCGTCAGGTTCTTCAAAAGTTACGTGAGAATCATCTATATGCCAAGCTGGAGAAATGTGAGTTTCATGTCACGGAGGTATCTTTTTTAGGGTACATTATTTCCCCTCAGGGATTTTTCATGGAACCTAAGAAGCTCCAGGCCATCCTTAGTTGGGCGCAACCCACCAATTTAAAAGCAATTCAGCGCTTTTTAGGGTTTGCGAATTATTATAGGAGGTTCATTCATTCTTTTTCCGACCTGGTTGCTCCCATTGTGGCTCTGACAAAGAAAGGAGCGGATCCTACCAACTGGTCGCGTGAAGCTGAGTTGTCCTTTCGGGCCCTGAAACAAGCTTTTGTCTCGGCTCCAGTCCTCAGACATCCCAATCCAGAATTGCCCTTCATTGTGGAGGTTGATGCCTCGGAGGTTGGAGTGGGGCTATCCTATCTCAAAAGGATCCGGAGTCTCTGGAACTACGTCCTTGTGCCTTTATGTCCAGGAAATTCTCCTCCGCTGAATCCAACTATGACGTTGGTAACCGGGAGTTACTGGCAATAAAATGGGCTTTCGAGGAGTGGAGGCATTGGCTGGAGGGAGCAACACATACTATTTCAGTATTGACTGACCATAAAAACCTGCAATACATCGAATCAGCTAAGCGGCTGAATGCCCGGCAGGCTCGTTGGGCTTTATTCTTTACTCGTTTCAAATTTATTATCACTTTCAGGCCAGGTTCCAAGAATACCAAGGCGGATGCCCTGTCACGCAGTTTTCTTCCGGTTCACAATAACAGTCCTGTTACTTCCATACTTCCATCTTCAGTCATTTGGGCAGGCCTCACACAAGATTTATTTACCCAGTTAAAACAGCTTCAACACCAAGCTCCTGGAAATACTCCTGCTGGTCGTCTTTACGTCCCTGAGTTTTTGAGAGCTACTGTTTTGACTGAGTTCCATGATAACAAAGTTTCCGGGCATCCGGGGATCTCTAAGACTTTGGAGTTAGTCTCCCGCTCAGTATGGTGGCCTGGTCTTTCTAAAGACGTTAAGGAGTTTGTTTTTTCATGTCAGGTTTGTGCACAGCATAAGGTTCCCCGTTCCTTGCCTATCGGGCAACTTATGCCCTTAAATGTCCCCCTCAGGCCATGGTCTCATATTTCCATGGATTTTGTGGTAGACCTTCCCCTTTCAGCCGGATTCCGAGTCATATGGGTGGTAGTGGACCGTTTTAGCAAGATGGCTCATTTCATTGCTCTTCCCCGACTGCCATCTGACCAAGGATTGGCAGTTTTGTTTCTCCGCCATGTTTTCAGACTTTATGGGTTGCCCACTGATATTGTTTCTGATCGGGGTCCACAATTCATTGCACAATTCTGGAAGTGTTTTTGTGCTTCATTAAAGATGAAATTGTCATTAACATCCGGTTACCACCCCCAATCCAACGGGCAAACCGAGCGAGTTAACCAATCATTGAAACAGTATTTGCGTTTGTACTCAGCCAAACTCCAGAATGATTGGTCCGAGTTTCTTCCATTGGCGGAGTTTGCTTACAATAATTCTTGTCATTCCTCCACTAATGTGTCTCCACTCTTTTCAGTTTTTGGTTTTCACCCCAGAGCTAATTCTTTTTTTCAACATTCCTCAGTTTCCTCGCTAACCTTAACCTCCCATCTCAGAGCCATTTGGAAAAAAGTGCACATTGCTCTCAGAAAAGCGGCCTTTCAAGAGAAAAATTTTTCTGACAGGCTCCGACGTCCTTGCACTTTTAAGGTGGGAGATAGGGTATGGTTGTCGACTCGTAACATTAGACTTCGACAATCCTCGGCTAGATTGGGACCCAAATTTATTGGACCATTTCATATTATTAAAAAAGTCAACCCAGTTGCTTTCCGGTTACGTTTACCAAGATCTCTCCGGATTGGAAATACGTTTCATTGCTCCCTGTTGAAACCATACGTTTCTTCCAGCAGATTTCCTCGGAAGATCTCTCAGGGAAGATCTCCAGTGGATGTACAGGGACAACAGGAGTTTCTGGTGGAGAAGGTTCTCGATTCCAAATTGTCCCGGGGCAGGCTTTATTTTCTGGTTCACTGGAGAGGCTATGGTCCAGAGGAAAGGTCTTGGGTCCTGGATAAGGATCTTCATGCCCCGAGGCTCAAGAGGGCATTTTTTCGGGAATTTCCTCGGAAGCCTGGCTTTAGGGGTTCCTTGACCCCTCCTCAAGGGGGGGGTACTGTTAGGCGCCAGGGTCCGCTCGTTGGTGCGGCCCGGCGCCTAGCAACCAGGGACGCCGTACGCGTACAGCCGCCGGCTCCCTGGCAACGCTAGACGCCGGGCGCACTGAGCCGCACGGACCCTAGCAACGGGGACGCCACTGGCGGACCGCGTTCCCCGTTGCTGGGTCCAGTTAAAATGATTGTGCACCTGTTTCCTGGCCGTGCAGCAAGGCAGCTGCACGGCATTTATGTAATCAGCCCTGTCAGCAGCTGATTGGAGGACTCCTGTTTATATGCACTCTCAGGGCTTCTCACAGACGCCGGTAATAGCTTCCTGCATGCTGTCCTTGTTTGCTGAGAGTCTGTTTCCAGTCTTGCTGTATCCGGTCGTTCCAGTCTCCAGTAGTCCTGTACTCGGAAGTTGTCATCTTGTTCCTGGAGTCCTGACTGATCACCGTTTAACATCCAGTGGTGTTCGTGAGTCACGGCTTTGCCGTGTGTTGCGGCTTGGCCGCTTTACCATTTATTATTTGTGTTTTGGAGCATTTTGCGGAGGGTTCCGCTTCCACAGGTCCACTCTGGTATCCGGCGGTGCTGGGTAGGAGTATTGGACAAGTGGATTTTTGGTTGTCCTTTTCCCTGGCGGTTTTTCCGCACATACTTCAGGTCTTTGCTAGTTAGCTTGTTGCCCCTGGCCTGTTGTCAGTCAGAGGTCCTCTTGTTATCATCCTGCCTCGGATTTCCCTTTGTCTCTCATTAAGACCGGGGGGCACCGGAGTTGGGCAGACATAATCCGCCCTTCAAACGTGGCTGCCAGGGGCTCAAGAAACCATAGTCTCGCAAGGGATTTCCGATAGCACGGGTGAGACAATAGAGTTAGGGCGCCAGGGGCAACTAGTCTTTCCTGCTCCCGTTACCAGCATTCCATTCCAGCGCTCTGGTCATTGTCATAAGATCTCCTCTGGTCAGGAGTGCTGGGAATCATAACAGCTCCTGTTTCCCCTGCACCAGGTATGATGGGGGATAACACCTCTACTACATCCATACTCCTGCTTCTCCCGCACCAGGTATGATGGGGGGTAACACCTCTACTACATCCATACTCCTGCTTCTCCCGCACCAGGTCTGATGGGGGGTAACACCTCTACTACATCCATACTCCTGCTTCTCCCGCACCAGGTATGATGGGGGGTAACACCTCTACTACATCCATACTCCTGCTTCTCCCGCACCAGGTATGATGGGGGGTAACACCTCTACTACATCCATACTCCTGCTTCTCCCGCACCAGGTATGATGGGGGGTAACACCTCTACTACATCCATACTCCTGCTTCTCCCGCACCAGGTATGATGGGGGGTAACACCTCTACTATATCCATGCTCCCGCTTCCCCCGCACCAGGTATGATGAGGCGTAACACCTCTACTACATCCATGCTCCCGCTTCCCCCGCACCAGGTATGATGGGGGGTAACACCTCTACTATATCCATGCTCCTGCTTCCCCCGCACCAGGTATGATGGGGGGTAACACCTCTACTACATCCATGCTCCTGCTTCTGCCGCACCAGGTATGATGGGGGGTAACACCTCTACTACATCCATGCTCCTGCTTCTCCCGCACCAGGTATGATGGGGGGTAACACTACCTGTGGTTCATAACACACAGCACCAGATACAGGTAACACAGCGCCAGATATGGGCAACACAGCGCCAGATACGGGTAACACAGCACCAGATACGGGTAATACAGCACCAGATACGGGTAACACAGCACCAGATACGGGTAACACAGCGCCAGATATGGGTAACACAGTGCTTGATACAGGCAACACCTCTACTACATCCATTCTCCTGCTACCCCCGCACCAGGTATGATGGGGGGTAACACCTCTACTACATCCATGCTCCTGCTTCCCCTGCACCAGGTATAATGGGGGGTAACACCTCTACTACCATCCATGCTCCTGCTTCCCCTGCACCAGGTATGATGGGGGGTAACACTTCTACTACATCCATGCTCCTGCTTCTCCAGCACCAGGTATGATGGGGGGTAACACCTCTACTACATCCATACTCCTGCTTCCCCTGCACCAGGTATGAAGGGGGGTAACACCTCTACTACATCCATGCTCCCGCTTCCCCCGCACCAGGTATGATGGGGGGTAACACCACTACTATATCCATGCTCCTGCTTCCCCCGCACCAGGTATAATGGGGGGTAACACCTCTACTACATCCATGCTCCTGCTTCTCCCGCACCAGGTATGATGGGGGGTAACACCTCTACTACATCCATGTTCCGGCATCTCCCGCACCAGGTACGATGGGGGGTAACACCTCTACTACATCCATGCTCCTGCTTCCCCCGCACCAGGTATGATGGGGGGTAACACCTCTACTACATCCATGCTCCTGCTTTCCCTTCACCAGGTATGATGGGGGGTAACACCTCTACTACATCCATGCTCCTGCTTCCCCTGCACCAGGTAATGATGGGGGGGTAACACCTCTACTACATCCATGCTCCTGCTTCCCCCGCAACAGGTATGATGGGGGGTAACACTTCTACTACATCCATGCTCCTGCTTCCCCTGCACCAGGTAATGATGGGGGGGTAACACCTCTACTACATCCATGCTCCTGCTTCCCCTGCACCAGGTAATGATGGGGGGGTAACACCTCTACTACATCCATGCTCCTGCTTCCCCTGCACCAGGTAATGATGGGGGGGTAACACCTCTACTACATCCATACTCCTGCTTCCCCTTCACCAGGTATGAAGGGGGGTAACACCTCTACTACATCCATGCTCCCGCTTCCCCCGCACCAGGTATGATGGGGGGTAACACCTCTACTATATCCATGCTCCTGCTTCCCCCGCACCAGGTATGATGGGGGGTAACACCTCTACTACATCCATGCTCCTGCTTCTGCCGCACCAGGTATGATGGGGGGTAACACCTCTACTATATCCATGCTCCTGCTTCCCCCGCACCAGGTATGATGGGGGGTAACACCTCTACTACATCCATGCTCCTGCTTCTCCCGCACCAGGTATGATGGGGGGTAACACTACCTGTGGTTCATAACACACAGCACCAGATACAGGTAACACAGCGCCAGATATGGGCAACACAGCGCCAGATACGGGCAACACAGCGCCAGATACGGGTAATACAGCACCAGATACGGGTAACACAGCACCAGATACGGGTAACACAGCGCCAGATATGGGTAACACAGTGCTTGATACAGGCAACACCTCTACTACATCCATTCTCCTGCTACCCCCGCACCAGGTATGATGGGGGGTAACACCTCTACTACATCCATGCTCCTGCTTCCCCTAATCCAGGTATAATGGGGGGTAACACCTCTACTACCATCCATGCTCCTGCTTCCCCTGCACCAGGTATGATGGGGGGTAACACTTCTACTACATCCATGCTCCTGCTTCTCCAGCACCAGGTATGATGGGGGGTAACACCTCTACTACATCCATACTCCTGCTTCCCCTGCACCAGGTATGATGGGGGGTAACACTTCTACTACATCCATGCTCCTGCTTCTCCAGCACCAGGTATGATGGGGGGTAACACCTCTACTACATCCATACTCCTGCTTCCCCTGCACCAGGTATGAAGGGGGGTAACACCTCTACTACATCCATGCTCCTGCTTCTCCCGCACCAGGAATGATGGGGGGTAACACCTCTACTACATCCATGCTCCTGCTTCCCCCGCACCAGGTATGATGGGGGGTAACACCTCTACTACATCCATGCTCCCGCTTCCCCCGCACCAGGTATGATGGGGGGGTAACACCTCTACTACATCCATGCTCCCGCTTCCCCCGCACCAGGTATGATGGGGGGTAACACCACTACTATATCCATGCTCCTGCTTCCCCCGCACCAGGTATAATGGGGGGTAACACCTCTACTACATCCATGCTCCTGCTTCTCCCGCACCAGGTATGATGGGGGGTAACACCTCTACTACATCCATGTTCCGGCATCTCCCGCACCAGGTACGATGGGGGGTAACACCTCTACTACATCCATGCTCCTGCTTCCCCCGCACCAGGTATGATGGGGGGTAACACCTCTACTACATCCATGCTCCCGCTTCCCCCGCACCAGGTATGATGGGGGGTAACACCACTACTATATCCATGCTCCTGCTTCCCCCGCACCAGGTATAATGGGGGGTAACACCTCTACTACATCCATGCTCCTGCTTCTCCCGCACCAGGTATGATGGGGGGTAACACCTCTACTACATCCATGTTCCGGCATCTCCCGCACCAGGTACGATGGGGGGTAACACCTCTACTACATCCATGCTCCTGCTTCCCCCGCACCAGGTATGATGGGGGGTAACACCTCTACTACATCCATGCTCCTGCTTCTCCCGCACCAGGTATGATGGGGGTAACACCTCTACTATATCCATGCACCTGCTTCCTCCGCACCAGGTATGATGGGGGGGGGGGTAACACCTCTACTACATTCTTGCTCCTGCTTCCTCCGCACCAGGTATGATGGGGGGTAACACCTCTACTATATCCATGCTCCTGCTTCTCCCGCGCCAGGTATGATGGGGGTAACACCTCTACTATATCCATGCACCAGCTTCCTCCGCACCAGGTACGATGGGGGGGGGGGGGGGGTGACACCTCTATTACATCCATGCTCCTGCTTTCCCCACACCAGGTATGATGGGTGGGGGGTAACACCTCTACTACATTCATGCTCCTGCTTTTCCCGCACCAGGTATGATGGGGGGTAACACCTCTACTACATCCATGCTCCCACTTCCCCCGCACCAGGTATGATGGGGGGGGGGTAACACCTCTACTACATCCATGCTCCTGCTTCCCCCGCACCAGGTACGATGGGGGGGGGGGGGGGGGAAACACCTCTATTACATCCATGCTCCTGCTTCCCCCACACCAGGTATGATGGGGGGTAACACCTCTACTACATCCATGCTCCTGCTTCTCCCGCACCAGGTATGATGGGGGGTAACACCTCTACTACATCCATGTTCCGGCATCTCCCGCACCAGGTACGATGGGGGGTAACACCTCTACTACATCCATGCTCCTGCTTCCCCCGCACCAGGTATGATGGGGGGTAACACCTCTACTACATCCATGCTCCTGCTTCTCCCGCACCAGGTATGATGGGGGTAACACCTCTACTATATCCATGCACCTGCTTCCTCCGCACCAGGTATGATGGGGGGGGGGGGGTAACACCTCTACTACATTCTTGCTCCTGCTTCCTCCGCACCAGGTATGATGGGGGGTAACACCTCTACTATATCCATGCTCCTGCTTCTCCCGCGCCAGGTATGATGGGGGTAACACCTCTACTATATCCATGCACCAGCTTCCTCCGCACCAGGTACGATGGGGGGGGGGGGGGTAACACCTCTATTACATCCATGCTCCTGCTTTCCCCACACCAGGTATGATGGGTGGGGGGTAACACCTCTACTACATTCATGCTCCTGCTTTTCCCGCACCAGGTATGATGGGGGGTAACACCTCTACTACATCCATGCTCCCGCTTCCCCCGCACCAGGTATGATGGGGGGGGTAACACCTCTACTACATCCATGCTCCTGCTTCCCCCGCACCAGGTACGATGGGGGGGGGGGGGTAACACCTCTATTACATCCATGCTCCTGCTTCCCCCACACCAGGTATGATGGGGGGGTAACACCTCTACTACATCCATGCTCCTGCTTCTCCGGCACCAGGTACGATGGGAAGGGGGGGGGGGGGTAACACCTCTACTACATCCATGCTCCTGCTTCTCCCGCACCAGGTATGATGGGGGGTAACACCTCTACTACATCCATGCTCCTGCTTCCCCCGCAACAGGTATGATGGGGGGTAACACTTCTACTACATCCATGCTCCTGCTTCCCCTGCACCAGGTAATGATGGGGGGGTAACACCTCTACTACATCCATGCTCCAGCCTCCCCTGCACCAGGTATGATGGGGGGTAACACCTCTACTACATCCATGCTCCAGCTTCCCCTGCACCAGGTATGATGGGGGTAACACCTCTACTACATCCATGCTCCTGCTTCCCCTGCACCAGGTATGATGGGGGGGTAACACCTCTACTACATCCATGCTCCTGCTTCCCCTGCACCAGGTATGATGGGGGGTAACACCTCTACTACATCCATGCTCCAGCCTCCCCTGCACCAGGTATGATGGGGGGTAACACCTCTACTACATCCATGCTCCTGCTTCCCCTGCACCAGGTAATGATGGGGGGGTAACACCTCTACTACATCCATGCTCCTGCTTCCCCCGCACCAGGTAATGATGGGGGACTCGCAGAAGACAACACAGGAGATATAATGGGAGTGGAAAGGTAAAATTACAGACAGACAGGAGGTGAGCTGAACAATATCTATAAAAGACGTGTCATAGCCAGAGCTGATTACACGAGGTGGAGAGCGCCGGCTCAGACGTCTTCCATACAGAAGTGGGATCTGTAGCGGGTACTGACGGTGACTAATTGGCCTGTTTGTGTATTACTGTAGTTTTGTTATTTCCAATGCCAATTATGGGCCAAGAAAAGACGTTTCCACTCCGTGAGGTTAAACTGGCGGCTGATTCACTCCGGGAGCGGAATTGCCTTTGTCAGGATCAACACAGCTAGGAATTGTAATAGGATTAATATGATAGGCTGGCGTCGCCATCCCACCTCATTAACTGAGCAATTACCAGGCAAACTTCAGTGGCACCCTCCAGAACACAACGTAACAGCGTCACCCACCCCGGACATAAAGGGGTTATTTATTCTGCTGTGTAAGGTCACCTTCCAGAACACAACGTAACAGCGTCACCCACCCCGGATATAAAGGGGTTAATTATTCTGCTGTGTCAGGTCACCCTCCAGAACACAACGTAACAGCGTCACCCACCCCGGATATAAAGGGGTTAATTATTCTGCTGTGTCAGATCACCCTCCAGAACACAACGTAACAGCGTCACCCACCCCGGATATAAAGGGGTTAATTATTCTGCTGCGTCAGGTCACCCTCCAGAACACAACGTAACAGCGTCACCCACCCCGGATATAAAGGGGTTAATTATTCTGCTGTGTAAGGTCACCCTCCAGAACACAACGTAACAGCGTCACCCACCCCGGATATAAAGGGGTTAATTATTCTGCTGTGTAAGGTCACCCTCCAGAACACAATGTAACAGCGTCACCCACCCCGGATATAAAGGGGTTAATTATTCTGCTGTGTCAGGTCACCCTCCAGAACACAACGTAACAGCGTCACCCACCCCGGATATAAAGAAGTTAATTATTCTGCTGTGTCAGGTCACCCTCCAGAACACAACGTAACAGCGTCACCCACCCCAGATATAAAGGGGTTAATTATTCTGCTGTGTCAGGTCACCCTCCAGAACACAACGTAACAGCGTCACCCACCCCGGATATAAAGGGGTTAATTATTCTGCTGTGTCAGGTCACCCTCCAGAACACAACGTAACAGCGTCACCCACCCCGGATATAAAGGGGTTAATTATTCTGCTGCGTCAGGTCACCCTCCAGAACACAATGAAACAGCGTCACCCACCGCGGATATAAAGGGGTTAATTATTCTGCTGTGTCAGGTCACCCACCCCGGATATAAAGGGGTTAATTATTCTGCTGTGTCAGGTCACCCTCCAGAACACAATGTAACAGCGTCACCCACCCCGGATATAAAGGGGTTAATTATTCTGCTGTGTCAGGTCACCCTCCAGAACACAACGTAACAGCGTCACCCACCCCGGATATAAAGGGGTTAATTATTCTGCTGTGTCAGGTCACCCTCCAGAACACAATGTAACAGCGTCACCCACCCCGGATATAAAGGGGTTAATTATTCTGCTGTGTCAGGTCACCCTCCAGAACACAACGTAACAGCGTCACCCACCCCGGATATAAAGGGGTTAATTATTCTGCTGTGTCAGATCACCCTCCAGAACACAACGTAACAGCGTCACCCACCCGGATATAAAGGGGTTAATTATTCTGCTGTGTCAGGTCACCCTCCAGAACACAATGTAACAGCGTCACCCACCCCGGAAATAATAAGAATTTACTTACCGATAATTCTATTTCTCGGAGTCCGTAGTGGATGCTGGGGTTCCTGAAAGGACCATGGGGAATAGCGGCTCCGCAGGAGACAGGGCACAAAAGTAAAGCTTTTACAGGTCAGGTGGTGTGTACTGGCTCCTCCCCCTATGACCCTCCTCCAGACTCCAGTTAGGTACTGTGCCCGGACGAGCGTACACAATAAGGGAGGATTTTGAATCCCGGGTAAGACTCATACCAGCCACACCAATCACACCGTACAACTTGTGATCTAAACCCAGTTAACAGTATGATAACAGAGGAGCCTCTGAAAGATGGCTCACAACAATAATAACCCGATTTTTGTAACAATAACTATGTACAAGTATTGCAGATAATCCGCACTTGGGATGGGCGCCCAGCATCCACTACGGACTCCGAGAAATAGAATTATCGGTAAGTAAATTCTTATTTTCTCTATCGTCCTAAGTGGATGCTGGGGTTCCTGAAAGGACCATGGGGATTATACCAAAGCTCCCAAACGGGCGGGAGAGTGCGGATGACTCTGCAGCACCGAATGAGAGAACTCCAGGTCCTCCTTTGCCAGGGTATCAAATTTGTAAAAATTTACAAACGTGTTCTCCCCTGACCACGTAGCTGCTCGGCAGAGTTGTAATGCCGAGACCCCTCGGGCAGCCGCCCAAGATGAGCCCACCTTCCTTGCGGAATGGGCCTTAACAGATTTAGGCTGTGGCAGGCCTGCCACAGAATGTACAAGTTGAATTTTGTTACAAAAACAACGAGCAATCGACTGCTTAGAAGCAGGTGCACCCAACTTTTTGGGTGCATACAGTATAAACAGCGAGTCAGATTTTCTGACTCCAGCCGTCCTTTAAATGTATATTTTTAAGGCTCTGACAACGTCCAACAACTTGGAGTCCTTCAAGTCGTCTGTAGCCGCAGGCACTACAATAGGCTGGTTCAGGTGAAACGCTGATACCACCTTAGGGAGAAAATGCGGACGCGTCCGCAGCTCTGCCCTATGTCGAATGGAAAATTAAATAAGGGCTTTTATAAGACAAAGCCGCCAGTTCAGATACTCTCCCGGCCGAAGCCAGGGCCAGTAACATAGTCACTTTCCATGTGAGATATTTCAAATCCACATTCTTTAGTGGTTCAAACCAATTGGATTTGAGGAAATCTAAAACTACATTTAGATCCCACGGTGCCACCTTAGGCACCACAGGAGGCTGTATATGCAGTACTCCTTTGATAAAAATCTGGACCTCAGGGACTGAGGCCAATTCTTTGTGGAAGAATATTGATAGGGCCGAAATTTGAACCTTAATAGATCCCAATTTGAGAGCCATAGACAATCCTGATTGCAGGAAATGTAGGAAAACGACCCAGTTGAAATTCCTCCATCGGAGCACTCCGCTGCTCGCACCACGCAACATATTTTCGCCAAATACGGCGATAATGCTTCGCGGTGACTTCCTTCCTTGCCTTTATCAAGGTAGGAATGACTTCTTCTGGAATGCCTTTTCCTTTTAGGATCTGGCATTCAACGCCATGCCGTCAAACGCAGCCGCGGTAAGTCTTGAAAAAGACAAGGACCCTGCTGAAGCAGGTCCCTTCTCAGAAGTAGAGGCCACGGATCGTCCGTGACCATCTCTTGAAGTTCCGGGTACCAAGTCCTTCTTGGCCAATCCGGAGCCACTAGTCTTACTCCTCTTTGCCGTATAATCCTCAATACCTTTGGTATGAGAGGCAGAGGAGGAAACACATATACCGACTGGTACACCCAAGGTGTTACCAGCGCGTCCACAGCTATTGCCTGCGGATCTCTTGACCTGGCGCAATACCTGTCCAGTGTTTTGTTGAGGCGAGACGCCATCATGTCCACCATTGGTTTTACCCAACGGTTTAATAGCATGTGGAAAACTTCTGGATGAAGTCCCCACTCTCCCGGGTGAAGGTCGTGTCTGCTGAGGAAGTCTGCTTCCCAGTTGTCCACGCCCGGGATGAATACTGCTGACAGTGCTATCACGTGATTCTCCGCCCAGCGAAGGATCCTGGCAGCTTCTGCCATTGCCCTCCTGCTTCTTGTGCCGCCCTGTCTGTTTACATGGGCGACTGCCGTGATGTTGTCCGACTGGATCAACACCGGTCTTCCTTGAAGCAGAGGTTCCGCCTGGCTTAGAGCATTGTAGATTGCTCTTAGTTCCAGAATGCTTATGTGAAGAGACTTTTTCAGGCTCGACCACACTCCCTGGAAATTTCTTCCCTGTGTGACTGCTCCCCAGCCTCTCAGGCTGGCATCCGTGGTCACCAGGATCCAATCCTGTATGCCGAATCTGCGGCCCTCCAATAGATGAGCCTCCTGCAACCACCACAGAAGGGATACCCTTGTCCTCGGCGACAGGGTTATCCGCAGGTGCATCTGAAGATGCGACCCTGACCATTTGTCCAACAGATCCCTTTGCATGGAATCTGCCGAAAGGGATTGCTTCGTAAGAAGCTACCATTTTTTCCCAGGACTCTTGTGCATTGATGTACAGACACCTTTCCTGGTTTTAGGAGGTTCCTGATCAGGTCAGATAACTCCTTGGCTTTTTCTTCGGGAAGAAAAACCTTTTTCTGAACTGTGTCCAGAATCATCCCCAGGAACAGCAGACGAGTTGTCGGCATTAATTGGGATTTTGGAATATTCAGAATCCATCCGTGCTGCTTTAGCACCTCTTGAGATAGTGCTAAACCCATCTCTAGCTGTTCTCTGGACCTTGCCCTTATTAGGAGATCGTCCAAGTATGGGATAATTAATACGCCTTTTCTTCGAAGAAGAAATATTATCTCGGCCATTACCTTTGTAAAGACCCGAGGTGCCGTGGACAAACCAAACGGCAGCGTCTGAAACTGATAGTGACAGTTTTGTACAACGAACCTGAGGTACCCCTGGTGTGAGGGGTAATTGGAACGTGGAGATACGCATCCTTGATGTCCAAGGATACCATAAAGTCCCCTTCTTCCAGGTTCGCTATCACTGCTCTGAGTGACTCCATCTTGAACTTGAACTTCTTTATGTATAGGTTCAAGGACTTCAGATTTAGAATAGGCCTTACCGAGCCATCCGGCTTCGGTACCACAAATAGAGTGGAATAATACCCCTTCCCTTGTTGTAGAAGAGGTACCTTGACTATCACCTGCTGAGAATACAGCTTGTGAATGGCTTCCAAAACCGTCTCCCTTTCTGAGGGGGACGTTGGTAAAGCAGACTTCAGGAAACGGCGAGGTGGCTCTGTCTCTAATTTCAACCTGTACCCCTGAGATATTATCTGCAGGATCCAGGGATTTACCTGCGAGTGAGCCCACTGCGCGCTGTAATTTTTGAGACGACCGCCTACCGCCCCCGAGTCCGCTTGCGAAGCCCCAGCGTCATGCTGAGGCTTTTGTAGAAGCCGGGGAGGGCTTCTGTTCCTGGGAAGGAGCTGCCTGTTGCTGTCTCTTCCCTCGTCCTCTGCCTCGTGGCAGATATGAATAGCCCTTTGCTCTCTTATTTTTAAAGGAACGAAAGGGCTGCGGTTGAAAGGTCGGTGCCTTTTTCTGTTGGGGAGTGACTTGAGGTAGAAAGGTGGATTTCCCGGCCGTAGCCGTGGCCACCAAATCCGATAGACCGACCTCAAATAACTCCTCTACGCATCGCCTGTCCACTGTCGTGTCCATAAAGCTCTTCTGGCCGAAATGGACATAGCACTTACCCGTGATGCCAGTGTGCAGATATCTCTCTGTGCATCACGCATATAAAGAAATGCATCCTTTATTTGTTCTAACGACAGTAAAATATTGTCCCTGTCCAGGGTATCAATATTTTCGATCAGGGACTCTGACCAAACTACCCCAGCACTGCACATCCAGGCAGTCGCAATAGCTGGTCGTAGTATAACACCTGCATGTGTGTATATACCTTTTTGGATATTTTCCATCCTCCTATCTGATGGATCTTTAAGTGCGTCCGTCTCAGGAGAGGGTAACGCCACTTGTTTTGATAAGCGTGTTAGCGCTTTGTCCACCCTAGGAGGTGTTTCCCAGCGCTCCCTAACCTCTGGCGGGAAAGGGTATAAAGCCAATAACTTCTTTGAAATTAGCAGTTTTTTATCGGGGCACCCCACGCTTCATCACACACGTCATTTAATTCTTCTGATTCGGTAAAAACTACTGGTAGTTTTTTCACCCCCACATAATACCCTGTTTAGTGGTACCTGTAGTATCAGCTAAATGTAACATCTCCTTTATTGCCAAAATCATATAACGTGTGGCCCTACTGGAAAATACGGTTGATTCGTCACCTTCACCACCGGAATCAGTGCCTGTGTCTGGGTCTGTGTCGACCGACTGAGGCAAGGGACGTTTTACAGCCCCTGACGGTGTTTGAGGCGCCTGGACAGACACTAATTGAGTGTCCGGCCGCCTCATGTCGGCAAACGACTGCTTAAGCGAGTTGACGCTATCCCGTAATTCCACAAATAAAGGCATCCATTCTGGTGTCGACCCCCTAGGAGGTGACATCCTCATATTTGGCAATTGCTCCGCCTCCACACCAATAACGTCCTCATACATGTCGACACACACGTACTGACACACAGCAGACACACAGGGAATGCTCTATACGAAGACAGGACCCACTAGCCCTTTGGGGAGACAGAGGGAGAGTCTGCCAGCACACACCAAAAAGCGCTATATATGACAGGGATAGCCTTATGATTAAGTGCTCCCTTATAGCTGCTTTTATATTAATATATTGCCATTTATTCTGCCCCCCCTCTCTGTTATACCCTGTTTCTGTAGTGCAGTGCAGGGGAGAGACCTGGGAGCCTTCCTGACCAGCGGAGCTGTGACAGAAAATGGCGCCGTGTGCTGAGGAGATAGGCCCCGCCCCTTTTTCGGCGGGCTCGTCTCCCGCTATTTAGTACATTTAGGCAGGGGTAAATATCTCCATATAGCCTCTGGGGCTATATGTGAGGTATTTTTAGCCTTTTTAAAGGTTTTCATTTGCCTCCCAGGGCGCCCCCCCCCAGCGCCCTGCACCCTCAGTGACTGCCGTGTGAAGTGTGAGAGGAAAATGGCGCACAGCTGCAGTGCTGTGCGCTACCTTAAGAAGACTGCAGGAGTCTTCAGCCGCCGATTCTGGACCTCTTCTTGCTTCAGCATCTGTGAGGGGGCCGGCGGCGTGGCTCCGGTGACCATCCAGGCTGTACCTGTGATCGTCCCTCTGGAGCTTCATGTCCAGTAGCCAAGAAGCCAATCCATCCTGCACGCAGGTGAGTTCACTTCTTCTCCCCTCTGTCCCTCGTTGCAGTGATCCTGTTGCCAGCAGGAATCACTGTAAAATAAAAAACCTAAGCTAAACTCTCTAAGCAGCTCTTTATGAGAGCCACCTAGAATTGCACCCTTCTCGGCCGGGCACAAAAATCTAACTGGAGTCTGGAGGAGGGTCATAGGGGGAGGAGCCAGTACACACCACCTGACCTGTAAAAGCTTTACTTTTGTGCCCTGTCTCCTGCGGAGCCGCTATTCCCCATGGTCCTTTCAGGAACCCCAGCATCCACTTAGGACGATAGAGAAAAAGGGGTTAATTATTCTGCTGTGTCAGGTCACCCTCCAGAACACAATGTAACAGCGTCACCCACCCCGGATATAAAGGGGTTAATTATTCTGCTGTGTCAGATCACCCTCCAGAACACAACGTAACAGCGTCACCCACCCCGGATATAAAGGGGTTAATTATTCTGCTGTGTCAGATCACCCTCCAGAACACAACGTAACAGCGTCACCCACCCCGGATATAAAGGGGTTAATTATTCTGCTGTGTCAGATCACCCTCCAGAACACAACGTAACAGCGTCACCCACCCCGGATATAAAGGGGTTAATTATTCTGCTGTGTCAGGTCACCCTCCAGAACATAACGTAACAGCGTCACCCACCCCGGATATAAAGGGGTTAATTATTCTGCTGTGTCAGGTCACCCTCCAGAACACAATGTAACAGCGTCATCCACCCCGGATATAAAGGGGTTAATTATTCTGCTGTGTCAGGTCACCCTCCAGAACACAACGTAACAGCGTCACCCACCCCGGATATAAAGGGGTTAATTATTCTGCTGTGTCAGGTCACCCTCCAGAACACAATGTAACAGCGTCACCCACCCCGGATATAAAGGGGTTAATTATTCTGCTGTGTCAGGTCACCCTCCAGAACACAATGTAACAGCGTCACCCACCCCGGATATAAAGGGGTTAATTATTCTGCTGTGTCAGGTCATCCTCCAGAACACAACGTAACAGCGTCACCCACCCGGATATAAAGGGGTTAATTATTCTGCTGTGTCAGGTCACCCTCCAGAACACAACGTAACAGCGTCACCCACCCCGGATATAAAGGGGTTAATTATTCTGCTGTGTCAGGTCACCCTCCAGAACACAATGTAACAGCGTCACCCACCCCGGATATAAAGGGGTTAATTATTCTGCTGTGTCAGGTCACCCTCCAGAACACAACGTAACAGCGTCACCCACCCCGGATATAAAGGGGTTAATTATTCTGCTGTGTCAGGTCACCCTCCAGAACACAACGTAACAGCGTCACCCACCCCGGATATAAAGGGGTTAATTATTCTGCTGTGTCAGGTCACCCTCCAGAACACAATGTAACAGCGTCACCCACCCCGGATATAAAGGGGTTAATTATTCTGCTGTGTCAGGTCACCCTCCAGAACATAACGTAACAGCGTCACCCACCCCGGATATAAAGGGGTTAATTATTCTGCTGTGTCAGGTCACCCTCCAGAACACAATGTAACAGCGTCACCCACCCAGGATATAAAGGGGTTATTCTGCTGCGTCAGGTCACCCTCCAGAACACAATGTAACAGCGTCACCCACCCCGGATATAAAGGGGTTAATTATTCTGCTGCGTCAGGTCACCCTCCAGAACACAATGTAACAGCGTCACCCACCCCGGATATAAAGGGGTTAATTATTCTGCTGTGTCAGGTCACCCTCAAAGAACACAACGTAACAGCGTCACCCAGCCCGGATATAAAGGGGTTAATTATTCTGCTGTGTCAGGTCACCCTCCAGAACACAATGTAACAGCGTCACCCACCCCGGATATAAAGGGGTTAATTATTCTGCTGTGTCAGATCACCCTCCAGAACACAACGTAACAGCGTCACCCACCCCGGATATAAAGGGGTTAATTATTCTGCTGTGTCAGGTCACCCTCCAGAACACAACGTAACAGCGTCACCCACCCCGGATATAAAGGGGTTAATTATTCTGCTGTGTCAGGTCACCCTCCAGAACACAACGTAACAGCGTCATCCACCCCGGATATAAAGGGGTTAATTATTCTGCTGCGTCAGGTCACCCTCCAGAACACAACGTAACAGCGTCACCCACCCCGGCTATAAAGGGGTTAATTATTCTGCTGTGTCAGGTCACCCTCCAGAACACAATGTAACAGCGTCACCCACCCCGGATATAAAGGGGTTAATTATTCTGCTGTGTCAGGTCACCCTCCAGAACACAACGTAACAGCGTCACCCACCCCGGCTATAAAGGGGTTAATTATTCTGCTGTGTCAGGTCACCCTCCAGTACACAATGTAACAGCGTCACCCACCCCGGATATAAAGGGGTTAATTATTCTGCTGTGTCAGGTCACCCTCCAGAACACAACGTAACAGCGTCACCCACCCCGGATATAAAGGGGTTAATTATTCTGCTGTGTCAGGTCACCCTCCAGAACACAACGTAACAGCGTCACCCACCCCGGATATAAAGGGGTTAATTATTCTGCTGCGTCAGGTCACCCTCCAGAACACAATGTAACAGCGTCACCCACCCCGGATATAAAGGGGTTAATTATTCTGCTGCGTCAGGTCACCCTCCAGAACACAATGTAACAGCGTCACCCACCCCGGATATAAAGGGGTTAATTATTCTGCTGCGTCAGGTCACCCTCCAGAACACAGGGAGTTAATAATTCGGCTCGGTACATCATCCCCTAGCACACAATTGTGTAGTAGCATCACACACCCCGGAGAGAAACGGGTCAATTATTTTGCTTTGCGGGGTCACTTTGAGATCATAATTGTTCAATAGGTTAATTATAGTGTCAGAATAATTAACTCAGCGTTAAGAGGGTTAATTACCGTGCACCCGGGTGTCATCTATTCTCCACAGTACAGTATGTAACCCAATGCTTAACCCCAGTGGGGTCATTACAAGAACTACATTATGTAACAGCATCACACATCCAGATAGAAAGGGGTCACCCTGTAGCAGCAGAATCCACCACATATGTAAAGAGTTAACTTTGCTGCTCTGCACCCTCTAGAACACAATTATGTAACAGCCTCCTCAACCCTGGATATAAAGGGGTTAATTATTCCTTGCTGTAGGGTCACCCGCTAGAACACAATTATGTTACAGGTCATCCACACCAGATATAAAGGGGTTAATCTGCGACTGTATATCAGGTCACCCTCTAGAACACAATTATGTAACAGCCTCCTCAACCCTGGATATAAAGGGGTTAATTATTCCTTGCTGTAGGGTCACCCGCTAGAACACAATTATGTTACAGGTCATCCACACCAGATATAAAGGGGTTAATCTGCGACTGTATATCAGGTCACCCTCTAGAACACAATTATGTAGCAGCGTCGCCCCACACCAGATATAAAGGGGTTAATTATTCTGCTCTTCCTGGTCACCTCTCTCTATCACAGATCTGTAATATCATCGTCCACAGTGGAATAAAAGGGGTTATTTATTCTGCTCTGTGGGGTCAACTCTAGAAAACAGTTATTGAACAGCATCATCCACCCTGGATATAAAGGGGTTAAATATTTTCTGTTGGGTCCCCCACCCAGATATAAAGGGGTTAAATCTTTCCTGTGGGGTCCCTCACCCGGATATAAATAGGATTTTGGTACCTACCGGTAAATCCTTTTCCTGTAGTCCGTAGAGGATGCTGGGGTCCACATTAGTACAATGGGGTATAGACGGGTCCACCAGGAACCATTGGCACTTTAAGAGTTTGAGAGTGTGGGCTGTCTCCTCCCTCTATGCCCCTCTTACCAGACTCAGTCTAGAAACGGTGCCCAAGGAGACGGACATCTTCTAGAGAAGGATTATACACAGATAGTGGCGAGATTCCCACCAGCTCACACATACAAGGCACGTCAAGACAAGTAGCCTGGTACATCAGCAACTGCTGAAACATTACTTACCAAGTAACAATGCAGTACTCAACTAAATCGAAGACGTACTGAACCAGATAACATTTGCAGGAAAACGTAGCGCTGGGCGGGCGCCCAGCATCCTCTACGGACTACGAGAAAAGGATTTACCGGTAGGTAACCAAAATCCTATTTTCTCTTACGTCCTAGAGGATGCTGGGGTCCACATTAGTACCATGGGGATGTGCCAAAGCTCCCAGAACGGGAGGGAGAGCGTGGAGGCTCCTGCAGAACTGATTGACCAAACTTAAGGTCCTCAGAGGCCAAAGTATGGAACTTGTAGAACTCAGCAAACGTGTTCGACCCTGACCAAGTAGCCGCTCGGCAAAGCTGTAAAGCCGAGACACCCCATTCAGCCGCCCAGGAAGAACCCACCTTACGAGTAGAGTGGGCCTTAGCAGATGTAGGACACGGCAATCCTGCCATAGAATACGCATGCTGGATAGTGAACCTGATCCAGCGAGAGATTGTCTGCTTAGAAGCAGGACACCCAAGATTCTTGTGATCATACAGGACAGAGAGTCTGATTTTCTGTGACGAGCAGTCCTATTCACATAGATTCTCAAAGCCCGCACAACATCCAAGGACTTTGATGAAATTGAGGAGTCAGTAGCAACTGGCACCACAATAGTTTGGTTGATATGAAATGCCGACACAACCTTCGGAAGAAACTGCTGAAGTGTCCGAAGCTCAGCCCTATCTTCATGGAAGATCAAGTATGGGCTTCTACAGGACAAAGCCCCCAACTCCGAAACACGTCTAGCAGAAGCTAAGGCCAACAAAGTGACAGCCATCCACGTGAGAAACTTGACCTCAACCTCCTGTAGAGGCTCAAACCAGTCCGACTGGAGGAACTGCAACACCATGTTAAGATCCCAGAGCGCCAATGGGCGGCACAAAGGGAGGTTGGAAGTGCAAAACTCCCTTCAAAAAAGTCTGAACCTAAGGGAGGGCAGCCAACTGTTTCTAAAAGAAAATGGATAGGGCCGAGATTTGAACCTTTATGGATCCCAACCTCAGGCCCATATCCACACCTGCTTGCAGGAAGAGGAGAAACCGACCCAGTTGAAACTCCACCGTAGGAAACTTCTTGGATTCCCACCAAGATACATACTTTTTCCAAATGCGATGGTAATGTTTAGACATCACTCCTTTCCTAGCCTGTATCAGGGTAGGAATAACCTTGTTCGGAATGCCTTTCCGAGCTAAAATCTGGCGTTCAACCTCCATGCCGTCAAACGTAGCCACGGTAAGTCTTGATAAGCGAACGGCCCCTGTTGTAACAGGTCCTCCTGAAGAGGAAGAGGACTCAGGTCTTCCAGCAGTAGCCCCAGAAGATCTGCATACCAAGCCCTTCTTGGCCAGTCTGGAGCAATGAGGATTGCCTGAACTCTTGTTCTCCTTATGAGCTTTAGAATCCTTGGAATGAGTGGAAGTGGAGGAAACACGTACACCGACTGGAACACCCACGGAGATACCAGAGAGTCCACCGCCACCGCTTGCGGGTGTCTCAACCTGGAACAATACCTCCGAAGCTTTTTGTTGAGGCGGGAGGCCATCATGTCTATCTGAGGAACCCCCCAAAGACGTGTCACTCCCGGAATGAAGATTGCTGACAGTGCCAACGCGTGTTTTTCTGCCCAGAGGATGATTCTTGTTACCTCTGACATTGCAGCTCTGCTCTTCGTTCCGCCCTGTCGGTAGATGTAGGCCACCGTCGTTACATTGTCTGACTGCACTTGAATGGCACGACCTCGCAGAAGATGTGCCGCCTGGAGAAGACCGTTGTACACGGCTCTTAGTTCCAGAATGTTTATTGGAAGACTGGATTTCAGACTTGACCACCTTATTTGGAAGGTTTCCCCTTGAGTGACTGTGCCCCAACCCCGGAGACTTGCATCCGTGGTCAGAAGGGTCCAGTCCTGAATCCCAAACCTGTGGCCCTCCAGAAGGTGAGACATTTGCAGCCACCAGAGGAGTGAAATCCTTGCTTTCGGCGACAGACGTATCCTCAGGTGCATATGTAGATGAGACCCCGACCACTTGTCTAGGAGATCCAGTTGGAAGGATCGAGCATGAAATCTTCGTATTGTAGAGTCTCGCAGGAGGCAATCATCTTCCCTAGAAGGCGAATACACTGATGAACCGATACCTGGGCTGGCTTCAGGACATCCCGGTCCATTATTTGAATCACCTCCTCCGGTAAAAACACTCTCTGCACTTCCGTGTCGAGGATCATCCCCAGGAACGACAATCTCCTTGTCGGCTCCAAATGTAACTTCGGAAGGTTCAAGATCCAACCATGTTCCATGAGCAGACGAGTCGTGTGAGCAATGGACTGCAACAAGGTCTCCCTGGTCAATGCCTTTATCAGCAGATCGTCCAGATATGGAATTATGTTCACCCCCTGTCTGCGGAGGAGAACCATCATCTCTGCCATCACCTTGGTGAACACCCTCGGTGCTGTGGAGAGACCGAATGGCAATGCCTGAAACTGATAGTGACTGTCTAACAGTGCAAACCTGAGATAAGCCTGGTGCGGCAGCCAAATCGGAATGTGGAGGTACGCATCCCTGAAATCCAGGGATTCCAGAAACTCTCCCTCCTCTAGACCTGAGATCACCACTCTCAGAGACTCCATTTTGAACTTGCACTCCCTCAGATAAGGGTTTAGCGATTTCAAGTTCAAAATCGGTCTGACCGAACCATCCGGTTTCTGTACCACGAAAAGGTTTGAATAGTAACCCTTGTTGTGCATATGCGGTGGAACTGTAACAATGACCGCTGACCTTTCCAATTTTTGAATGGCTTCCTGTAGGACAGCCCTGTCTGTCAGTAAAGCTGGCAAGCCTGATTTGAAGAATCGGTGATGCGGGAAACTCCAGTCTGTACCCCTGGGATACAATATCCTGTACCCAGGGGTCCAGGCCGGACGACACCCAGACGTGGCTGAAACGTCTTAGCCTCGCACCCACCAGACCGTCCTCCAGGCTGTGCTGTCCACCGTCATGCTGAGGATTTTGAGGAACCAGAAGCAGGCTTCTGGTTCCTCAGAGCCAGCAGGTGCAGGCTTTTTGGATTTTGAAAAAGAAAGTGGTAGGGGGCTTGGACTTTTTTGACTTAGCGGTCTGAAAGGACTGCGATGCAGATGATGAAAAGGGTTTCTTCGTAGAAGGTGTAGCTGAGGGAAGAAAAGGTGATTTACCCGCGGTTGCCGTGGTAATCCACACATCCAACGCTTCCCCAAATAGAGCCTAACCTGTGTAGGGTAGGTTCTCCACACTTCTCCTGGATTCCGCGTCTGCAGACTATTGGCGTAGCCAGAGTCCCCTGCGAGCTGAGACCGACATAGAAGATATCCGTGCATTCAGCGTACCCAGGTCCTTCATGGATTCCACCATGAACCCCGTAGAATCCTGTATGTTACGTAAAAACAGTTCAATGTCACTTCTATCAATTGTATCTAACTCTTCTAGTAACGTGCCTGACATCTTTACTATAGCTTTAGCAATCCATGCACAAGCAATAGTAGGCCTCAGCCAGAACCCACGAAGCAGTGTATATGGGTTTGAGCGTAGTGTCAATCTTACAATCAGCCGGTTCTTTTAACGCGGTAGATCCACCTTTTTTGATTCTGGAGACAGATGCGTCAACTATGGATGAGTTTTCCCATCTTTTTTATCCTCCTCTGGGAAGGGAAAAGCAACCAGAACCCTCTTGGGGATGTGGAATTTTTTCTCCTGGTTTTCCCAGGATTTTCAAATATAGCATTTAATTCTTTAGACGCAGGGAAGATTAGCGAGGCTCTCTTATTGTCTGTGAAGTAAGCCTCCTCAACCTGCTCAGGTGGTGTGTCAGTAATGTTTAACACATCTCTAATGGCCTCAATCATGAGCTGCACCCCCTTTGCCAGGGATGCCTCCCCCCTCAGCACATCCGCATCACCGTCTGCCGTGTCAGAGTCGGTATCTGTGTCAGCTTGCATAATCTGGGCAAGTGCACGTTTCTTTGGGAATATGCTAGGGGATAGAGAAGGAATAGGAACTGAACCTGACCAAACTGCCATAGACTTCTTTAACACCTGAGTTTCTGTCTCAGCATGAGCTACCCTTGTAGAGATCTGAGAGATCATTCCCTTAATAGAAGTCAGCCATTCTGGCTGTTTGATAGGAATTTGAGACAATACATTACATTCCTGGGTACAAGGAATGGATTCCTCTGGGGATGAAACATCCTCTGCAGCATAAGACACAGAGTCCCTGGACATGACTAAGGAGTCTATTTATTAAAATTATTTTTACTAAAATAATGTGAAGAGGGTGTGAAAAATAAGATTTTACTTACCGATAAATCTATTTCTCGTAGTCCGTAGTGGATGCTGGGGACTCCGTCAGGACCATGGGGACTCCGTCAGGACCATGGGGAATAGCGGCTCCGCAGGAGACAGGGCACAAAAATAAAGCTTTAGGATCAGGTGGTGTGCACTGGCTCCTCCCCCTATGACCCTCCTCCAAGCCTCAGTTAGGATACTGTGCCCGGACGAGCGTACACAATAAGGAAGGATATTGAATCCCGGGTAAGACTCATACCAGCCACACCAATCACACCGTACAACTTGTGATCTGAACCCAGTTAACAGTATGACAAACGTAGGAGCCTCTGAACAGACGGCTCACAACAATAACAACCCGATTTTTTTGTAACAATAACTATGTACAAGTATTGCAGACAATCCGCACTTGGGATGGGCGCCCAGCATCCACTACGGACTACGAGAAATAGATTTATCGGTAAGTAAAATCTTATTTTCTCTGACGTCCTAAGTGGATGCTGGGGACTCCGTCAGGACCATGGGGATTATACCAAAGCTCCCAAACGGGCGGGAGAGTGCGGATGACTCTGCAGCACCGAATGAGAGAACTCCAGGTCCTCTTTAGCCAGGGTATCAAATTTGTAGAATTTTACAAACGTGTTCTCCCCCGACCACGTAGCTGCTCGGCAGAGTTGTAATGCCGAGACCCCCCGGGCAGCCGCCCAGGATGAGCCCACTTTCCTTGTGGAATGGGCCTTGACAGATTTTGGTTGTGGCAAGCCTGCCACAGAATGTGCAAGTTGAATTGTGCTACAAATCCAACGAGCAATCGTCTGCTTAGAAGCAGGAGCACCCAGCTTGTTGGGTGCATACAATATAAACAGCGAGTCAGACTTTCTGACTCCAGCCGTTCTTGAAATATATATTTTCAATGCCCGGACCACGTCCAACAACTTGGAATCCTCCAAATCGTTAGTAGCCGCAGGCACCACAATAGGCTGGTTCAGGTGAAACGCTGACACCACCTTAGGCAGAAAATGAGGACGCGTCCGCAGTTCTACCCTGTCCGAATGGAAAATCAGATATGGGCTCTTATATGATAAAGCCGCTAATTCTGACACTCTCCTGGCTGAAGCCAGGGCCAGTAGCATGGTTACTTTCCATGTAAGATATTTCAACTCCACCGATTTGAGTGGCTCAAACCAATGGGATTTGAGAAAATCCAAAACTACATTAAGATCCCACGGTGCCACTGGGGGCACAACCGGGGGCTGTATATGTAGTACTCCTTTTACAAAAGTCTGGACTTCAGGAACTGAAGCCAATTCTTTCTGGAAGAAAATCGACAGGGCCGAAATTTGAACCTTAATGGACCCCAATTTGAGGCCCATAGACAATCCTGCTTGCAGGAAATGTAGGAATCGACCCAGTTGAAATTCCTCCGTGGGGGCCTTCCTGGCCTCACACCACGCAACATATTTTCTCCAAATGCGGTGATAATGTTGTGCAGTCACCTCCTTCCTGGCTTTTACCAGTGTAGGAATGACCTCTTCCGGAATGCCTTTTTCCCTTAGAATTCGGCGTTCAACCGCCATGCCGTCAAACGCAGCCGCGGTAAGTCTTGGAATAGACACGGTCCCTGCTGAAGCAGGTCCCGTCTTAGAGGTAGAGGCCACGGATCCTCCGTGAGCATCTCTTGAAGTTCCGGGTACCAAGTTCTTCTTGGCCAATCCGGAGCCACGAGTATCGTTCTTACTCCCCTTTGCCGTATAATTCTCAGTACTTTTGGTATGAGAGGCAGAGGAGGGAACACATACACTGACTGGAACACCCACGGTGTTACCAGAGCGTCCACAGCTATTGCCTGAGGGTCTCTTGACCTGGCGCAATACCTGTCCAGTTTTTTGTTGAGGCGGGACGCCATCATATCCACCTTTGGTTTTTCCCAACGGTTCACAATCATGTGGAAGACTTCTGGATGAAGTCCCCACTCTCCCGGGTGTAGATCGTGTCTGCTGAGGAAGTCTGCTTCCCAGTTGTCCACTCCCGGAATGAACACTGCTGACAGTGCTATCACATGATCTTCCGCCCAGCGAAGAATCCTTGCAGCTTCTGCCATTGCTGTCCTGCTTCTTGTGCCGCCCTGTTTACGTGGGCGACTGCCGTGATGTTGTCCGACTGGATCAACACCGGCTGACCCTGAAGCAGGGGTTTTGCCAGACTTAGAGCATTGTAAATCGCTCTTAGCTCCAGTATATTTATGTGAAAAGACATCTCCAGGCTTGACCATACTCCCTGGAAGTTTCTTCCCTGTGTGACCGCTCCCCAGCCTCTCAGACTGGCATCCGTGGTCACCAGGACCCAGTCCTGTATGCCGAATCTGCGGCCCTCTAACAGATGAGCAACCACCACAGAAGAGACACCCTTGTCCGTGGTGATAAGGTTATCCGCTGGTGCATCTGCAGAT
Organism: Pseudophryne corroboree; assembly: GCF_028390025.1. Classification (NCBI taxonomy): domain Eukaryota; kingdom Metazoa; phylum Chordata; class Amphibia; order Anura; family Myobatrachidae; genus Pseudophryne; species Pseudophryne corroboree. The sequence continues at coordinate 845,515,444 of NC_086448.1, forward strand.
GCGATCCGGACCATTTGTCCAACAGATCCCACTGAAAAGTTCGTGCGTGGAATCTGCCGAATGGAATCGCTTCGTAAGAAGCCACCATCTTTCCCAGGACTCTTGTGCATTGATGCACAGACACTTTTCCTGGTTTTAGGAGGTTCCTGACAAGTTTGGATAACTCCTTGGCTTTCTCCTCCGGAAGAAACACCTTTTTCTGAACCGTGTCCAGAATCATTCCCAGGAACAGCAGACGTGTTGTCGGTGTCAACTGAGATTTTGGAAAATTCAGAATCCACCCGTGTTGTTGCAGCACTAATTGGGTTAGTGCTACTCCGTCCTCCAGCTGTTCTCTGGACCTTGCCCTTATCAGGAGATCGTCCAAGTAAGGGATAATTAATACGCCTCTTCTTCGAAGAAGAATCATCATTTCGGCCATTACCTTGGTAAAGACCCGAGGTGCCGTGGACAATCCAAACGGCAGCGTCTGAAACTGATAATGACAGTTTTGCACCACGAACCTGAGGTACCCTTGATGTGAAGGGCAAATTGGGACATGCAGGTAAGCATCCTTTATGTCCAGGGACACCATAAAGTCCCCTTCTTCCAGATTCGCTATCACTGCTCTGAGTGACTCCATCTTGAATTTGAATTTCTGTATGTACAGGTTCAAAGATTTCAGATTTAGAATAGGTCTCACCGAGCCGTCCGGCTTCGGTACCACAAATAGCGTGGAGTAATACCCTTTTCCTTGTTGTAGGAGGGGTACCTTGACTATCACCTGCTGAGAAAACAGCTTGTGAATGGCTTCCAATACCGTCGCCCTGTCTGAGGGAGACGTTGGCAAAGCAGACTTTAGGAACCGGCGAGGGGGAGACTTCTCGAATTCCAACCTGTAACCCTGAGATACTACCTGCAGGATCCAGGGGTCCACCTGTGAGCAAGCCCACTGTGCGCTGAAATTCTTGAGTCGACCCCCCACCGCTCCTGAGTCCGCTTGTAAAGCCCCAGCGTCATGCTGAGGGCTTTGCAGAACCCTGGGAGGGCTTCTGTTCCTGGGCAGGGGCTGCTTGCTGTCCTCTCTTACCCCTTCCTCTGCCCCGGGGCAGATATGACTGTCCTTTTGCCCGCTTGTTCTTATAGGACCGAAAGGACTGCGGCTGAAAAGACGGTGTCTTTTTCTGTTGGGAGGGGGTCTGAGGTAAAAAGGTGGATTTTCCGGCAGTTGCCGTGGCCACCAGATCCGATAGACCGACGCCAAATAATTCCTCCCCTTTATACGGCAATACTTCCATATGTCGTTTAGAATCCGCATCACCTGACCACTGTCGCGTCCATAAACTTCTTCTGGCAGATATGGACATCGCATTTACTCTTGATGCCAGAGTGCAAATATCCCTCTGAGCATCTCGCATATAAAGAAAAGCATCCTTTAATTGCTCTATAGTCAATAAAATACTGTCCCTATCCAGGGTATCAATATTTTCAGTCAGGGAATCCGACCAGACCACCCCAGCACTGCACATTCAGGCTGAGGCGATGGCTGGTCGCAGTATAACACCAGTATGTGTGTATATACTTTTTAGGGTAGTTTCCAGCCTCCTATCAGCTGGATCCTTGAGGGCGGCCGTATCAGGAGACGGTAACGCCACTTGTTTTGATAAGCGTGTGAGCGCCTTATCCACCCTAGGGGGTGTTTCCCAGCGCGCCCTAACCTCTGGCGGGAAAGGGTATAATGCCAATAACTTTTTTGAAATTAGCACTGTTCTATCTGGGTTAACCCACGCTTCATCACATACATCATTCAATTCCTCTGATTCAGGAAAAACTACAGGTAGTTTTTTCACCCCCCACATAATACCCCTTTTTGTGGTACTTGCAGTATCAGAGATATGCAAAGCCTCCTTCATTGCCGTGATCATATAACGTGTGGCCCTACTTGAAAATACGTTTGTTTCTTCACCGTCGACACTAGATTCAGTGTCCGTGTCTGGGTCTGTGTCGACCGACTGAGGTAAAGGGCGTTTTACAGCCCCTGACGGTGTCTGAGACGCCTGGGCAGGTACCAACTGGTTTTCCGGCCGTCTCATGTCGTCAACTGATTTTTGTAATGTGCTGACATTATCACGTAATTCCATAAACAAAGCCATCCATTCCGGTGTCGACTCCCTGGGGGGTGACATCACCATTATCGGCAATTGCTCTGCCTCCACACCAACATCGTCCTCATACATGTCGACACACACGTACCGACACACAGCAGACACACAGGGAATGCTCTTATCGAAGACAGGACCCCACTAGCCCTTTGGGGAGACAGAGGGAGAGTTTGCCAGCACACACCCAAGCGCTATAATATATATGGGAACAACCTTATATAAGTGTTGTATCCTTATAGCAGCTTAAATATATAAAATATCGCCAAAAAAAGTGCCCCCCCTCTCTGTTTTACCCTGTTTCTGTAGTGCAGTGCAGGGGAGAGTCCTGGGAGCCTTCTTCACAGCGGAGCTGAGCAGGAAAATGGCGCTGTGTGCTGAGGAGAATAAGCCCCGCCCCCTATTCCGGCAGGCTTTTCTCCCGGAGTTTGAGATATCTGGCATGGGTTTAATACATCCATATAGCCTCAAGGGCTATATGTGATGTATTTTTTAGCCATAAAAGGTATTATACATTGCTGCCCAGGGCGCCCCCAGCAGCGCCCTGCACCCTCCGTGACCTATGGTGTGAAGTGTGTGACAACAATGGCGCACAGCTGCAGTGCTGTGCGCTACCTTCATGAAGACTGAAAAGCCTTCTGCCGCCGGTTTCTGGACCTTCAATCTTCAGCATCTGCAAGGGGGGTCGGCGGCGCGGCTCCGGGACGAACCCCAGGGTGAGACCTGTGTTCCGACTCCCTCTGGAGCTAATGGTGTCCAGTAGCCTAAGAAGCCGATCCATCCTGCACGCAGGTGAGTTGAACTTCTCTCCCCTAAGTCCCTCGATGCAGTGAGCCTGTTGCCAGCAGGACTCACTGAACATAAAAAAACCTAAAAACTTTTTCTAAGCAGCTCCTTAAGAGAGCCACCTAGATTGCACCCTGCTCGGACGGGCACAAAAACCTAACTGAGGCTTGGAGGAGGGTCATAGGGGGAGGAGCCAGTGCACACCACCTGATCCTAAAGCTTTATTTTTGTGCCCTGCCTCCTGCGGAGCCGCTATTCCCCATGGTCCTGACGGAGTCCCCATGGTCCTGACGGAGTCCCCAGCATCCACTTAGGACGTCAGAGAAACACCCTTTTTCACATTATTTTAGTATTACCTGAATGTATCATGGGCATTTGGAGCAATTTTCATGAAAAACTGCTCAAAACCCTTTAATTCACTTTTTTTAGTAACCCACATCGCATTCCCCATACTTATAATGAGAAATGTGATGTAGCCGAATTTACTTTAAAAAAAAAAATGTGTAAAAATACAGCAGTGTCCTGTGATAATAACAGCTCAGTCTGGCGCTGGACACACAAGCTGATCAATGTGTAAAAATACAGCAGTGTCCTGTGATAATAACAGCTCAGTCTGGCGCTGGACACACAAGCTGATCAATGTGTAAAAATACGTCAGTGTCCTGTGATAATAACAGCTCAGGCTGGCGCTGGACACACAAGCTGATCAATGTGTAAAAATACAGCAGTGTCCTGTGATAATAACAGCTCAGTCTGGCGCTGGACACACAAGCTGATCAATGTGTAAAAATACAGCAGTGTCCTGTGATAATAACAGCTCAGTCTGGCGCTGGACACACAAGCTGATCAATGTGTAAAAATACGGCAGTGTCCTGTGATAATAACAGCTCAGGCTGGTGCTGGACACACAAGCTGATCAATGTGTAAAAATACGGCAGTGTGTCCTGTGATAATAACAGCTCAGGCTGGCGCTGGACACACAAGCTGATCAATGTGTAAAAATACAGCAGTGTCCTGTGATAATAACAGCTCAGTCTGGCGCTGGACACACAAGCTGATCAATGTGTAAAAATACGTCAGTGTCCTGTGATAATAACAGCTCAGTCTGGCGCTGGACACACAAGCTGATCAATGTGTAAAAATACGTCAGTGTCCTGTGATAATAACAGCTCAGGCTGGCGCTGGACACACAAGCTGATCAATGTGTAAAAATACAGCAGTGTCCTGTGATAATAACAGCTCAGTCTGGCGCTGGACACACAAGCTGATCAATGTGTAAAAATACGGCAGTGTCCTGTGATAATAACAGCTCAGGCTGGCGCTGGACACACAAGCTGATCAATGTGTAAAAATACAGCAGTGTCCTGTGATAATAACAGCTCAGTCTGGCGCTGGACACACAAGCTGATCAATGTGTAAAAATACGGCAGTGTCCTGTGATAATAACAGCTCAGTCTGGCGCTGGACACACAAGCTGATCAATGTGTAAAAATACGGCAGTGTCCTGTGATAATAACAGCTCAGGCTGGCGCTGGACACACAAGCTGATCAATGTGTAAAAATACAGCAGTGTCCTGTGATAATAACAGCTCAGGCTGGCGCTGGACACACAAGCTGATCAATGTGTAAAAATACAGCAGTGTCCTGTGATAATAAAAGCTCAGGCTGGCGCTGGACACACAAGCTGATCAATGTGTAAAAAAAACACAAAAAAAACCCATACTCACCTGTCCAGGGAGCCGGTGTCCGCTGCTCCGGTGAGCGCTGCCGGGCGCAGGGTCCCCCATATGCTGCAAAGTGACCACGGTGCAGTAAAGTGACGCTGCAAAGCGACAGCGCACTTTACAGCACCGGGGGTCACCGCAGCGTACAGGATCCGGCGCCCGGAAGCCCAGCAGGAACAGCGCGGACCGGCTCCCTGGACTGGTGAGTATATTTATCTTCTGGGGGAGGTCCGCGGCGCACGGGGGTAGTCGTGACGGGGGAGGGACAACCGGGCGGCAGGGGTAGCGGCGATGTCGGCGGGGGCGGTGCATGCGCAGCAGGACATCGGGGTATTTTTTCCGAAAAATACCCCGATGATGCTGCGGAGTATCATCGCAGGGACAGAGCTTGACCTCAAGCTGTGTCCCTGCATGTGATAATTGATACATCCCTGCGATGTAGTCAATTATCGCAGTGCGAGTTGGGGCGATTTTGTCACCTGTCCGCATCCAGGATGCGGATGGTGATAAATAGGCCCCGATGTGAGAAAACACACACACACACACACACACACACACACACACACACACACACACACACAGGAAAATGTCAGACACAGTTTTACCCCCAAGTACCTTCAGAGAAACACAGAGCTTGGAGCCAGCACACCCACAGCGCTTACCTAGGTATACATAATACAAATACCGGGCGCTGACTGTATACCTTAATAGACTACACAGTAATACACAGCCTCCCCCCTTCTACAACCCCCTGGTGCCGCACAGGATAGCCGGAGTTGTATGGAGGGACAGCTCTCCCTGTCAGCGTCGCTGTAGCTGGATCTGCAGGCAGGAAAATGGCGCTGAACGCTGCTGGTCCGCTCTGAGAAGCTCCACCCCTGAATATGGCGTTGCTTCCCGCATTTTTCATCTTTATACTGGCCTGAGGAGTGATGCTGGCAGCGATACCGAGGTTCCTGACAGCCTGAGTGACCAGTGTAGGGTGTAGGCGCTGGCCCACGGCGCCCCTCATAACGCCGCACTGTGTACCACTACGCCTCCGGGGCGCAGTTAGTACTGCGCTCACACCCTGTTGCTGCCATCTTCACACCAGATCCCCGCTTGCCGGGGAGCGCCGGTGACTCACTCGCCACCGGAATCTTCTGGCTCTGTTAGGGGGTGGCGGCATGCTGCGGGAGTGAGCGGTCGCCTCGGGCGGCTAACGATCATCACCCTCAGGAGCTCAGTGTCCTGTCAGTGGAGATAGTGGCTCAGACCCCGCAGGGTGGACACTGCTCCCCCCCTTAGTCCCACGAAGCAGGGGGGCTGTTACCAGCAGATTCCCTGTAAAATAATAAACTCTAAAATAAAATTTACTAGAGAAGCTCTGTAGAGCTCCCCTAGCTGTGACCGGCTCCTCCGGGCACATTTTCTAAACTGAGTCTGGTAGGAGGGGCATAGAGGGAGGAGCCAGCCCACACACTCAAACTCTTAAAGTGCCAATGGCTCCTAGTGAACCCATCTATACCCCATGGTACTAATATGGACCCCAGCATCCTCTAGGTTGGACGTAAGAGAAACAGGAGTTTTAACTGCATTTCCCCTTTAGTACATTCCGCCTATAGAAAGCGGTTGCCGTCTCCCCCATGGCACATCCAAAGGATCCTTAATATTTGTGGGTATTTACAAAGAATATCCTGCACATATCAGTCTGATTCAGGTCCCGACGCAAGTACTCCCTCTGCGCATGTGTAGTACAGGTCCTGCGGCGTCTGACACAGTTCAGAACACAATCACATGACTGTAGTGGCAGGAACCTGAGATCTAGGGGGGAATTCAACTGCATGCAAAAAAACCTCACACCCAATGTTGGATTGCCGTGGGTATGTGCACTCCAGATATCACAGGCATCCAATAATAAGAAAACCCCTCCAGCGGTCTCCCCTCCATCTTCACATGACGCCACCCCGTAGCGCACCATATTCAAATGACGCCACCCCGTAAGGCTCCATATTCACATGACGTCACCCCGTAAGGCTCCATATTCACATGACGTCACCCCGTAGCGCTCCAACTTCACATGACGCCACCCCGTAGCGCTCCATATTCACATGACGTCACCCCGTAGCGCTCCATATTCACATGACGTCACCCCGTAGCGCTGCATCTTCACATGACGCCACCCCGTAGCGCTCCATATTCACATGACGCCACCCCGTAGCGCTCCATATTCACATGATGCCACCCCGTAGCGCTCCATATTCACATGACGCCACCCCGTAGCGCTCCATATTCACATGACGTCACCCCGTAAGGCTCCATATTCACATGACGTCACCCCGTAAGGCTTCATATTCACATGACGCCACCCCGTAGCGCTCCATATTCACATGACGTCACCCCGTAGCGCTCCATATTCACATGACGTCACCCCGTAGCGCTCCATCTTCACATGACGCCACCCCGTAGCGCTCCATATTCATATGACGCCACCCCGTAGCGCTCCATATTCACATGATGCCACCCCGTAGCGGTCCATATTCACATGACGCCACCCCGTAGTGCTCCATATTCACATGACGCCACCCCGTAGCGCTCCATATTCACATGACGCCACCCCGTAGCACTCCATATTCACATGACGCCACCCCATAGTGCCCCTTATTAACAAGACATCACCCCATAGTGCCCCTTATTAACAAGACATCACCCCATAGTGCCCCTTATTAACACGACACCATCTCATAGTGCCCTTTATTAACACGACACCATCTCATAGTGTCCCTTATTAACAAGACACCTTCTCGTAGTGCCCCTTATTAACAAGACACCATCTCGTAGTGCCCCTTATTAACAAGACATCACCCAATAGTGCCCCTTATTAAAAAGACACCACACCATAGTGCACCTTATTAACACGACAACACCTCATAGTGCCCTTTATTAACAAAACACCATCTTGTAGTGCCCCTTATTAACAAAACACCACTCCATAGTGCCCCATATTAACAAGACATCACCCCATAGTGCCCCTGATTAACAAGACACCACCATATAGTGCCCCTTATTAACAAGACACCACCCCATAGTGCCCTATATTAACAAGACACCATCTCATAGCGCCCCTTATTAACAAAACACCACCCCATAGTGCCCCATATTAACAAGACACCATCTCATAGTGCCCCTTATTAACAAGACACCAGCCCATAGTGCCCCATATTAACAAGACACCAGCCCATTGTGCCCCATATTAACAAGACACCAGCCCATAGTGCCCCATATTAACAAGACACCACTCCATAGTGCCCCTTTTTAAGAAGACACCACCTCGTAGTGCCCCTTTTTAACAAGACACCATCTCGTAGTGCCCCTTATTAACAAAACACCACTCCATAGTGCCCTATATTAACAAGACACCATCTCATAGTGCCCCATATTAACAAGACACCACCCCATAGTGCCCCTTATTAACAAGACACCACCCCATAGTGAGCCTTATTAACAAGACACCAGCCCATTGTGCCCCATATTAACAAGACACCATCTCATAGTGCCCCTTATTAACAAAACACCACCCCATAGTGCCCCATATTAACAAAACACCATCTCATAGTGCCCCTTATTAACAAGACACCACCCCATAGTGCCCCTTATTAACAAGACACCACCCCATTGTGCCCCATATTAACAAGACACCAGCCCATAGTGCCCCATATTAACAAGACACCACTCCATAGTGCCCCTTTTTAACAAGACACCATCTCGTAGTGCCCCTTTTTAACAAGACACCATCTCGTAGTGCCCCTTTTTAACAAGACACCATCTCGTAGTGCTCCTTATTAACAAGACGCCACCCCGTAATACCCCTTATTAACAAGACGCCACCCCATAGTGAGCCTTATTAACAAGACACCACCCCATAGTGCCCCTTACTAACAAGACACCACCCGTTAGTGCCCCTTTACTCACATGACCCCACCCCGTAGTGCCCCTTTACTCACATAAGGCCAACCCGTAGTGTCCCTTATTCAAGATTACTCCACTCCGTATTGTCTCTTCACATTACACCACCCTGTAGTGTCCCCACTCCATAGTGCTCTTTATTCACATTACGCAACACCGTAGTGCTCCTTATTGATAGTACGCCACCCCGTATAGTCACTTATTCACATGACACCACTACGGAGTGCTCCTTATTCACATGAGGTCACCCCATAGTGCCCCTTTACTCATATGATGCCACCCCACAGTGCCCATTATTCACATGAGGCCACCCCATAGTGTCTCATTCCCATTACAACACCTCATAGTGTCCCTTATTCACATTACCCAACTCCATAGTGCTCTTTATTCACATTACACAACCCAGTAGTGCTCCTAATTCACAGAACACCACCCCGTAGTGTCCCTTATTCACATGACACCACTCCAGAGTGCTCCTTATTCACATGATGCCACCCCACAGTGGTCATTATTCACATTATACCACCCCGGAGTGCTTCTTATTCACATTATGCCACCCCGTAGTGCTCCTTATTCACATTATACCACCCTGCAGTGCTCCATACTTACATTACACCACCCTGTAGTGCTCCTTATTCACATTATGCAACACAGTAGTGCCATTTATACATGTTACACGACACGTGCATCTTATACAAATAATGCCACACAAAAATGTCCCGCACATATACCACACAGTAATGCCCCTTTTATTTCTGCCATAGTTATTACACACCAACCTTGCACCCCACTGTACAGCACTGGCCTGGCCAATAAAACAGTGACCTCAGTCTTCCAGGACTCCACAGATATTGAAGCCTGGGCTGTCTGCAGGGAGTAAGACCGTGCAGACTCAGCCTGCTGTACTCCGCAAGGCCCATGGGGGGAGAAGCTGCTGTGATTGGGCTTGTATAGCGGTCCTCTTGCAGGACGAGTGGCTATTTTTGTTACTGGCTGCTGCTGCTGCCGATTCAGCTGTATGACCTGCTGCCTGATCGGAGCTGACAGTTCAGATTGCAGTAGGCAGCTAGAGCAGAACCAGAACAAAGTGCCAAGCAAACCAACGTTGCCCACTATCAAGCTAAGCTGGCGCTAGGCTCGCAGTGCATGCCCCATGGCATTCGAATTGCCCTAGTCATTTGTCTAAATTGCCAACGCCTAGGGCCGACTCTTCCTGCAGCTGCAAGAAAAATCAAGCACCTCTGGGATTTCTAAATGTCTCAACTGTATTCTCCCCTAAGAGGTATATAGCATACAGTGTATCTCCCAACTGCCCTATTTTAGCGGGACAGTCCTGCTTTTCGGCAACTGTCCTTTTATTTCACCCGCGGGTCAAAGGGGGAGGTTGGGGGGGACACTCGCATTGGCACATCATCCACACACACTCTGAGAGAGGCTGGTGGCTGTCCAGCAGCTCCCGGAGTGCTTGGCAAGCCCCCAGCATGATGAAACAGGGGCGTGGGTTGCAGGTATGGCATTTTCTGTGAGGCCTTACTGCTAAGCAACACAAACTATTGTCCCAACCTCCAGTTCCCAAAAGTTGAAAGGTATGATATAGTGGGATGAGCAACACAGAGTATATCAGGAGAGGAGTGATGTGTCAGTGAGGACAGGGCTACATGTGACAGGGGCAGTGACATGATGTGAGGGGGGAATGGAGGCAGCAGGAAGCCACAGACTGAGAGTTATATAGAGAGAGGAGCAGGGTCCCCAGCAGCACAGAGTATATCAGGAGATGAGTGATGTGTCAGTGAGGACAGGGCTGCATGTGACAGGGGCAGTGACATGATGTGAGGAGGGGAATGGAGGCAGCAGGAAGCCACAGACTGAGAGTTATATAGAGAGAGGAGCAGGGTCCCCAGCAGCACAGAGTATATCAGGAGATGAGTGATGTGTCAGTGAGGACAGGGCTGCATGTGACAGCGGCAGTGACATGATGCGAGGAGGGGAATGGAGGCAGCAGGAAGCCACACACAGAGTTATATAGTGGGAGGAGCAGGGTTCCCAGCAGCACAGAGTATATCAGGAGATGAGTGATGTGTCAGTGAGGACAGGGCTGCATGTGACAGGGGCAGTGACATGATGTGAGGAGGGGAATGGAGGCAGCAGGAAGCCACAGACTGAAAGTTATATAGAGAGAGGAGCAGGGTCCCCAGCAGCACAGAGTATATCAGGAGAGGAGTGATGTGTCAGTGAGGACAGGGCTGCATGTGACAGGGGCAGTGACATGATGTGAGGAGGGGAATGGAGGCAGCAGGAAGCCACAGACTGAGAGTTATATAGTGGGAGGAGCAGGGTCCCTAGCAGCACAGAGTATATCAGGAGATGAGTGATGTATCAGTGAGGACAGGGCTGCATGTGACAGCGGCAGTGACATGATGTGAGGGGAGGAATGGAGGCAGCAGGAAGCCACAGACTGAGAGTTATATAGTGGGAGGAGCAGGGTCCCCAGCAGCACAGAGTATATCAGGAGATGAGTGATGTATCAGTGAGGACAGGGCTGCATGAAACAGGGGCAGTGACATGATGTGAGGAGGGGAATGGAGGCAGCAGGAAGCCACAGACTGAGAGTTATATAGAGGGAGGAGCAGGGTCCCCAGCAGCACAGAGTATATCAGGAGATGAGTGATGTGTCAGTGAGGACAGGGCTGCATGTGACAGAGGCAGTGACATGATGTGAGGGGGGGAATGGAGGCAGCAGGAAGCCACAGACAGAGTTATATAGTGGGAGGAGCAGGGTCCCCAGCAGCACAGAGTATATCAGGAGATGAGTGATGTGTCAGTGAGGACAGGGCTGCATGTGACAGGGGCAGTGACATGATGTGAGGAGGGGAATGGAGGCAGCAGGAAGCCACAGACTGAGAGTTATATAGAGAGAGGAGCAGGGTCCCCAGCAGCACAGAGTATATCAGGAGATGAGTGATGTGTCAGTGAGGACAGGGCTGCATGTGATAGGGGCAGTGACATGATGTGAGGAGGGGAATGGAGGCAGCAGGAAGCCACAGACTGAGAGTTATATAGTCGGAGGAGCAGGGTCCCCAGCAGCACAGAGTATATCAGGAGATGATTAATGACACGTGAAATTGGACAAAAGATCTGAGAAAAAACAAAACCAACACAGAGGTATCTTGTAGCACAATAATAATAAAAAACGCATCGCTTCAGTTTATAATTGAACGGTTCTTCTGGAACTATAAATCCCAAAGTAATAAAAAAGCCACAGAAAGCTGGGACGGGTGTCTGCCAGAAAGCTACTTAGCAGTCCCCCTAGGTGTAACATGGGAATAATGCAGCATGATGTAATAGGGAGCACTCAGGCCCTTGGGGGTTTAGTAGTATAGAGAGTGTTACTGTGACATCTCCGAGCCGTCATTAGAAGCAAAACACCGACATTATTAAACAGACACAGAAGTGACACTGTATAACACAGCAGCTATATACTACCATCTGCCGGTCTCTATATACCCCACAGTGTGACACTGTATAACACAGCAGCTGTATACTACCCTCTGCTGGTCTCTATATACCCCACAGTGTGACACTGTATAACACAGCAGCTGTATACTACCCTCTGCTGGTCTCTATATACCCCACAGTGTGACACTGTATAACACAGCAGCTGTATACTACCCTCTGCTGGTCTCTATATACCCCACAGTGTGATACTGTATAACACAGCAGCTGTATACTACCCCCTGCTGGTCTCTATATACCCCACAGTGTGATACTGTATAACACAGCAGCTGTATACTACCCCCTGCCGGTCTCTATATACCCCACATGTGTGATACTGTATAACACAGCAGCTGTATACTACCCCCTGCCGGTCTCTATATACACCACATGTGTGATACTGTATAACACAGCAGCTGTATACTACCCCCTGCCAGTCTCTATATACACCACATGTGTGACACTGTATAACACAGCAGCTATATACTACCCCCTGCCGGTCTCTATATACCCCACAGTGTGACACTGTATAACACATCAGCTGTATACTACCCCCTGCCGGTCTCTATATACCCCACAGTGTGACACTGTATAACACAGCAGCTATATACTACCCCCTGCCGGTCTCTATATACCCCACAGTGTGACACTGTATAACACAGCAGCTATATACTACCCCCTGCCGGTCTCTATATACCCCACAGTGTGACACTGTATAACACATCAGCTGTATACTACCCCCTGCCAGTCTCTATATACACCACAGTGTGACACTGTATAACACAGCAGCTGTATACTACCCTCTGCTGGTCTCTATATACCCCACAGTGTGATACTGTATAACACAGCAGCTGTATACTACCCCCTGCCGGTCTCTATATACCCCACAGTGTGATACTGTATAACACAGCAGCTGTATACTACCCTCTGCTGGTCTCTATATACCCCACAGTGTGATACTGTATAACACAGCAGCTGTATACTACCCCCTGCTGGTCTCTATATACCCCACAGTGTGATACTGTATAACACAGCAGCTGTATACTACCCCCTGCCGGTCTCTATATACCCCACATGTGTGATACTGTATAACACAGCAGCTGTATACTACCCCCTGACGGTCTCTATATACCCCACATGTGTGATACTGTATAACACATCAGCTGTATACTACCCCCTGCCGGTCTCTATATACCCCACAGTGTGATACTGTATAACACAGCAGCTATATACTACCCCCTGCCGGTCTCTATATACCCCACAGTGTGACACTGTATAACACATCAGCTGTATACTACCCCCTGCCGGTCTCTATATACCCCACAGTGTGATACTGTATAACACAGCAGCTGTATACTACCCCCTGCCGGTCTCTATATACCCCACAGTGTGACACTGTATAATACATCAGCTGTATACTACCCCCTGCCGGTCTCTATATACCCCACAGTGTGATACTGTATAACACAGCAGCTGTATACTACCCCCTGCCAGTCTCTATATACCCCACAGTGTGATACTGTATAACACAGCAGCTGTATCCTACCCCCCCCCCCCTCCTCCCGGTCTCTATATACCCAACATGTGTGATACTGTTACCTGCTGCCTCTCTCACCCTCTCCTCACCCGTCTCTGTATATCCCTCACATGTGATACTGTTACCTGCTGCCCCTCTCACCCGTCTCTGTATATCCCTCACATGTGACACTGTTACCTGCTGCCTCTCTCACCCGTCTCTGTATATCCCTCACATGTGATACCGTTATCAGCTGCCTCTCTCACCCTCTCCTCGCCCGTCTCTGTATATCCTCACATGTGATACTGTTACCTGCTGCCTCTCTCACCCTCTCCTTGCCCGTCTCTGTATATCCTCACATGTGATACTGTTACCTGCTGCCTCTCTCACCCTCTCCTCGCCCGTCTCTGTATATCCCTCACATGTGATACCGTTACCTGCTGCCTCTCACCCTCTCCTCGCCCGTCTCTGTATATCCTCACATGTGATACTGTTACCTGCTGCCTCTCTCACCCTCTCCTCACCCGTCTCTGTATATCCTCACATGTGATACCGTTACCTGCTGCCTCTCTCACCCTCTCCTCACCCGTCTCTGTATATCCTCACATGTAATACTGTTACCTGCTGCCTCTCTCACCCTCTCTTCGCCCGTCTCTGTATATCCCTCACATGTGATACTGTTACCTGCTGCCTCTCTCACCCTCTCCTCGCCCGTCTCTGTATATCCTCACATGTGATACTGTTACCTGCTGCCTCTCTCACCCTCTCCTCGCCCTTCTCTGTATATCCCTCACATGTGATACTGTTACCTGCTGCCTCTCTCACCCGTCTCTGTATATCCCTCACATGTGGTACTGTTACCTGCTGCCTCTCACCCTCTCCTCACCCATCTCTGTATATCCCTCACATGTGATACTGTTACCTGCTGCCTCTCTCACCCTCTCCTCACCCGTCTCTGTATATCCTCACATGTGATACTGTTTATCTGCTGCCTCTCTCACCCTCTCCTCGCCCGTCTCTGTATATCCTCATATGTGATACTGTTACCTGCTGCCTCTCTCACCCTCTCCTCGCCCGTCTCTGTATATCCTCACATGTCATACCGTTACCTGCTGCCCCTCACCCTCTTCTCACCCGTCTCTGTATATCCTCACATGTGATACTGTTACCTGCTGCCTCTCTCACCCTCTCCTCACCCGTCTCTGTATATCCTCACATGTCATACTGTTGTTACCTGCTGCCCCTGTCACCCTCTCCTCGCCCGTCTCTGTATATCCCTCACATTTCATACTGCTACCTGCTGCCTCTCTCACCCTCTCCTCACCCGTCTCTGTATATCCCTCACATGTGATACTGTTACCTGCTGCCTCTCTCACCCGTCTCTGTATATCCTCACATGTGATACTGTTACCTGCTGCCTCTCTCACCCTCTCCTCACCCGTCTCTGTATATCCTCACGTCATACTGTTACCTGCTGTCTCTCTCACCCTCTCCTCACCCGTCTCTGTATATCCCTCACATGTGATACTGTTACCTGCTGCCTCTCTCACCCTCTCCTCACCCGTCTCTGTATATCCCTCACATGTGATACTGTTACCTGCTGCCTCTCTCACCCGTCTCTGTATATCCTCACATGTGATACTGTTACCTGCTGCCTCTCTCACCCTCTCCTCACCCGTCTCTGTATATCCTCACATGTCATACTGTTACCTGCTGCCTCTCTCACCCTCTCCTCACCCGTCTCTGTATATCCCTCACATGTGATACTGTTACCTGCTGCCTCTCTCACCCGCCTCTGTATATCCTCACATGTGATACTGTTACCTGCTGCCTCTCTCACCCTCTCCTCACCCGTCTCTGTATATCCCTCACATGTGATACTGTTACCTGCTGCCTCTCTCACCCTCTCCTCGCCCGTCTCTGTATATCCTCACATGTGATACTGTTACCTGCTGCCTCTCTCACCCTCTCCTCGCCCGTCTCTGTATATCCTCACATGTGATACTGTTTATCTGCTGCCTCTCTCACCCTCTCCTCGCCCGTCTCTGTATTTCCTCACATGTGATACTGTTACGTGCTGCCTCTCTCACCCTCTCCTCGCCCGTCTCTGTATATCCTCATATGTGATACTGTTACCTGCTGCCTCTCTCACCCTCTCCTCACCCGTCTCTGTATATCCCTCACATGTGATACTGTTACCTGCTGCCTCTCTCACCCTCTCCTCACCCGTCTCTGTATATCCTCACATGTCATACCGTTACCTGCTGCCTCTCTCACCCTCTCCTCGCCCGTCTCTGTATATCCTCACATGTCATACCGTTACCTGCTGCCCCTCACCCTCTCCTCACCCGTCTCTGTATATCCTCACATGTGATACTGTTACCTGCTGCCTCTCTCACCCTCTCCTCGTCCGTCTCTGTATATCCTCACATTTCATACTGCTACCTGCTGCCTCTCTCACCCTCTCCTCACCCGTCTCTGTATATCCCTCACATGTGATACTGTTACCTGCTGCCTCTCTCACCCGTCTCTGTATATCCTCACATGTGATACTGTTACCTGCTGCCTCTCTCACCCTCTCCTCGCCCGTCTCTGTATATCCCTCACATTTCATACTGCTACCTGCTGCCTCTCTCACCCTCTCCTCACCCGTCTCTGTATATCCCTCACATGTGATACTGTTACCTGCTGCCTCTCTCACCCGTCTCTGTATATCCTCACATGTGATACTGTTACCTGCTGCCTCTCTCACCCTCTCCTCGCCCGTCTCTGTATATCCTCACATGTCATACCGTTACCTGCTGCCCCTCACCCTCTCCTCACCCGTCTCTGTATATCCTCACATGTGATACTGTTACCTGCTGCCTCTCTCACCCTCTCCTCGTCCGTCTCTGTATATCCTCACATGTCATACTGTTGTTACCTGCTGCCCCTGTCACCCTCTCCTCGCCCGTCTCTGTATATCCCTCACATTTCATACTGCTACCTGCTGCCTCTCTCACCCTCTCCTCACCCGTCTCTGTATATCCCTCACATGTGATACTGTTACCTGCTGCCTCTCTCACCCGTCTCTGTATATCCTCACATGTGATACTGTTACCTGCTGCCTCTCTCACCCTCTCCTCACCCGTCTCTGTATATCCTCACGTCATACTGTTACCTGCTGTCTCTCTCACCCTCTCCTCACCCGTCTCTGTATATCCCTCACATGTGATACTGTTACCTGCTGCCTCTCTCACCCTCTCCTCACCCGTCTCTGTATATCCCTCACATGTGATACTGTTACCTGCTGCCTCTCTCACCCGTCTCTGTATATCCTCACATGTGATACTGTTACCTGCTGCCTCTCACCCTCTCCTCACCCATCTCTGTATATCCCTCACATGTGATACTGTTACCTGCTGCCTCTCTCACCCTCTCCTCACCCGTCTCTGTATATCCCTCACATGTGATACTGTTACCTGCTGCCTCTCTCACCCTCTCCTCGCCCGTCTCTGTATATCCTCACATGTGATACTGTTACCTGCTGCCTCTCACCCTCTCCTCACCCATCTCTGTATATCCCTCACATGTGATACTGTTACCTGCTGCCTCTCTCACCCTCTCCTCACCCGTCTCTGTATATCCCTCACATGTGATACTGTTACCTGCTGCCTCTCTCACCCTCTCCTCACCCGTCTCTGTATATCCCTCACATGTGATACTGTTACCTGCTGCCTCTCTCACCCTCTCCTCGCCCGTCTCTGTATATCCTCACATGTCATACTGTTACCTGCTGCCTCTCTCACCCTCTCCTCACCCGTCTCTGTATATCCCTCACATGTGATACTGTTACCTGCTGCCTCTCTCACCCTCTCCTCACCCGTCTCTGTATATCCTCACGTCATACTGTTACCTGCTGTCTCTCTCACCCTCTCCTCACCCGTCTCTGTATATCCCTCACATGTGATACTGTTACCTGCTGCCTCTCTCACCCTCTCCTCACCCGTCTCTGTATATCCCTCACATGTGATACTGTTACCTGCTGCCTCTCTCACCCTCTCCTCACCCATCTCTGTATATCCTCACATGTGATACTGTTACCTGCTGCCTCTCTCACCCTCTCCTCACCCGTCTCTGTATATCCTCACATGTCATACTGTTACCTGCTGCCTCTCTCACCCTCTCCTCACCCGTCTCTGTATATCCCTCACATGTGATACTGTTACCTGCTGCCTCTCTCACCCGCCTCTGTATATCCTCACATGTGATACTGTTACCTGCTGCCTCTCTCACCCTCTCCTCACCCGTCTCTGTATATCCCTCACATGTGATACTGTTACCTGCTGCCTCTCTCACCCTCTCCTCGCCCGTCTCTGTATATCCTCACATGTGATACTGTTTATCTGCTGCCTCTCTCACCCTCTCCTCGCCCGTCTCTGTATTTCCTCACATGTGATACTGTTACGTGCTGCCTCTCTCACCCTCTCCTCGCCCGTCTCTGTATATCCCTCACATTTCATACTGCTACCTGCTGCCTCTCTCACCCTCTCCTCACCCGTCTCTGTATATCCCTCACATGTGATACTGTTACCTGCTGCCTCTCTCACCCGTCTCTGTATATCCTCACATGTGATACTGTTACCTGCTGCCTCTCTCACCCGTCTCTGTATATCCTCACATGTGATACTGTTACCTGCTGCCTCTCTCACCCTCTCCTCACCCGTCTCTGTATATCCTCACATGTCATACTGTTACCTGCTGCCTCTCTCACCCTCTCCTCACCCGTCTCTGTATATCCTCACATGTCATACTGTTACCTGCTGCCTCTCTCACCCTCTCCTCACCCGTCTCTGTATATCCCTCACATGTGATACTGTTACCAGCTGCCTCTCTAACCCTCTCCTCGCCCGTCTCTGTATATCCTCACATGTCATACTGTTGTTACCTGCTGCCTCTTTCACCCTCTCCTCACCCGTCTCTGTATATCCCTCACATGTAATACTGTTACCTGCTGCCTCTCTCACCCTCTCCTCACCCGTCTCTGTATATCCCTCACATGTGATACTGTTACCTGCTGCCTCTCTAACCCTCTCCTCGCCCATCTCTGTATATCCTCACATGTGATACTGTTACCTGCTGCCTCTCTCACTCTCTCCTCGTCCGTCTCTGTATATTCCTCACATGTGATACCGTTACCTGCTGCCTCTCTCACCCTCTCCTCACCCGTCTCTGTATATCCTCACATGTCATACTGTTACTTGCTGCCTCTCTCACCCTCTCCTCGCCCGTCTCTGTATATCCTCACATGTCATACCGTTACCCGCTGCCCCTCACCCTTTCCTCACCCGTCTCTGTATATCCTTACATGTGATACTGTTACCTGCTGCCCCTCTCACACTCTCCTCGCCCGTCTCTGTATATCCTCACATGTCATACTGTTACTTGCTGCCTCTCTCACCCTCTCCTCGCCCGTCTCTGTATATCCTCACATGTCATACCGTTACCCGCTGCCCCTCACCCTTTCCTCACCCGTCTCTGTATATCCTCACATTTGATACTGTTAACTGCTGCCTCTCTCACCCTCTCCTCGCCCGTCTCTGTATATCCTCACATGTCATACTGTTGTTACCTGCTGCCCCTCTCACCCTCTCCTCGCCCGTCTCTGTATATCCTTACATGTGATACTGTTACCTGCTGCCTCTCTCACCCTCACCTCACCCGTCTCTGTATATCCTCACATGTAATACTGTTACCTGCTGCCTCTCTCACCCTCTCCTCGCCAGTCTCTGTATATCCTCACATGTAATACTGTTACCTGCTGCCTCTCTCACCCTCTCCTCAACCGTCTCTGTATATCCTCACGTCATACTGTTATCTGCTGCCTCTCTCACCCTCTCCTCGCCCGTCTCTGTATATCCCTCACATGTGATACCGTTACCTGCTGCCTCTCTCACCCTCTCCTCACCCGTCTCTGTATATCCTCACATGTCATACTGTTATCTGCTGCCTCTCTCACCCTCTCCTCGCCCATCTCTGTATATCCTCACATGTGATACTGTTACCTGCTGCCTCTCTCACCCTCTCTTCGCCCGTCTCTGTATATCCTCACATGTGATACCGTTACCTGCTGCCTCTCTCACCCTCTCCTCACCCGTCTCTGTATATCCTCACATGTCATACTGTTACCTGCTGCCTCTCTCACCCTCTCCTCGCCCGTCTCTGTATATCCTCACATGTCATACTGTTACCTGCTGCCTCTCTCACCCTCTCCTCACCCGTCTCTGTATATTCCTCACATGTGATACTGTTACCTGCTGCCTCTCTCACCCTCTCCTCACCCGTCTCTGTATATCCTCACATGTGATACTGTTACCTGCTGCCTCTCTCACCCTCTCCTCACCCGTCTCTGTATATCCTCACATGTCATACTGTTACCTGCTGCCTCTCTCACCCTCTCCTCACCCGTCTCTGTATATCCCTCACATGTGATACTGTTACCTGCTGCCTCTCTCACTCTCTCCTCACCCGTCTCTGTATATCCCTCACATGTGATACTGTTACCTGCTGCCTCTCTCACCCTCTCCTCGCCCGTCTCTGTATATACCTCACATGTGATACTGTTACCTGCTGCTTCTCTCACCCTCTCCTCGCCCGTCTCTGTATATCCCTCACATGTGATACTGTTACCTGCTGCCTCTCTCACCCTCTCCTCACCCGTCTCTGTATATCCTCACATGTCATACTGTTACCTGCTGCCTCTCTCACCCTCTCCTCGCCCGTCTCTGTATATCCCTCACATGTGATACCGTTACCTGCTGCCTCTCTCACCCTCTCCTCACCCGTCTCTGTATATTCCTCACATGTGATACTGTTACCTGCTGCCTCTCTCACCCTCTCCTCGC
Organism: Pseudophryne corroboree; assembly: GCF_028390025.1. Taxonomy (NCBI): domain Eukaryota; kingdom Metazoa; phylum Chordata; class Amphibia; order Anura; family Myobatrachidae; genus Pseudophryne; species Pseudophryne corroboree. Next base: position 845,535,929 of record NC_086448.1, read on the forward strand.
CCGTCTCTGTATATCCTCACATGTGATCCTGTTACCTGCTGCCTCTCTCACCCTCTCCTCACCCGTCTCTGTATATCCTCACATGTGATACTGTTACCTGCTGCCTCTCTCACCCTCTCCTCACCCGTCTCTGTATATCCTCACGTCATACTGTTACCTGCTGCCTCTCTCACCCTCTCCTCACCTGTCTCTGTATATCCCTCACATGTGATACTGTTACCTGCTGCCTCTCTCACCCTCTCCTCACCCGTCTCTGTATATCCCTCACGTGATACTGTTACCTGCTGCCTCTCTCACCCTCTCCTCTCCCGTCTCTGTATATACCTCACATGTGATACTGTTACCTGCTGCCTCTCTCACCCTCTCCTCGCCTGTCTCTGTATATCCCTCACATGTGATACTGTTACCTGCTGCCTCTCTCACCCTCTCCTCGCCCGTCTCTATATATCCTCACATGTCATACTGTTACGGGCTGCCTCTCTCACCCTCTCCTCGCCCGTCTCTGTATATCCCTCACATGTGATAACGTTACCTGCTGCCTCTCTCACCCTCTCCTCGCCCGTCTCTGTATATCCCTCACATGTAATACCGTTACCTGCTACCTCTCTCACCCTCTCCTCGCCCGTCTCTGTATATCCTCACATGTGATACTGTTACCTGCTGCCTCTCTCACCCTCTCCTCACCCGTCTCTGTATATCCCTCACATGTGATACTGTTACCTGCTGCTTCTCTCACCCTCTCCTCGCCCGTCTCTGTATATCCTCACATGTGATACTGTTACCTGCTGCCCCTCTCACCCTCTCCTCGCCCGTCTCTGTATATCCTCACATGTGATACCGTTACCTGCTGCCTCTCTCACCCTCTCCTCACCCGTCTCTGTATATCCCTCACATGTGATACTGTTACCTGCTGCCTCTCTCACCCTCTCCTCGCCCGTCTCTGTATATCCTCACATGTGATACTGTTACCTGCTGCCCCTCTCACCCTCTCCTCGCCCGTCTCTGTATATCCTCACATGTGATACTGTTACCTGCTGCCTCTCTCACCCGTCTCTGTATATACCTCACATGTGATACTGTTACCTGCTGCCTCTCTCACCCTCTCCTCGCCTGTCTCTGTATATCCCTCACATGTGATACTGTTACCTGCTGCCTCTCTCACCATCTCCTCGCCCGTCTCTGTATATCCTAACATGTCATACTGTTACCTGCTGCCTCTCTCACCCTGTCCTCGCCCGTCTCTGTATATCCCTCACATGTGATACCGTTACCTGCTGCCTCTCTCACCCTCTCCTCGCCCGTCTCTGTATATCCCTCACATGTGATACTGTTAACTGCTGCTTCTCTCACCCTCTCCTCGCCCGTCTCTGTATATCCTCACATGTGATACTGTTACCTGCTGCCTCTCTCACCCTCTCCTCGCCCGTCTCTGTATATCCCTCACGTGATACTGTTACCTGCTGCCTCTCTCACCCTCTCCTCGCCCGTCTCTGTATATCCTCACATGTGATACTGTTACCTGCTGCCTCTCTCACCCTCTCCTCACCCGTCTCTGTATATCCCTCACATGTGATACTGTTACCTGCTGCCTCTCTCACCCTCTCCTCGCCCGTCTCTGTATATCCCTCACATGTGATACTGTTACCTGCTGCCTCTCTCACCCTCTCCTCGCCCGTCTCTGTATATCCTCACATGTGATACTGTTACCTGCTGCCTCTCTCACCCTCTCCTCACCCGTCTCTGTATATCCCTCACATGTGACACTGTTACCTGCTGCCTCTCTCACCCTCTCCTCCCCTGTCTCTGTATATCCCTCACATGTGATACTGTTGCCTGCTGCCTCTCTCACCCTCTCCTCACCCGTCTCTGTATATCCTCACATGTGATACTGTTACCTGCTGCCTCTCTCACCCTCTCCTCACCCGTCTCTGTATATCCCTCACATGTGATACTGTTAGCTGCTGCCTCTCTCACCCTCTTCTCGCCCGTCTCTGTATATCCCTCACATGTGATACTGTTAACTGCTGCTTCTCTCACCCTCTCCTCGCCTGTCTCTGTATATCCTCACATGTGATACTGTTACCTGCTGCCTCTCTCACCCTCTCCTCGCCCTTCTCTGTATATCCCTCACATGTGATACCGTTACCTGCTGCCTCTCTCACCCGTCTCTGTATATCCCTCACATGTGATACTGTTACCTGCTGCCTCTCTCACCCTCTCCTCGCCCGTCTCTGTATATCCTCACATGTGATACTGTTACCTGCTGCCTCTCTCACCCGTCTCTGTATATCCGTCACATGTGATACTGTTACCCGCTGCCTCTCTCACCCTCTCCTCACCCGTCTCTGTATATCCCTCACATGTGATACCGTTATCTGCTGCCTCTCTCACCCTCTCCTCGCCCGTCTCTGTATATCCTCACATGTAATACTGTTACCTGCTGCCTCTCTCACCCTCTCCTCACCCGTCTCTGTATATCCTCACATGTGATACTGTTACCTGCTGCCTCTCTCACCCTCTCCTCACCCGTCCTGTATATCCTCACATGTAATACTGTTACCTGCTGCCTCTCTCACCCGTCTCTGTATATCCCTCACATGTGATACTGTTACCTGCTGCCTCTCTCACCCGTCTCTGTATATCCCTCACATGTGATACTGTTACCTGCTGCCTCTCTCACCCGTCTCTGTATATCCCTCACATGTGATACTGTTACCCGCTGCCTCTCTCACCCTCTCCTCACCCGTCTCTGTATATCCCTCACATGTGATACCGTTATCTGCTGCCTCTCTCACCCTCTCCTCGCCCGTCTCTGTATATCCTCACATGTAATACTGTTACCTGCTGCCTCTCTCACCCTCTCCTCACCCGTCTCTGTATATCCTCACATGTGATACTGTGACCTGCTGCCTCTCTCACCCTCTCCTCACCCGTCTCTGTATATCCTCACATGTAATACTGTTACCTGCTGCCTCTCTCACCCTCTCCTCGCCAGTCTCTGTATATCCCTCACATGTGATACCGTTACCTGCTGCCTCTCTCACCCTCTGCTCGCCCGTTATAATAGTATCCATAGTCCCTGGAAGTTGCGGCCAAATGGCGGCAGCTGTCGGACTGACGGTTTCTGTTTCTGGGGCACTTTCCCTGATGCTCTGAATGGGAAGCAGCTGTCACATAGCGGGAGCCGCCTGAGTTCTCCAAATAAATAATTTAACTCAAGGATCACGTCTATGATATACTGGTCCTGTGTGCATGCTGCAAGCCTCAGATATGAAATATAGGGACAAATTACAGCTGTGACTTGTAGTGCACACACTGGACTGACACACAGATGCAACACTTAGGCACACAGAAACAACACACAGGCCCGGCACCCGAGACTTGCACACTCCAGCAACACACAGGACCGGCCCCCCAGACCTGCACACACCAGCAACACACAGGACCAGCCCCCCAGACCTGCACACACCAGCAACACACAGGACCAGCCCCCCAGACCTGCACACACCAGCAACACACAGGACCAGCCCCCCAGACCTGCACACACCAGCAACACACAGGACCAGCCCCCCAGACCTGCACACACCAGCAACACACAGGACCAGCCCCCCAGACCTGCACACACCAGCAACACACAGGACCGGCCCCCCAGACCTGCACACACCAGCAACACACAGGACCGCCCCCCCAGACCTGCACACACCAGCAGCACACAGGACCGGCCCCCCAGACCTGCACACACCAGCAACACACAGGACCGCCCCCCAGACCTGCACACACCAGCAACACACAGGACCAGCCCCTCAGACCTGCACACACCAGCAACACACAGGACCGCCCCCCAGACCTGCACACACCAGCAACACACAGTACCGACACACCCCGGACTGTCACCCAGAACAACACACAGGACCGACACACCCCGGACTGTCACCCAGAACAACACACAGCACCGGCACACCCCGGACTGGCACATAGAAAAAACATAAAGATCCGGCACACCCCGGACTGGCACAGAAAAAACATAAAGATCCGGCACACCCCGGACTGGCACAGAAAAAACATAAAGATCCGGCACACCCCGGACTGGCACAGAAAAAACATAAAGATCCGGCACACCCCGGACTGGCACAGAAAAAACATTAAGATCCGGCACACCCCGGACTGGCACACACCAAACTGAGACATATAAACACTGGCACTTAAGTGTACATTTACATTACCCCTGTCCTAGGGAGCTTACACTCTATCACTACCACATGTATGTACACTAGGGTTAATGTCTGAAGGCAATAAGCCTACCAGTATGCGTTTGGAGGTAAGAAAACCACGCAAGCGTGGGAGAACGTAAAAACTCCGCACAGAAAGGTGTGTGGCTAGGAACTGAACTCATAACCTTATGTAAGTGAGACTGTAATACTAACCACTACACCAACCATGCTGACCAATTCTCCCACATTTGGTCCAGGTAGATTACTCCTATACAGAGAAGGTCACTCACGCACTACAACTATACTCAGCCCTATTCCCGCCAGGCCATAACTAATATTTCATAAATGCAAAAATGTGAAAATATAATTACTCAATTATTAAATCATAAATATATTATTTTTTAAAGATTTTCATCTGAAATCCTCTCCGGATATCAGTGAGAACGGTGCCACGGGCTTACACTCGCCAGTGATAGCCACCTCTTATTATATAACACACAATATCTAGCTCCCAGTGACTCTGTACAAGACGGCTCCTGACACGAGCGATAATCTGCGGGGTCTGGTGTTACTCGTGGTATTATGTATGACCTACAGTAGCTGTGGTGTGTAACCTGGCTGCCCCCGGCACTGAGGTATGTATATGACCTAGCTGTGGTGTGTAACCTGGCTGCCCCCGGCACTGAGGTAATGTATATGACCTAGCTGTGGTGTGTAACCTGGCTGCCCCCAGCACTGAGGTATGTATATGACCTAGCTGTGGTGTGTAACCTGGCTGCCCCCGGCACTGAGGTATGTATATGACCTAGCTGTGGTGTGTAACCTGGCTGCCCCCGGCACTGAGGTATGTATATGACCTAGCTGTGGTGTGTAACCTGGCTGCCCCCGGCACTGAGGTATTGTATATGACCTAGCTGTGGTGTGTAACCTGGCTGCTCCCGGCACAGAGGTATTGTATATGACCTAGCTGTGGTGTGTAACCTGGCTGCCCCCGGCACTGAGGTACTGTATATGACCTAGCTGTGGTGTGTAACCTGGCTGCCCCCGGCACTGAGGTATTGTATATGACCTAGCTGTGGTGTGTAACCTGGCTGCCCCCGGCACTGAGGTATTGTATATGACCTAGCTGTGGTGTGTAACCTGGCTGCCCCCGGCACTGAGGTATTGTATATGACCTAGCTGTGGTGTGTAACCTGGCTGCCCCCAGCACTGAGGTATTGTATATGACCTAGCTGTGGTGTGTAACCTGGCTGCCCCCAGCACTGAGGTATTGTATATGACCTAGCTGTGGTGTGTAACCTGGCTGCCCCCGGCACTGAGGTATTGCATATGACCTAGCTGTGGTGTGTAACCTGGCTGCCCCCGGCACTGAGGTATTGCATATGACCTAGCTGTGGTGTGTAACCTGGCTGCTCCCGGCACTGAGGTATGTATATGACCTAGCTGTGGTGTGTAACCTGGCTGCTCCCGGCGCTGAGGTATTGTATATGACCTAGCTGTGGTGTGTAACCTGGCTGCCCCCGGCACTGAGGTAATGTATATGACCTAGCTGTGGTGTGTAACCTGGCTGCTCCCGGCGCTGAGGTATTGTATATGACCTAGCTGTGGTGTGTAACCTGGCTGCCCCCGGCACTGAGGTATTGCATATGACCTAGCTGTGGTGTGTAACCTGGCTGCTCCCGGCACTGAGGTATTGTATATGACCTAGCTGTGGTGTGTAACCTGGCTGCCCCCAGCACTGAGGTATGTATATGACCTAGCTGTGGTGTGTAACCTGGCTGCCCCCGGCACTGAGGTATTGTATATGACCTAGCTGTGGTGTGTAACCTGGCTGCCCCCGGCACTGAGGTATGTATATGACCTAGCTGTGGTGTGTAACCTGGCTGCTCCCGGCGCTGAGGTATTGTATATGACCTAGCTGTGGTGTGTAACCTGGCTGCCCCCGGCACTGAGGTATTGCATATGACCTAGCTGTGGTGTGTAACCTGGCTGCTCCCGGCACTGAGGTATTGTATATGACCTAGCTGTGGTGTGTAACCTGGCTGCCCCCAGCACTGAGGTATGTATATGACCTAGCTGTGGTGTGTAACCTGGCTGCTCCCGGCACTGAGGTAATGTATATGACCTAGCTGTGGTGTGTAACCTGGCTGCCCCCGGCACTGAGGTATGTATATGACCTAGCTGTGGTGTGTAACCTGGCTGCCCCCGGCACTGAGGTATTGTATATGACCTAGCTGTGGTGTGTAACCTGGCTGCCCCCGGCACTGAGGTATTGTATATGACCTAGCTGTGGTGTGTAACCTGGCTGCCCCCGGCACTGAGGTATTGTATATGACCTAGCTGTGGTGTGTAACCTGGCTGCCCCCGGCACTGAGGTATGTATATGACCTAGCTGTGGTGTGTAACCTGGCTGCCCCCGGCACTGAGGTAATGTATATGACCTAGCTGTGGTGTGTAACCTGGCTGCCCCCGGCACTGAGGTATGTATATGACCTAGCTGTGGTGTGTAACCTGGCTGCTCCCGGCACTGAGGTATGTATATGACCTAGCTGTGGTGTGTAACCTGGCTGCCCCCGGCACTGAGGTATTGTATATGACCTAGCTGTGGTGTGTAACCTGGCTGCCCCCGGCACTGAGGTATGTATATGACCTAGCTGTGGTGTGTAACCTGGCTGCCCCCGGCACTAAGGTATGTATATGACCTAGCTGTGGTGTGTAACCTGGCTGCCCCCGGCACTGAGGTACTGTATATGACCTAGCTGTGGTGTGTAACCTGGCTGCCCCCGGCACTGAGGTATTGTATATGACCTAGCTGTGGTGTGTAACCTGGCTGCCCCCGGCACTGAGGTATTGTATATGACCTAGCTGTGATGTGTAACCTGGCTGCCCCCGGCACTGAGGTATTGTATGTGACCTAGCTGTGGTGTGTAACCTGGCTGCCCCCGGCACTGAGGTATTGTATATGACCTAGCTGTGGTGTGTAACCTGGCTGCCCCCGGCACTGAGGTATTGTATATGACCTAGCTGTGATGTGTAACCTGGCTGCCCCCGGCACTGAGGTATTGTATATGACCTAGCTGTGGTGTGTAACCTGGCTGCCCCCGGCACTGAGGTAATGTATATGACCTAGCTGTGGTGTGTAACCTGGCTGCCCCCGGCACTGAGGTAATGTATATGACCTAGCTGTGGTGTGTAACCTGGCTGCCCCCGGCACTGAGGTAATGTATATGACCTAGCTGTGGTGTGTAACCTGGCTGCCCCCGGCACTGAGGTATGTATATGACCTAGCTGTGGTGTGTAACCTGGCTGCCCCAGCACTGAGGTACTGTATATGACCTAGCTGTGGTGTGTAACCTGGCTGCCCCCGGCACTGAGGTATTGTAAATGGCCTAGCTGTGGTGTGTAACCTGGCTGCCCCCGGCACTGAGGTATGTATATGGCCTAGCTGTGGTGTGTAACCTGGCTGCCCCCGGCACTGAGGTATTGTATATGACCTAGCTGTGGTGTGTAACCTGGCTGCCCCCGGCACTGAGGTAATGTATATGACCTAACTGTGGTGTGTAACCTGGCTGCCCCCGGCACTGAGGTATTGTATATGACCTAGCTGTGGTGTGTAACCTGGCTGCTCCCGGCACTGAGGTAATGTATATGACCTAGCTGTGGTGTGTAACCTGGCTGCCCCCGGCACTGAGGTATGTATATGACCTAGCTGTGGTGTGTAACCTGGCTGCCCCCGGCACTGAGGTATTGTATATGACCTAGCTGTGGTGTATAACCTGGCTGCCCCCGGCACTGAGGTATGTATATGACCTAGCTGTGGTGTGTAACCTGGCTGCCCCCGGCACTGAGGTAATGTATATGACCTAGCTGTGGTGTGTAACCTGGCTGCCCCCAGCACTGAGGTATGTATATGACCTAGCTGTGGTGTGTAACCTGGCTGCCCCCGGCACTGAGGTATTGTATATGACCTAGCTGTTGTGTGTAACCTGGCTGCCCCCGGCACTGAGCTATTGTATATGACCTAGCTGTGGTGTGTAACCTGGCTGCCCCCAGCACTGAGGTATGTATATGACCTAGCTGTGGTGTGTAACCTGGCTGCCCCCGGCACTGAGGTATGTATATGACCTAGCTGTGGTGTGTAACCTGGCTGCCCCCGGCACTGAGGTATTGTATATGACCTAGCTGTGGTGTGTAACCTGGCTGCCCCCGGCACTGAGGTATGTATATGACCTAGCTGTGGTGTGTAACCTGGCTGCCCCCGGCACTGAGGTATTGTATATGACCTAGCTGTGGTGTGTAACCTGGCTGCCCCCGGCACTGAGGTATGTATATGACCTAGCTGTGGTGTGTAACCTGGCTGCCCCCGGCACTGAGGTATGTATATGACCTAGCTGTGGTGTGTAACCTGGCTGCCCCCGGCACTGAGGTATTGTATATGACCTAGCTGTGGTGTGTAACCTGGCTGCCCCCGGCACTGAGGTATGTATATGACCTAGCTGTGGTGTGTAACCTGGCTGCCCCCGGCACTGAGGTATTGTATATGACCTAGCTGTGGTGTGTAACCTGGCTGCCCCCGGCACTGAGGTATGTATATGACCTAGCTGTGATGTGTAACCTGGCTGCCCCCGGCACTGATGTATTGTATATGACCTAGCTGTGGTGTGTAACCTGGCTGCTCCCGGCACTGAGGTAATGTATATGACCTAGCTGTGGTGTGTAACCTGGCTGCCCCCGGCACTGAGGTACTGTATATGACCTAGCTGTGGTATGTAACCTGGCTGCCCCCGGCACTGAGGTATTGTATATGACCTAGCTGTGATGTGTAACCTGGCTGCCCCCGGCACTGAGGTAATGTATATGACCTAGCTGTGGTGTGTAACCTGGCTGCCCCCGGCGCTGAGGTATTGTATATGACCTAGCTGTGGTGTGTAACCTGGCTGCCCCCGGCACCGAGGTAATGTATATGACCTAGCTGTGGTGTGTAACCTGGCTGCCCCCAGCACTGAGGTATTGTATGTGACCTAGCTGTGGTGTGTAACCTGGCTGCCCCCGGCACTGAGGTATTGTATATGACCTAGCTGTGGTGTGTAACCTGGCTGCCCCAAGCACTGAGGTATTGTATGTGACCTAGCTGTGGTGTGTAACATGGCTGCCCCCGGCATTGAGGTATTGTATATGACCTAGCTGTGATGTGTAACCTGGCTGCTCCCGGCACTAAGGTATTGTATATGACCTAGCTGTGGTGTGTAACCTGGCTGCCCCCGGCACTGAGGTATTGTATATGACCTAGCTGTGGTGTGTAACCTGGCTGCCCCCGGCACTGAGGTATGTATATGACCTAGCTGTGGTGTGTAACCTGGCTGCCCCCGGCACTGAGGTATTGTATATGACCTAGCTGTGGTGTGTAACCTGGCTGCCCCCGGCACTGAGGTATGTATATGACCTAGCTGTGGTGTGTAACCTGGCTGCCCCCGGCACTGAGGTAATGTATATGACCTAGCTGTGGTGTGTAACCTGGCTGCCCCCAGCACTGAGGTATGTATATGACCTAGCTGTGGTGTGTAACCTGGCTGCCCCCGGCACTGAGGTATTGTATATGACCTAGCTGTTGTGTGTAACCTGGCTGCCCCCGGCACTGAGCTATTGTATATGACCTAGCTGTGGTGTGTAACCTGGCTGCCCCCAGCACTGAGGTATGTATATGACCTAGCTGTGGTGTGTAACCTGGCTGCCCCCGGCACTGAGGTATGTATATGACCTAGCTGTGGTGTGTAACCTGGCTGCCCCCGGCACTGAGGTATTGTATATGACCTAGCTGTGGTGTGTAACCTGGCTGCCCCCGGCACTGAGGTATGTATATGACCTAGCTGTGGTGTGTAACCTGGCTGCCCCCGGCACTGAGGTATTGTATATGACCTAGCTGTGGTGTGTAACCTGGCTGCCCCCGGCACTGAGGTATGTATATGACCTAGCTGTGGTGTGTAACCTGGCTGCCCCCGGCACTGAGGTATTGTATATGACCTAGCTGTGGTGTGTAACCTGGCTGCCCCCGGCACTGAGGTATGTATATGACCTAGCTGTGGTGTGTAACCTGGCTGCCCCCGGCACTGAGGTATTGTATATGACCTAGCTGTGGTGTGTAACCTGGCTGCCCCCGGCACTGAGGTATGTATATGACCTAGCTGTGATGTGTAACCTGGCTGCCCCCGGCACTGATGTATTGTATATGACCTAGCTGTGGTGTGTAACCTGGCTGCTCCCGGCACTGAGGTAATGTATATGACCTAGCTGTGGTGTGTAACCTGGCTGCCCCCGGCACTGAGGTACTGTATATGACCTAGCTGTGGTATGTAACCTGGCTGCCCCCGGCACTGAGGTATTGTATATGACCTAGCTGTGATGTGTAACCTGGCTGCCCCCGGCACTGAGGTAATGTATATGACCTAGCTGTGGTGTGTAACCTGGCTGCCCCCGGCGCTGAGGTATTGTATATGACCTAGCTGTGGTGTGTAACCTGGCTGCCCCCGGCACCGAGGTAATGTATATGACCTAGCTGTGGTGTGTAACCTGGCTGCCCCCAGCACTGAGGTATTGTATGTGACCTAGCTGTGGTGTGTAACCTGGCTGCCCCCGGCACTGAGGTATTGTATATGACCTAGCTGTGGTGTGTAACCTGGCTGCCCCAAGCACTGAGGTATTGTATGTGACCTAGCTGTGGTGTGTAACATGGCTGCCCCCGGCATTGAGGTATTGTATATGACCTAGCTGTGATGTGTAACCTGGCTGCTCCCGGCACTAAGGTATTGTATATGACCTAGCTGTGGTGTGTAACCTGGCTGCTCCCGGCACTAAGGTATTGTATATGACCTAGCTGTGGTGTGTAACCTGGCTGCCCCCGGCACTGAGGTATTGTATATGACCTAGCTGTGGTGTGTAACCTGGCTGCCCCCGGCACTGAGGTAATGTATATGACCTAGCTGTGGTGTGTAACCTGGCTGCCCCCGGCACTGAGGTAATGTATATGACCTAGCTGTGGTGTGTAACCTGGCTGCCCCCGGCACAGAGGTAATGTATATGACCTAGCTGTGGTGTGTAACCTGGCTGCCCCCGGCACTGAGGTATTGTATATGACCTAGCTGTGGTGTGTAACCTGGCTGCCCCCGGCACTGAGGTATTGTATATGACCTAGCTGTGGTGTGTAACCTGGCTGCCCCCAGCACTGAGGTATTGTATATGACCTAGCTGTGATGTGTAACCTGGCTGCCCCCGGCACTGAGGTAATGTATATGACCTAGCTGTGGTGTGTAACCTGGCTGCCCCCGACACTGAGGTATGTATATGACCTAGCTGTGGTGTGTAACCTGGCTGCCCCCGGCACTGAGGTAATGTATATGACCTAGCTGTGATGTGTAACCTGGCTGCCCCCGGCACTGAGGTAATGTATATGACCTAGCTGTGGTGTGTAACCTGGCTGCTCCCGGCACTGAGGTAATGTATATGACCTAGCTGTGGTGTGTAACCTGGCTGCCCCCAGCACTGAGGTATTGTATATGACCTAGCTGTGGTGTGTAACCTGGCTGCCCCCGGCACTGAGGTATTGTATATGACCTAGCTGTGGTGTGTAACCTGGCTGCCCCCGGCACTGAGGTATGTATATGACCTAGCTGTGGTGTGTAACCTGGCTGCCCCCAGCACTGAGGTATGTATATGACCTAGCTGTGGTGTGTAACCTGGCTGCCCCCGGCACTGAGGTATTGTATATGACCTAGCTGTGGTGTGTAACCTGGCTGCCCCCGGCACTGAGGTATTGTATATGACCTAGCTGTGGTGTGTAACCTGGCTGCTCCCGGCACTGAGGTATTGTATATGACCTAGCTGTGGTGTGTAACCTGGCTGCCCCCGGCACTGAGGTATTGTATATGACCTAGCTGTGGTGTGTAACCTGGCTGCCCCCGGCACTGAGGTATGTATATGACCTAGCTGTGGTGTGTAACCTGGCTGCCCCCGGCACTGAGGTATGTATTTGACCTAGCTGTGGTGTGTAACCTGGCTGCCCCCGGCACTGAGGTAATGTATATGACCTAGCTGTGGTGTGTAACCTGGCTGCCCCCGGCACTGAGGTAATGTATATGACCTAGCTGTGGTGTGTAACCTGGCTGCCCCCGGCACTGAGGTATTGTATATGACCTAGCTGTGGTGTGTAACCTGGCTGCCCCCGGCACTGAGGTATGTATATGACCTAGCTGTGGTGTGTAACCTGGCTGCCCCCGGCACTGAGGTATTGTATATGACCTAGCTGTGATGTGTAACCTGGCTGCCCCCGGCACTGAGGTATTGTATATGACCTAGCTGTGGTGTGTAACCTGGCTGCCCCCGGCACTGAGGTAATGTATATGACCTAGCTGTGGTGTGTAACCTGGCTGCCCCCGGTATGTATATGACCTAGCTGTGGTGTGTAACCTGGCTGCCCCCGGCACTGAGGTATGTATATGACCTAGCTGTGGTGTGTAACCTGGCTGCCCCCGGCACTGAGGTAATGTATATGACCTAGCTGTGGTGTGTAACCTGGCTGCCCCCGGCACTGAGGAAATGTATATGACCTAGCTGTGGTGTGTAACCTGGCTGCCCCCGGCACTGAGGTACTGTATATGACCTAGCTGTGGTGTGTAACCTGGCTGCCCCCGGCACTGAGGTAATGTATATGACCTAGCTGTGGTGTGTAACCTGGCTGCCCCCGGCACTGAGGTATGTATATGACCTAGCTGTGGTGTGTAACCTGGCTGCCCCCGGCACTGAGGTATGTATATGACCTAGCTGTGGTGTGTAACCTGGCTGCCCCCGGCACTGAGGTATTGTATATGACCTAGCTGTGATGTGTAACCTGGCTGCCCCCGGCACTGAGGTAATGTATATGACCTAGCTGTGGTGTGTAACCTGGCTGCTCCCGGCACTGAGGTAATGTATATGACCTAGCTGTGGTGTGTAACCTGGCTGCCCCCGGCACTGAGGTATGTATATGAACTAGCTGTGATGTGTAACCTGGCTGCCCCCGGCACTGAGGTATTGTATATGTCCTAGCTGTGGTGTGTAACCTGGCTGCTCCCGGCACTGAGGTATGTATATGAACTAGCTGTGATGTGTAACCTGGCTGCCCCCGGCACTGAGGTATTGTATATGACCTAGCTGTGGTGTGTAACCTGGCTGCTCCCGGCACTGAGGTATGTATATGAACTAGCTGTGATGTGTAACCTGGCTGCCCCCGGCACTGAGGTATTGTATATGACCTAGCTGTGGTGTGTAACCTGGCTGCCCCCGGCACTGATGTATTGTATATGACTTAGCTGTGATGTGTAACCTGGCTGCCCCCGGCACTGAGGTAATGTATATGACCTAGCTGTGGTGTGTAACCTGGCTGCCCCCGGCACTGAGGTATTGTATATGACCTAGCTGTGGTGTGTAACCTGGCTGCCCCCGGCACTGAGGTATGTATATGACCTAGGTGTGGTGTGTAACCTGGCTGCCCCCGGCACTGAGGTAATGTATATGACCTAGGTGTGGTGTGTAACCTGGCTGCCCCCGGCACTGAGGTAATGTATATGACCTAGCTGTGGTGTGTAACCTGGCTGCCCCCGGCACTGAGGTAATGTATATGACCTAGCTGTGGTGTGTAACCTGGCTGCCCCCGGCACTGAGGTAATGTATATGACCTAGCTGTGGTGTGTAACCTGGCTGCCCCCGGCACTGAGGTAATGTATATGACCTAGCTGTGGTGTGTAACATGGCTGCCCCCGGCACTGAGGTATGTATATGACCTAGCTGTGGTGTGTAACCTGGCTGCTCCCGGCACTGAGGTATGTATATGACCTAGCTGTGGTGTGTAACCTGGGTGCCCCCGGCACTGAGGTATGTATATGACCTAGCTGTGGTGTGTAACCTGGCTGCTCCCGGCACTGAGGTATGTATATGACCTAGCTGTGGTGTGTAACCTGGCTGCCCCCGGCACTAAGGTACTGTATATGACCTAGCTGTGGTGTGTAACCTGGCTGCCCCCGGCACTGAGGTACTGTATATGACCTAGCTGTGGTGTGTAACCTGGCTGCCCCCGGCACTGAGGTAATGTATATGACCTAGCTGTGGTGTGTAACCTGGCTGCTCCCGGCACTGAGGTAATGTATATGACCTAGCTGTGGTGTGTAACCTGGCTGCCCCCGGCACTGAGGTATGTATATGAACTAGCTGTGATGTGTAACCTGGCTGCCCCCGGCACTGAGGTATTGTATATGACCTAGCTGTGGTGTGTAACCTGGCTGCTCCCGGCACTGAGGTATGTATATGAACTAGCTGTGATGTGTAACCTGGCTTCCCCCGGCACTGAGGTATTGTATATGACCTAGCTGTGGTGTGTAACCTGGCTGCCCCCGGCACTGAGGTATTTTATATGACTTAGCTGTGATGTGTAACCTGGCTGCCCCCGGCACTGAGGTAATGTATATGACCTAGCTGTGGTGTGTAACCTGGCTGCCCCCGGCACTGAGGTATGTATATGACCTAGCTGTGGTGTGTAACCTGGCTGCCCCCGGCACTGAGGTAATGTATATGACCTAGCTGTGGTGTGTAACCTGGCTGCCCCCGGCACTGAGGTATGTATATGACCTAGGTGTGGTGTGTAACCTGGCTGCCCCCGGCACTGAGGTAATGTATATGACCTAGGTGTGGTGTGTAACCTGGCTGCCCCCGGCACTGAGGTAATGTATATGACCTAGCTGTGGTGTGTAACCTGGCTGCCCCCGGCACTGAGGTAATGTATATGACCTAGCTGTGGTGTGTAACATGGCTGCCCCCGGCACTGAGGTATGTATATGACCTAGTTGTGGTGTGTAACCTGGCTGCTCCCGGCACTGAGGTATGTATATGACCTAGCTGTGGTGTGTAACCTGGCTGCCCCCGGCACTGAGGTATGTATATGACCTAGCTGTGGTGTGTAACCTGGC
This sequence comes from Pseudophryne corroboree, assembly GCF_028390025.1. Taxonomy (NCBI): domain Eukaryota; kingdom Metazoa; phylum Chordata; class Amphibia; order Anura; family Myobatrachidae; genus Pseudophryne; species Pseudophryne corroboree. Next base: position 845,551,131 of record NC_086448.1, read on the forward strand.
TGCTCCCGGCACTGAGGTATGTATATGACCTAGCTGTGGTGTGTAACCTGGCTGCCCCCGGCACTGAGGTACTGTATATGACCTAGCTGTGGTGTGTAACCTGGCTGCCCCCGGCACTGAGGTACTGTATATGACCTAGCTGTGGTGTGTAACCTGGCTGCCCCCGGCACTGAGGTAATGTATATGACCTAGCTGTGATGTGTAACCTGGCTGCCCCCGGCACTGAGGTATTGTATATGACCTAGCTGTGGTGTGTAACCTGGCTGCCCCCGGCACTGAGGTACTGTATATGACCTAGCTGTGGTGTGTAACCTGGCTGCCCCCGGCACTGAGGTAATGTATATGACCTAGCTGTGGTGTGTAACCTGGCTGCCCCCGGCACTGAGGTATGTATATGACCTAGCTGTGGTGTGTAACCTGGCTGCCCCCGGCACTGAGGTAATGTATATGACCTAGCTGTGGTGTGTAACCTGGCTGCCCCCGGCACTGAGGTATGTATATGACCTAGCTGTGGTGTGTAACCTGGCTGCCCCCGGCACTGAGGTACTGTATATGACCTAGCTGTGGTGTGTAACCTGGCTGCCCCCGGCACTGAGGTATTGTATATGACCTAGCTGTGATGTGTAACCTGGCTGCCCCCGGCACTGAGGTATGTATATGACCTAGCTGTGGTGTGTAACCTGGCTGCTCCCGGCACTGAGGTATGTATATGACCTAGCTGTGGTGTGTAACCTGGCTGCTCCCGGCACTGAGGTATGTATATGACCTAACTGTGGTGTGTAACCTGGCTGCCCCCGGCACTGAGGTATTGTATATGACCTAGCTGTGGTGTGTAACCTGGCTGCCCCCGGCACTGAGGTATTGTATATGACCTAGCTGTGGTGTGTAACCTGGCTGCCCCCGGCACTGAGGTATGTATATGACCTAGCTGTGGTGTGTAACCTGGCTGCCCCCGGCACTGAGGTAATGTATATGACCTAGCTGTGGTGTGTAACCTGGCTGCCCCCGGCACTGAGGTATGTATATGACCTAGCTGTGGTGTGTAACCTGGCTGCCCCCGGCACTGAGGTATGTATATGACCTAGCTGTGGTGTGTAACCTGGCTGCCCCCGGCACTGAGGTAATGTATATGACCTAGCTGTGGTGTGTAACCTGGCTGCCCCCGGCACTGAGGTATGTATATGACCTAGCTGTGGTGTGTAACCTGGCTGCCCCCGGCACTGAGGTATGTATATGACCTAGCTGCCCCCGGCACTGAGCTATTGTATATGACCTAGCTGTGGTGTGTAACCTAGCTGCCCCCGGCACTGAGGTATGTATATGACCTAGCTGTGGTGTGTAACCTGGCTGCCCCCGGCACTGAGGTAATGTATATGACCTAGCTGTGGTGTGTAACCTGGCTGCCCCCGGCACTGAGGTATTGTATATGACCTAGCTGTGGTGTGTAACCTGGCTGCCCCAGCACTGAGGTATGTATATGACCTAGCTGTGGTGTGTAACCTGGCTGCCCCCGGCACTGAGGTAATGTATATGACCTAGCTGTGGTGTGTAACCTGGCTGCCCCCGGCACTGAGGTATTGTATATGACCTAGCTGTGGTGTGTAACCTGGCTGCCCCGGCACTGAGGTATTGTATGTGACCTAGCTGTGGTGTGTAACCTGGCTGCCCCTGGCACTGAGGTAATGTATATGACCTAGCTGTGGTGTGTAACCTGGCTGCTCCCAGCACTGAGGTATTGTATATGACCTAGCTGTGGTGTGTAACCTGGCTGCCCCCGGCACTGAGGTATGTATATGACCTAGCTGTGGTGTGTAACCTGGCTGCCCCGGCACTGAGGTAATGTATATGACCTAGCTGTGGTGTGTAACCTGGCTGCCCCCGGCACTGAGGTATGTATATGACCTAGCTGTGGTGTGTAACCTGGCTGCCCCCGGCACTGAGGTATGTATATGACCTAGCTGTGGTGTGTAACCTGGCTGCTCCCGGCACTGAGGTATTGTATATGACCTAGCTGTGGTGTGTAACCTGGCTGCCCCCGGCACTGAGGTATGTATATGACCTAGCTGTGGTGTGTAACCTGGCTGCCCCCGGCACTGAGGTATGTATATGACCTAGCTGTGGTGTGTAACCTGGCTGCTCCCAGCACTGAGGTATGTATATGACCTAGCTGTGGTGTGTAACCTGGCTACCCCCGGCACTGAGGTATTGTATGTGACCTAGCTGTGGTGTGTAACCTGGCTGCCCCCGGCACTGAGGTATTGTATATGACCTAGCTGTGGTGTGTAACCTGGCTGCCCCCAGCACTGAGGTATGTATATGACCTAGCTGTGGTGTGTAACCTGGCTGCCCCCAGCACTGAGGTATTGTATATGACCTAGCTGTGGTGTGTAACCTGGCTGCCCCCGGCACTGAGGTACTGTATATGACCTAGCTGTGGTGTGTAACCTGGCTGCCCCCGGCACTGAGGTAATGTATATGACCTAGCTGTGGTGTGTAACCTGGCTGCCCCCGGCACTGAGGTATTGTATATGACCTAGCTGTGGTGTGTAACCTGGCTGCCCCCGGCACTGAGGTATGTATATGACCTAGCTGTGGTGTGTAACCTGGCTGCCCCCGGCACTGAGGTATTGTATATGACCTAGCTGTGGTGTGTAACCTGGCTGCTCCCGGCACTGAGGTATTGTATATGACCTAGCTGTGATGTGTAACCTGGCTGCCCCCGGCACTGAGGTATTGTATATGACCTAGCTGTGGTGTGTAACCTGGCTGCCCCCGGCACTGAGGTATGTATATGACCTAGCTGTGGTGTGTAACCTGGCTGCCCCCGGCACTGAGGTAATGTATATGACCTAGCTGTGGTGTGTAACCTGGCTGCCCCCGGCACTGAGGTATTGTATATGACCTAGCTGTGGTGTGTAACCTGGCTGCCCCCGGCACTGAGGTATGTATATGACCTAGCTGTGGTGTGTAACCTGGCTGCCCCCGGCACTGAGGTAATGTATATGACCTAGCTGTGGTGTGTAACCTGGCTGCCCCCGGCACTGAGGTATGTATATGACCTAGCTGTGGTGTGTAACCTGGCTGCCCCCGGCACTGAGGTATGTATATGACCTAGCTGTGGTGTGTAACCTGGCTGCTCCCGGCACTGAGGTATTGTATATGACCTAGCTGTGGTGTGTAACCTGGCTGCCCCCGGCACTGAGGTATGTATATGACCTAGCTGTGGTGTGTAACCTGGCTGCCCCCGGCACTGAGGTATGTATATGACCTAGCTGTGGTGTGTAACCTGGCTGCTCCCAGCACTGAGGTATGTATATGACCTAGCTGTGGTGTGTAACCTGGCTGCCCCCGGCACTGAGGTATGTATATGACCTAGCTGTGGTGTGTAACCTGGCTGCCCCCGGCACTGAGGTATGTATATGACCTAGCTGCCCCCGGCACTGAGCTATTGTATATGACCTAGCTGTGGTGTGTAACCTAGCTGCCCCCGGCACTGAGGTATGTATATGACCTAGCTGTGGTGTGTAACCTGGCTGCCCCCGGCACTGAGGTAATGTATATGACCTAGCTGTGGTGTGTAACCTGGCTGCCCCCGGCACTGAGGTATTGTATATGACCTAGCTGTGGTGTGTAACCTGGCTGCCCCAGCACTGAGGTATGTATATGACCTAGCTGTGGTGTGTAACCTGGCTGCCCCCGGCACTGAGGTAATGTATATGACCTAGCTGTGGTGTGTAACCTGGCTGCCCCCGGCACTGAGGTAATGTATATGACCTAGCTGTGGTGTGTAACCTGGCTGCCCCCGGCACTGAGGTATTGTATATGACCTAGCTGTGGTGTGTAACCTGGCTGCCCCCGGCACTGAGGTAATGTATATGACCTAGCTGTGGTGTGTAACATGGCTGCCCCCGGCACTGAGGTAATGTATATGACCTAGCTGTGGTGTGTAACCTGGCTGCCCCCGGCACTGAGGTATGTATATGACCTAGCTGTGGTGTGTAACCTGGCTGCCCCCGGCACTGAGGTAATGTATATAACCTAGCTGTGGTGTGTAACCTGGCTGCCCCCGGCACTGAGGTATGTATATGACCTAGCTGTGGTGTGTAACCTGGCTGCCCCCGGCACTGAGGTATGTATATGACCTAGCTGTGGTGTGTAACCTGGCTGCCCCCGGCACTGAGGTATGTATATGACCTAGCTGTGGTGTGTAACCTGGCTGCCCCCGGCACTGAAGTATGTATATAACCTAGCTGTGGTGTGTAACCTGGCTGCCCCCGGCACTGAGGTACTGTATATGACCTAGCTGTGGTGTGTAACCTGGCTGCCCCCGGCACTGAGGTAATGTATATGACCTAGCTGTGGTGTGTAACCTGGCTGCCCCCGGCACTGAGGTATTGTATATGACCTAGCTGTGGTGTGTAACCTGGCTGCCCCCAGCACTGAGGTACTGTATATGACCTAGCTGTGGTGTGTAACCTGGCTGCCCCCGGCACTGAGGTATGTATATGACCTAGCTGTGGTGTGTAACCTGGCTGCCCCCAGCACTGAGGTACTGTATATGACCTAGCTGTGGTGTGTAACCTGGCTGCCCCCGGCACTGAGGTATGTATATGACCTAGCTGTGGTGTGTAACCTGGCTGCCCCCGGCACTGAGGTATGTATATGACCTAGCTGTGGTGTGTAACCTGGCTGCCCCCGGCACTGAGGTATTGTATATGACCTAGCTGTGGTGTGTAACCTGGCTGCCCCCGGCACTGAGGTATGTATATGACCTAGCTGTGGTGTGTAACCTGGCTGCCCCCGGCACTGAGGTAATGTATATGACCTAGCTGTGGTGTGTAACCTGGCTGCCCCCGGCACTGAGGTATGTATATGACCTAGCTGTGATGTGTAACCTGGCTGCCCCCGGCACTGATGTATTGTATATGACCTAGCTGTGGTGTGTAACCTGGCTGCTCCCGGCACTGAGGTAATGTATATGACCTAGCTGTGGTGTGTAACCTGGCTGCCCCCGGCACTGATGTATTGTATATGACCTAGCTGTGGTGTGTAACATGGCTGCCCCCGGCATTGAGGTATGTATATGACCTAGCTGTGGTGTGTAACCTGGCTGCCCCCGGCACTGAGGTACTGTATATGACCTAGCTGTGGTGTGTAACCTGGCTGCCCCCGGCACTGAGGTAATGTATATGACCTAGCTGTGGTGTGTAACCTGGCTGCCCCCGGCACTGAGGTATGTATATGACCTAGCTGTGGTGTGTAACCTGGCTGCCCCCGGCACTGAGGTATTGTATATGACCTAGCTGTGGTGTGTAACCTGGCTGCCCCCGGCACTGAGGTAATGTATATGACCTAGCTGTGGTGTGTAACCTGGCTGCCCCCAGCACTGAGGTATTGTATATGACCTAGCTGTGGTGTGTAACCTGGCTGCCCCCGGCACTGAGGTACTGTATATGACCTAGCTGTGGTGTGTAACCTGGCTGCCCCCGGCACTGAGGTACTGTATATGACCTAGCTGTGGTGTGTAACCTGGCTGCCCCCGGCACTGAGGTATGTATATGACCTAGCTGTGGTGTGTAACCTGGCTGCTCCCGGCACTGAGGTATGTATATGACCTAGCTGTGATGTGTAACCTGGCTGCCCCCGGCACTGAGGTAATGTATATGACCTAGCTGTGGTGTGTAACCTGGCTGCCCCCGGCGCTGAGGTATTGTATATGACCTAGCTGTGATGTGTAACCTGGCTGCCCCCGGCACTGAGGTAATGTATATGACCTAGCTGTGGTGTGTAACCTGGCTGCCCCCGGCACTGAGGTACTGTATATGACCTAGCTGTGGTGTGTAACCTGGCTGCCCCCGGCACTGAGGTATTGTATATGACCTAGCTGTGATGTGTAACCTGGCTGCCCCCGGCACTGAGGTATTGTATATGACCTAGCTGTGGTGTGTAACCTGGCTGCCCCCGGCACTGAGGTATGTATATGACCTAGCTGTGGTGTGTAACCTGGCTGCCCCCGGCACTGAGGTATGTATATGACCTAGCTGTGGTGTGTAACCTGGCTGCCCCCGGCACTGAGGTAATGTATATGACCTAGCTGTGGTGTGTAACCTGGCTGCCCCCGGCACTGAGGTATGTATATGACCTAGCTGTGGTGTGTAACCTGGCTGCCCCCAGCACTGAGGTATGTATATGACCTAGCTGTGGTGTGTAACCTGGCTGCCCCCGGCACTGAGGTATGTATATGACCTAGCTGTGGTGTGTAACCTGGCTGCCCCCGGCACTGAGGTATGTATATGACCTAGCTGTGGTGTGTAACCTGGCTGCCCCCGGCACTGAGGTATTGTATATGACCTAGCTGTGGTGTGTAACCTGGCTGCCCCCAGCACTGAGGTATGTATATGACCTAGCTGTGGTGTGTAACCTGGCTGCCCCCGGCACTGATGTATTGTATATGACCTAGCTGTGGTGTGTAACCTGGCTGCTCCCGGCACTGAGGTAATGTATATGACCTAGCTGTGGTGTGTAACCTGGCTGCCCCCGGCACTGAGGTACTGTATATGACCTAGCTGTGGTGTGTAACATGGCTGCCCCCGGCACTGAGGTAATGTATATGACCTAGCTGTGGTGTGTAACCTGGCTGCCCCTGGCACTGAGGTATTGTATATGACCTAGCTGTGGTGTGTAACCTGGCTGCCCCCGGCACTGAGGTATGTATATGACCTAGCTGTGGTGTGTAACCTGGCTGCCCCCAGCACTGAGGTATGTATATGACCTAGCTGTGGTGTGTAACCTGGCTGCCCCCGGCACTGAGGTATGTATATGACCTAGCTGTGGTGTGTAACCTGGCTGCCCCCGGCACTGAGGTATGTATATGACCTAGCTGTGGTGTGTAACCTGGCTGCCCCCGGCACTGAGGTATTGTATATGACCTAGCTGTGGTGTGTAACCTGGCTGCCCCCGGCACTGAGGTAATGTATATGACCTAGCTGTGGTGTGTAACCTGGCTGCCCCCAGCACTGCAGTGACAGGGATGCAGGTCCGGCACGCTCTGCACATCTTGCACCCAGTTGTAGCTGAGCCTTGTGCCTGGCCCGCAGGGAGATAACTAATGATTATGTATTCCTGCTGGATCAGCAGCTGGTGGTTATTATCGGACGTCAGAGCAGCCGTACAAACGTGCGAGAAACAAACCCATCGGAAAACCCCCAAGGCTCCACCAGCTCCAGAAATAGACAGTAAATCTGGGACAGGCAGGGAGGAGGATTTGCTGTGCGTTGCTGGACCTCAGTAGTGTGTACAGGGGCAGGGAGAGGGCAGAGACCACAGGCATGGAGTGTAGGGGGGGGGGCTGTAATTATTGGGGAGTATGAAAGCCAATATTGATAATTCGGCATTATACCTGTATTACACACTACTTCCAGTGCACACTGGTAAATCACACGCTACTGCCGGTACACACCGGATAGTCACACACTACTGCCGGAACACACCGGATAGTCACACACTACTGCCGGAACACACCGGATAGTCACACACTACTGCCGGAACACACCGGATAGTCACACACTACTGCCGGTACACACCGGATAGTCACACGCTACTGCCGGTACACACCGGATAGTCACACGCTACTGCCGGTACACACCGGATAGTCAACACGCTACTGCCGGCACACACCGGATAGTCACACGCTACTGCCGGTACACACCGGATAGTCACACACTACTGCCGGTACACACCGGGTAATCACACACCACTCCCGGCACACACCGGATAGTCACACGCTACTGCCGGCACACACCGGGTAATCACACACTACTGCCGGTACACACCGGGTAATCACACAGTACTCCCGGAACACACTGGGTAAACAAACACTACTAGAAGCGATGGTGGAAGGGCAGAGAAGCGATATTAGAAGAAGCGATGGTGGAAGGGCAGAGAAGCGATGGTGGAAGGGCAGAGAAGCGATGTGGAAGGGCACAGAAGCGATGGTGGAAGGGCACAGAAGCGATGGTGGAAGGGCAGAGAAGCGATGGTAGAAGGACAGTGAAGCGATGGTGGAAGGGTAGTGAAGCGATGATGGAAGGGCAGTGAAGCGATGGTGGAAGGGCAGAGAAGCGATATTAGAAGAAGCGATGGTGGAAGGGCAGAGAAGCGATGGTGGAAGGGCAGAGAAGCGATGGTGGAAGGGCACAGAAGCGATGGTGGAAGGGCACAGAAGCGATGGTGGAAGGGCAGAGAAGCGATGGTAGAAGGACAGTGAAGCGATGGTGGAAGGGTAGTGAAGCGATGATGGAAGGGCAGTGAAGCGATGGTGGAAGGGCAGAGAAGTGATGGTGGAAGGGCAAAGAAGCGATGGTAGAGGGGCAGAGAAACGATGGTGGAAGGGCAGAGAAGCGATGGTGGAAGGGCAGAGAAGCAATGGTGGAAGGGCAGAGAAGCGATGGTAGAGGGGCAGAGAAGCAATGGTGGAAGGGCAGAGAAGCGATGGTAGAGGGGTAGAGAAACGATGGTGGAAGATCAGAGATGCGATGGTAGAGGGGCAGAGAAGCGATGGTGGAAGATCAGAGAATCGATGGTGGAAGGGCAGAGAAGCAATGGTAGAGGGGCAGAGAAGCGATGGTGGAAGGGTAGTGAAGCGATGGTGGAAGGGCAGAGAAGCGATGGTGGAAGGGCAGAGAAGCGATGGTGGAAGGGCAGAGAAGCGATGGTGGAAGGGCAGAGAAGCGATGGTGGAAGGGCAGAGAAGCGATAGTGGAAGGGCAGAGAAGCGATGGTAGAAGGGCAGAGAAGCAATAGTGGAAGGGCAGAGAAGCGATGGTGGAAGGGCAGTTAAGCGATGGTGGAAGGGCAGAGAAGCGATGGTAGAGGGGCAGAGAAGCGATGGTGGAAGGGCAGAGAAGTGATGGTAAAAGGACAGTGAAGCGATGGTGGAAGGGCAGAGAAGTGATGGTAAAAGGACAGTGAAGCGATGGTGGAAGGGCAGAGAAGCGATGGTAGTTGAGCAGAGAAGCGATGGTGGAGGGGCAGAGAAGCGATGGTGGAAGGGCAGAGAAGCGATGGTAAAAGGACAGTGAAGCGATGGTGGAGGGGCAGTGCAGGAAGAAATCACTAAGGAATAGAGGTAGCAGTGCACTGGCACAGAAATATGTATAATAAGAACTCACAGCAGTAATACACATGAGAGCACTAAGCAGACGAGGACACCAGTAAGATGTGTCCGGATAATAACAAAGCAGACACCTGAGGGTAACGTGTTGGGACATCCCTCACCCCTAGAGGACCGGCCACAAGACTAAACAATACGAGTGTACTTCTTACATGTACTGTTTCTACGGCTACATAGCGCAATCACCTGTCACCGCCACCTCTACTCTGCAGCGTGCCTGAGGCAACGTGTTTCACCCAACTCAGAGACTACACATCTCCCCCATACACCCAGACAGGAGGGGGGAGAGAAATCATCTGGACTTGGAGATTATAAGGAGTGTAAATTGTTTATTAGTTATATTTCTGCGTAGGGATTTATACTCCCCGGTGATTGGATGGCTCTATCTGCTAATAACTCTTCAGCCATTCTTCACACTAAGAACTATTACAGCACATTTCATGCTATAGTGTTATGCTGTGTACGTGTGTATATATGTTATATATATATATATATCAATGTACGTCAGACAGAAGCCTCATCTCTGCATAATACATGGCTGTACTGGGTGATGTGGATGGCGAGAAGTGTCAGTGCCGGCTGGGGAGGCCCGTACTCAGCGCAGCGCGAGCAGCTTATACTGTGAGCCCGGCTGTATCTCCCGGCAACGGATTACTGATAGGATGAGAAATTCCGGCAGCTTTGTTTGACATGTTTAGGCGGATAAAAGAGCAATGACATCTGTACAGAATACAGTACATATGTCACTGGGAGCGGGGTGTCAGGGATGTAACTGGGAACCATATACTGTACATATGTCACTGGGAGCGGGGTGTCAGGGATGTAACTGGGAACCATATACTGTACATATGTCACTGGGAGCGGGGTGTCAGGGATGTAACTGGGAACCATATACTGTACAGATGTCACTGGGAGCGGGGTGTCAGGGATGTAACTGGGAACCATATACTGTACAGATGTCACTGGGAGCGGGGTGTCAGGGATGTAACTGGGAACCATATACTGTACAGATGTCACTGGGAGCGGGGTGTTAGGGATGTAACTGGGATCATATACTGTACATATGTCACTGGGAGCGGGGTGTCAGGGATGTAACTGGGACCATATACTGTACAGATGTCACTGGGAGTGGGGTGTCAGGGATGTAACTGGGACCATATACTGTACAGATGTCACTGGGAGCGGGGTGTCAGGGATGTAACTGGGAACCATATACTGTACAGATGTCACTGGGAGCGGGGTGTTAGGGATGTAACTGGGACCATATACTGTACAGATGTCACTGGGAGCGGGGTGTCAGGGATGTAACTGAGAACATATACTGTACAGATGTCACTGGGAGCGGGGTGTCAGGGATGTAACCGGGACCATATACTGTACATATGTCACTGGGAGCGGGGTGTCAGGTATGTAACTGGGACCACATACTGTACATATGTCACTGGGAGCGGGGTGTCAGGGATGTAACTGGGAACATATACTGTACAGATGTCACTGGGAGCGGGGTGTCAGGTATGTAACTGGGACCATATACTGTACATATGTCACTGGGAGCGGGGTGTCAGGGATGTAACTGGGACCATATACTGTACAGATGTCACTGGGAGTGGGGTGTCAGGGATGTAACTGGGAACATATACTGTACAGATGTCACTGGGAGCGGGGTGTCAGGTATGTAACTGGGAACATATACTGTACAGATGTCACTGGGAGCGGGGTGTCAGGGATGTAACTGGGACCATATACTGTACAGATGTCACTGGGAGCGGGGTGTCAGGTATGTAACTGGGACCATATACTGTACATATGTCACTGGGAGCGGGGTGTCAGGTATGTAACTGGGACCATATACTGTACAGATGTCACTGGGAGCGGGGTGTCAGGGATGTAACTGGGACCATATACTGTACATATGTCACTGGGAGCGGGGTGTCAGGGATGTATCTGGGACCATATACTGTACAGATGTCACTGGGAGCGGGGTGTCAGGGATGTAACCGGGAACATATACTGTACAGATGTCACTGGGAGCGGGGTGTCAGGGATGTATCTGGGACCATATACTGTACATATGTCACTGGGAGCGGAGTGTCAGGGATGTAACTGGGAACATATACTGTACATATGTCACTGGGAGCGGGGTGTCAGGGATGTAACTGGGAACATATACTGTACATATGTCACTGGGAGCGGGGTGTCAGGGATGTAACTGGGAACATATACTGTACATATGTCACTGGGAGCGGGGTGTCAGGTATGTAACTGGGAACATATACTGTACAGATGTCACTGGGAGCGGGGTGTCAGGGATGTAACCGGGACCATATACTGTACACATGTCACTGGGAGCGGAGTGTCAGGGATGTAACTGGGATCATATACTGTACAGATGTCACTGGAAGCGGGGTGTCGGGTTTGTAACTGGGACCATATACTGTACAGATGTCACTGGGAGCGGGGTGTCAGGGATGTAACTGGGAACATATACTGTACAGATGTCACTGGGAGCGGGGTGTCAGGGATGTAACTGGGAACATATACTGTACAGATGTCACTGGGAGCGGGGTGTCAGGGATGTAACTGGGAACATATACTGTACATATGTCACTGGGAGCGGGGTGTCAGGGATGTAACTGGGAACACATACTGTACATATGTCACTGGGAGCGGGGTGTCAGGTATGTAACTGGGAACATATACTGTACAGATGTCACTGGGAGCGGGGTGTCAGGGATGTAACTGGGACCATATACTGTACATATGTCACTGGGAGCGGGGTGTCAGGTATGTAACTGGGAACATATACTGTACAGATGTCACTGGGAGCGGGGTGTCAGGGATGTAACTGGGAACATATACTGTACATTTGTCACTGGGAGCGGGGTGTCAGGGATGTAACTGGGAACATATACTGTACAGATGTCACTGGGAGTGGGGTGTCAGGTATGTAACTGGGACCATATACTGTACAGATGTCACTGGGAGCGGGGTGTCAGGGATGTAACTGGGAACATATACTGTACATATGTCACTGGGAGCGGGGTGTCAGGGATGTAACTGGGACCATATACAGTACATATGTCACTGGGAGCGGGGTGTCAGGGATGTAACTGGGACCATATACTGTACAGATGTCACTGGGAGCGGGGTGTCAGGGATGTAACCGGGACCATATACTGTACAGATGTCACTGGGAGCGGGGTGTCAGGGATGTAACTGGGAACATATACTGTACAGATGTCACTGGGAGCGGGGTGTCAGGTATGTAACTGGGACCATATACTGTACAGATGTCACTGGGAGTGGGGTGTCAGGGATGTAACTGGCACCATATACAGTACAGATGTCACTGGGAGCGGGGTGTCAGGGATGTAACTGGGACCATATACTGTACAGATGTCACTGGGAGCGGGGTGTCAGGGATGTAACCAGGACCATATACTGTACAGATGTCACTGGGAGCGGGGTGTCAGGGATGTAACCGGGACCATATACTGTACAGATGTCACTGGGAGCGGGGTGTCAGGGATGTAACTGGGACCATACACTGTACAGATGTCACTGGGAGTGGGGTGTCAGGGATGTCACTGGGAACATATACTGTACAGATGTCACTGGGTGCGGGGTGTCAGGGATGTAACTGGGACCATATACTGTACAGATGTCACTGGGAGCGGGGTGTCAGGGATGTAACCGGAAACATATACTGTACATATGTCACTGGGAGCGGGGTGTCAGGGATGTATCTGGGACCATATACTGTACAGATGTCACTGGGAGCGGGGTGTCAGGGATGTAACCGGGACCATATACTGTACAGATGTCACTGGGAGCGGGGTGTCAGGTATGTAACTGGGACCATATACTGTACAAATGTCACTGGGAGCGGGGTGTCAGGTATGTAACTGGAAAATAAGATTTTACTCACCGGTAAATCTATTTCTCGTAGTCCGTAGTGGATGCTGGGACTCCGTAAGGACCATGGGGATTAGCGGCTCCGCAGGAGACTGGGCACAACTAAAGAAAGCTTTAGGACTACCTGGTGTGCACTGGCTCCTCCCTCTATGCCCCTCCTCCAGACTTCAGTTAGGATACTGTGCCCGGAAGAGCTGACACAAATAGGAAGGATTTTGAATCCCGGGTAAGACTCATACCAGCCACACCAATCACACCGTATAACTCGTGATACTATACCCAGTTAACAGTATGACAACAACTGAGCCTCTCAACAGATGGCTCAACAATAACCCTTTAGTTAGGCAATAACTATAAACAAGTATTGCAGACAATCCGCACTTGGGACGGGCGCCCAGCATCCACTACGGACTACGAGAAATAGATTTACCGGTGAGTAAAATCTTATTTTCTATTTTTCTCTGACGTCCTAAGTGGATGCTTGGACTCCGTAAGGACCATGGGGATTATACCAAAGCTCCCAAACGGGCGGGAGAGTGCGGATGACTCTGCAGCACCGAATGAGCAAACTCTAGGTCCTCATCAGCCAGGGTATCAAACTTGTAGACTGTTGCAAAAATGTTTGAACACGACCAAGTAACAGCTCGGCAAAGTTGTAAAGCCGAGACCCCTCGGGCAGCCGCCCAAGAAGAGCCCACTTTCCTCGTGGAATGGGCTTTTACAGATTTAGGGTGCGGCAGTCCAGCCGCAGCATGTGCAAGTTGAATTGTGCTACAGATCCAGCGAGCAATAGTCTGCTTAGAAGCAGGAGCACCCAGCTTGTTGGGTGCATACAGGATAAATAGCGAGTCAGTTTTCCTGACTCCAGCCGTCCTGGAAACATATATTTTTCAGGGCCCTGACTACGTCCAGTAACTTGGAATCCTCCAAGTCCCAAGTAGCCGCAGGCACCACAATAGGTTGGTTCACATGAAAAACTGATACCACCTTAGGAAGGAATTGGGAACGAGTCCTCAATTCCGCCTTATCCATATAAAATACAGATAAGGGCATTTGTATGACCAAGCCGCCAATTCTGATACACGCCTGGCCGACGCCACGGCCCACAGCATGACCACTTTCCACGTGAGGTATTGTAGCTCCACGGATTTAAGTGGCTCAACCCAATGCGACTTCAGGAAATCCAACACCACGTTGAGATCCCATGGTGCCACTTGAGGCACAAACGGGGGCTGACTATGCAGCACTCCCTTAACAAAAGTCCGAACTTCAGGCAGTGAAGCCAGTTCTATTTTGGAAGAAAATCGATAGAGCCGAAATCTGGACCTTCATGGAACCCAATTTTAGGCCCATAGTCACCTCTGACTGTAGGAAGTGCAGAAATCGACCTAGCTGAAATTTTTCCTTTGGGGCCTTCCTGGCCTCACAGCACGCAACATATTTCCACCATATGCGGTGATAATGGTTAGCGTTCACTTCTTTCCTAGCTTTAAATAGCGTAGGGATAACTTCCTCCGGAATGCCCTTTTCCTTCAGGATCCGGCGTTTAACCGCCATGCCGTCAAACGCAGCCGCGGTACATCTTGGAACAGAGAGGCCCCCTGCTGCAGCAGGTCCTGTCTGAGCGGCAGAGGCCATGGGTCCTCTGAGATCATTTCTTGGAGTTCTGGTTACCAAGCTCTTCTTAGCCAACCCGGAACAATGAGTATAGTTCTTACTCCTCTCCTTCTTATTATTCTCATTACCCTGGGTAAGAGAGGCAGAGAAGGGAACACATACACCGACTGGTACACCCACGGTGTTACCAGAGCGTCCACAGCTATCGCCTGAGGGTCCCTTGACCTGGCGCAATATCTTTGTAGCTTTTTGTTGAGGCGGGACGTCATCATGTCCACCTGTGGCCTTTCCCAACGGTGTACAATCATTTGGAAAACTTCTGGATGAAGTCCCCACTCTCCCGGGTGGAGGTCGTGTCTTCTGAGAAAGTCTGCTTCTCAGTTGTCCACTCCGGGAATGAACACTGCTGACAGTGCTAACACATGATTTTCCGCCCATCGGAGAATCCTTGTGGCTTCTGCCATCGCCATCCTGCTTCTTGTGCCGCCCTGTCGGTTTACATGAGCGACCGCCGTGATGTTGTCTGACTGGATCAGCACCGGCCGGTGTTGAAGCAGGGTCTAGCCTGACTTAGGGCATTGTAAAAGGCCCTTAGTTCCAGAATATTTATGTGTAGAGAAGTCTCCTGACTTTTCCATAGGCCTTGGAAGTTTCTTCCCTGTGTGACTGCCCCCCAGCCTTGAAGGCTGGCATCCGTGGTCACCAGGACCCAGTCCTGTATGCCGAATCTGCGGCCCTCTAGAAGATGAGCACTCTGCAGCCACCACAACAGCGACACCCTGGCCCTTGGAGACAGGGTTATCCGCCGATGCATCTGAAGATGCGACCCGGACCACTTGTCCAACAGATCCCACTGGAAAATCCTTGCATTGACCTGGCGAATGGAATTTCTTCGTAAGAAGCTACCATCCTTCCCAGGGCTCGCGTGCATTGATGCACCGACACCTGTATACGTATTAGGAGGTCTCTGTCTAGAGATGACAACTCCTTGGACTTCTCCTCCGGGAGAAACCCTTTTTATCCTGTTCTGTGTCCAGAACCATACCCAAGAACAGTAGACGCGTCGTACGAACCAGCTGCGACTTTGGAATATTCAGAATCCAGCCGTGCTGTTGTAGCGCTTCCCGAGATAGTGCTACTCCGCCGAACAACTGCTCCCTGGACCTCGCCTTTATAAGGAGATCGTCCAAGTACGGGATAATTATTTCGGCCATTACCTTGGTAAATACCTCGGTGCCGGGGACAGACCAACGGCAACGTCTGGAATTG
Organism: Pseudophryne corroboree; assembly: GCF_028390025.1. NCBI lineage: Eukaryota > Metazoa > Chordata > Amphibia > Anura > Myobatrachidae > Pseudophryne > Pseudophryne corroboree. Next base: position 845,567,104 of record NC_086448.1, read on the forward strand.
GTAATGACAATCCTGTACCACAATTTTGAGGTACTCCTGGTGAAGAGGGTAAATAGGGACATGCAGGTAAGCATCCTTGATGTCCAGTGATACCATGAAATTCTCCAGGCTTGCAATAATCGCCCTGAGCGATTCCATTTTGAACTTGAACCTTCGTATATAAGTGTTCAAGGCTTTCAATTTTAGAATGGGTCTCACCGAACCGTCTGGTTTCGGTACCACAACATTTTGGAATAGTAACCCCGGCCTTGTTGAAGGAGGGGTACCTTGATTTCACCTGCTGGAAGTACAGCTTGTGAATTGCCGCCAGTACTACCTTTCTTCGAGGGCAGCAGGCAAGGCTGATGTGAGGTAACGGCGAGGGGGAGTCGCCTCGAACTCCAGCCTGTATCCCTGTGATACTATTTGCAGAACCTAGGGATCCACCTGTGGGCAAGCCCACTGGTCCCTGAAGTTCCCGAGACGCGCCCCTACTGCACCTGTCTCCACCTGTGGAGCCCCAGCGTCATGCGGTGGACTCAGAGGAAGCGGGGGAAGATTTTTGATCCTGGGAACTGGCTGCTGGTGCAGCTTTTTCCTTCTTCCCTTGTCTCTGTGCAGAAAGGAAGCGCCTTTGACCCGCTTGCTTTTCTGAAGCCGAAAGGACTGTACCTGAAAATACGGTGCTTTCTTAGGCTGTGAGGAAACCTGAGGTAAAAAATTTTCTTCCCAGCTGTTGCTGTGGATACGAGGTCCCAGAGACCATCCCCAAACAATTCCTCACCCTTATAAGGCAGAATCTCCATGTGCCTTTTATAGGCAGCATCACCTGTCCACTGCCGGGTTTCTAATACCCTCCTGGCAGAATGGACATTGCATTAATTCTGGATGCCAGCCGGCAAATATCCCTCTGTGCATCCTTTATATATAAGACGACGTCTTTAATATGCTCTATGTTAGCAAACTATTATCCCTGTCTTAGAGTATTAATATTATCTGACTGGGTATCAGACCACGCTGCAGCAGCACTATTTATGCTGAGGCAATTGCAGGTCTCAGTATATAACCTGAGTGTGTATATACAGACTTCAGGATAGCCTCCTGCTTTTTATCAGCAGGCTCCTTCAAGGTGGCCGTATCCTAAGACGGCAGTGCCACCTTTTTTGACAAACGTGTGAGCGCCTTATCCACCCTAAGGGATATCTCCCAACGTGACCTATCCTCTGGTGGGAAAGGGTACGCCATCAGTAACTTTTTAGAAATTACCAGTTTCTTATCGGGGGAACCCACGCTACTTTACACACTTCATTCATTCATCTGATGGGGGAACAAAACACTGGCTGCTTTTTCTCCCCAAAAATAAAACTCCTTTTATGTGGTACTTGGGTTCATGTCAGAAATGCGTAACACATTTTTCATTGCCGAGATCATGTAACGGATGTTCCTAGTGGATTGTGTATATGTCTCAACCTCGTCGACACTGGAGTCAGACTCTGTGTCGACATCTGTGTCTGCCATCTGAGGTAACGGGCGCTTTTTTGAGCCCCTGATGGCCTTTGAGACGCCTGGGCAGGCGCGGGCTGAGAAGCCGGCTGTCCCACAGCTGTTTTACGTCATCCAGCCTTCTATGTAAGGAGTTGACATTGTCGGTTAATACCTTCCACCTATCCATCCACTCTGGTGTCGGCCCCACAGGGGGCGACATCCCATTTATCGGCCTCTGCTCCACCTCCACGTAACCTTCCTCATCCCACATGTCGACACAGCCGTACCGACACACAGCACACACACAGGGAATGCTCTGACTGAGGACAGGACCCCACAAAGTCCTTTGGGGAGACAGAGAGAGAGTATGCCAGCACATACCACAGCGCTATATAATACAGGGATGTACACTATACTGAGTGATTTTTCCCCTATAGCAGCTTATATACACAGTTTTGCGCCTAAATTTAGTGCCCCCCCCTCTCTTTTTAACCCTTTGAGCCTGAAAACTACAGGGGAGAGCAAGGGCCGGTTCTTGGGATTGTGGCTCCCCGGGCAAAATATAGGGGCGTGGCTTCAAATGGGGGCGTGGTCAGTTACGCCCCCATTTATGCCCCTGTAGCGACGCTGAAAAAAATAAAATAAAAAAAAGTATACTTACCATCCCCGTTCCTGATCCAGACCGCTGCAGACCTCCTCCGCCGGCGCCGCTCTTCTTCTTTCCTTTCCTCGATCTATGGGAGAGACGTTATTACGTCTCTCCCATAGAACAGCATAGACACTAGAGGTCAATTATGACCCCTAGTGTCTGTGCCACTATGCTGTGCGGTGCGCGATGATGTCATCGCGCACCGCACAGCAAAGGTCCTCTCCATGAAGGGAAACTAGACCGTAGCGTCTGGTTCCCTTCAAAGCGGGGGGCACAGCTGGGCACTGCGGGGGGCACAGTGGCGGATCTTGCCCTGGTGCGGCGCCCTCCGGAAGGCGGCGCCCCGGGCAAAAGTACTGCTTGCCCGTGGCAAGAACCGCCACTGGGGAGAGCCTGGGGAGCTGTCTTCCAGCTGCACTGTGAAGAGAAAATGGCGCCAATGTGCTGAGGGAGATAGCTCCGCCCCTTTTTCGCAGACTTTTCTCCCGCTTTTTTATGGATTCTGGCAGGGGTATTTATCACATATATAGCCTCTGGGGCTATATATTGTGATGATTTTGCCAGGCAAGGTGTTTATATTGCTGCTCACCCGTCCTCTCAGCCAGAACTATGCAGCATTTGTGTTTTCTGTCACAGTGGATATAAAGGTCATGCACTGACTGAGACGTGTAGAGTAAGAGGTAAGGCTGGGGTCAGGCTGGGGACAGGAGGGTATTAGGATGCTGATGAGATCAGGGACATGTTATGTCTGTAATTAGCGCCCAGGTCTAAGCAGTGACTTTTACACCGCTGTATCAGAAGGGAGAACGCACAATGGGAGCAGCGAATGACCTGCGCTCTGCAGTCCTTCTGATATGACCTGTCCAGTAGGCTGGGTACACATGTATACTGTCTGACCGCTCGTCCTGTCCCTGCTCCCGTTCATCAGATCTAAGAGAAGAAAACTGATTGCATCTGAAGATCAGGCTTTACAGGCATCCTAGTATCAGTCATATGTGATGGTACGATGGGGGTCATTCCGAGTTGGTCGCTCACTAGCAGTGTTTAGCAGCCGTGCAAACGCTATGCCGCCGCCCACTGGGGAGTGTATTGTAGTTTAGCAGAAGTGCGAACGCCTGTGCAGCCGAGCTCTGCAAAAACAGTTTGTGCAGTTTTAGAGTAGCTCTGACCCTACTCAGCGCTTGCGATCACTTCATCCTATTCCTGTCCGGATTTGACGTCATACACCCGCCCAGCGATCACCCAGCCACGCCTGCGTTTTTTCAGACACACCTGCGTTTTTGTAAACACTCCCTGAAAACGGTCAGTTGACACCCAGTAACGCCCCCTTCCTGTCAATCTTCTTGCAGCCGTCAGTGCGACTGAAAACTTCGCTACAACCTCAGCACAAACACAAATAGCTTTGTACCCGTACGTCGCACGTGCGCATTGCGGGCCATACGCATGTGCACAAATGCCGTTTTTTTCACCTGATCGCTGCGCTGCGAAAATCATCAGCGAGCGATCAACTCGGAATGACCCCCAATGTGCGACACAATGTAAAGTGTGCACGCACTGCTGACGCTCTGCCAATACTGCTGCTTCTCCTGACCACGTCCGAACTCCAAAAGGGAAAACATTTTCCGAATATACCTGCAGGAACCTCCACCTACAACCCCGCTGCTTCCTGGAGCCCCACGCCTTCCTGTGACCAGGAGGTCCGCCTTACCAAGAAGCATCTCTCCATCCGAGCACACAGTGCTGGGCAGGTCCCGGAGGTATACAATCAGTATGTGATCATGGTGGGGACGGCTGTCTTCAGAGCAACCACCACACACTAGAGATATATTGTTCTGTTACTGCACATAATTCTCCACCAATGCGATATTACCAGAGGTAGCCTTGGACACAGGCCGTGTAAATAAACGCCTAGGGCTCCATTGTTCCAGGTGGACGAGTAGCAGGCCTGTGTCCTGCCAACACATCGCCCATTACATCTGCTACAAAACCGCATGTAGAGCCGGAAAGTAGGGCATTCAAGATCAGTAAAGTAGATGCTCCATAGGAGAGACCCTGTGACTGGTCATCCCAGGGTCACCTCCCTCTCTAGGAATGCCGCATCCCTCGCTCTACATGCAATCGTCAGCCCATGGGAATCTTTATTCCATGGATGTGGGTCTGCAGGTGAAACTTGTTTGGGCCCCCAGCCCCCATCACTACGCTCATCACCTGATACCGCAAGGAGCCACCCCGCTGTTCCCGGGAACCAGGAGCAGCATGTAAGGTACTGGGCAGGACAGAGCAGTGACGGCTGGTGGCCAGTCCCAGAGAAGAACCCAGATAACGCTGCTCAGCTACACAACCAATGATGTTTAATGAACGAGGGAATGAATATGGCAGTGTCCGGCATCACCACCACCTGGGAACCTTCATCAGGTACCTGTGGCAGCCAGGAGCTAGTCCAGCAAACAGCTCAGTAATGCCAGGGAAATGTAGCACAGTGCATGGGGGGGTCCAAGAAGATCTTCTTCTGCCAGTAATGCCCCAGAGAGGGAAAGCAAAGTACCCCCCCCCCCCGTACATAATCACCTCCTCTACAGAATCATTACCCCCCACCCCCGTACATAATCACCTCCTCTACAGAGTCATTACCCCCCCCACCCCGTACATAATCACCTCCTCTACAGAGTCATTACCCCCCACCCCCGTACATAATCACCTCCTCTACAGAGTCATTACCCCCCCACCCCGTACATAATCACCTCCTCTACAGAGTCATTACCCCCCCACCCCCGTACATAATCACCTCCTCTACAGAGTCATTACCCCCCCACCCCCGTACATAATCACCTCCTCTACAGAGTCATTACCCCCCACCCCCGTACATAATCACCTCCTCTACAGAGTCATTACCCCCCCACCCCCGTACATAATCACCTCCTCTACAGAGTCATTACCCCCCCACCCCCGTACATAATCACCTCCTCTACAGAGTCATTACCCCCCCACCCCCGTACATAATCACCTCCTCTACAGAGTCATTACCCCCCACCCCCGTACATAATCACCTCCTCTACAGAGTCATTACCCCCCCCCCCCGTACATAATCACCTCCTCTACAGAATCATTACCCCCCACCCCCGTACATAATCACCTCCTCTACAGAGTCATTACCCCCCCCCACCCCGTACATAATCACCTCCTCTACAGAGTCATTACCCCCCACCCCCGTACATAATCACCTCCTCTACAGAGTCATTACCCCCCCACCCCGTACATAATCACCTCCTCTACAGAGTCATTACCCCCCCACCCCCGTACATAATCACCTCCTCTACAGAGTCATTACCCCCCCACCCCCGTACATAATCACCTCCTCTACAGAGTCATTACCCCCCACCCCCGTACATAATCACCTCCTCTACAGAGTCATTACCCCCCCACCCCCGTACATAATCACCTCCTCTACAGAGTCATTACCCCCCCACCCCCGTACATAATCACCTCCTCTACAGAGTCATTACCCCCCCACCCCCGTACATAATCACCTCCTCTACAGAGTCATTACCCCCCACCCCCGTACATAATCACCTCCTCTACAGAGTCATTACCCCCCCACCCCGTACATAATCACCTCCTCTACAGAGTCATTACCCCCCCACCCCCGTACATAATCACCTCCTTTACAGAGTCATTACCCCCCCACCCCCGTACATAATCACCTCCTCTACAGAGTCATTACCCCCCACCCCCGTACATAATCACCTCCTCTACAGAGTCATTACCCCCCCACCCCCGTACATAATCACCTCCTCTACAGAGTCATTACCCCCCCACCCCCGTACATAATCACCTCCTCTACAGAGTCATTACCCCCCACCCCCGTACATAATCACCTCCTCTACAGAGTCATTACCCCCCCACCCCCGTACATAATCACCTCCTCTACAGAGTCATTACCCCCCCACCCCCGTACATAATCACCTCCTCTACAGAGTCATTACCCCCCACCCCCATACATAATCACCTCCTCTACAGAGTCATTACCCCCCCACTCCCGTACATAATCACCTCCTCTACAGAGTCATTACCCCCCCACCCCCGTACATAATCACCTCCTCTACAGAGTCATTACCCCCCACCCCCGTACATAATCACCTCCTCTACAGTCATTACCCCCCACCCCCGTACATAATCACCTCCTCTAATAATAATAATAATAATAATAATTTTATTTATATAGCGCTCTTTCTCCAACAGGACTCAAGGCGCTTTACAGATATCAAAAACAATACACATGATACAGAGGATTTGAGTAATACAACAATAGATAAGCCACACAGACATAGAAGAATACCTGGAGCACACAGAAAGCATAATGCAGGATTGGTGGAGGCATTTTGGGTAATAACTTCCAAGGGTTGTGTATTCCACCCTTACAAGGTACCAGGTGCGGCAGCCATCTTGGGCGCTCAGCGTAGGATTACCCAGGGTGGAATAGTCCACCCCTAGAAGAGATGACACAAAGTGGGGGTGATTTCAGAGTCCTACAGTTCAGAGTAGGGTTCCACCAAAACCACAAGGTCCATGTATTTTTCATCCCATCCACAAGTGTACCATATGGGGCAGCCGTGTTGGGCGCACTTTGAAGGTTACACTGTGGGAGGTGAGCCATACAAGGGCCAAGTTCATATATGGGAAAACTGATGCTTATGTAGTAGTATGATGTACCCTGCATGTAGGGCACAATGGCAGGGTGTGCAATCAGTGGAGGTAAACATTACAGGAAAAACACATGGTGGGGTGGAAGCGAGCAATGGAGAGAGAAAAAAACACAATAGCAGGTAACTAGTGGCAGAAGTAGAATAGGGATAACTTTTTTTTGATCAGATCTTAGTACTGGTGGGTAGGAGAATGTGGGGGGCACACTCAGAAGCAATGGGGATGTCCCTGCTGAGCCTGGTCCTGGTGCTCTTCCCCCACAGTTCCCTGTTCATCTTGATGGTTAGGCCCAGGGGCAGACTTGATGTCCTCAGCCAGAGAGGTGGTAAGCCTGGTCTTGGTGTTCTCATGCTCTACAGAGTCATTACCCCCCACCCCCATACATAATCACCTCCTCTACAGAGTCATTACCCCCCACCCCCGTACATAATCACCTCCTCTACAGAGTCATTACCCCCCCACCCCCGTACATAATTACCTCCTCTACAGAGTCATTACCCCCCCACCCCCGTACATAATCACCTCCTCTACAGAGTCATTACCCACCCACCCCCGTACATAATCACCTCCTCTACAGAGTCATTACCCCCCCACCCCCGTACATAATCACCTCCTCTACAGAGTCATTACCCCCCCCCCCACCCCCGTACATAATCACCTCCTCTACAGAGTCATTACCCCCCACCCCCGTACATAATCACCTCCTCTACAGAGTCATTACCCCCCCACCCCCGTACATAATCACCTCCTCTACAGAGTCATTACCCCCCCACCCCCGTACATAATCACCTCCTCTACAGAGTCATTACCCCCCCACCCCCGTACATAATCACCTCCTCTACAGAGTCATTACCCCCCACCCCCGTACATAATCACCTCCTCTACAGAGTCATTACCCCCCACCCCCGAACATAATCACCTCCTCTACAGAGTCATTACCCCCCACCCCCGTACATAATCACCTCCTCTACAGAGTCATTACCCCCCCACCCCCGTACATAATCACCTCCTCTACAGAGTCATTACCCCCCCACCCCCGTACATAATCACCTCCTCTAATAATAATAATAATAATAATTTTATTTATATAGCGCTCTTTCTCCAACAGGACTCAAGGCGCTTTACAGATATCAAAAACAATACACATGATACAGAGGATTTGAGTAATACAACAATAGATAAGCCACACAGACATAAAAGAAAACCTGGAGCACACAGAAAGCATAATGCAGGATTGGTGGAGGCATTTTGGGTAATAACTTCCAAGGGTTGTGTATTCCACCCTTACAAGGTACCAGGTGCGGCAGCCATCTTGGGCGCTCAGCGTAGGATTACCCAGGGTGGAATAGTCCACCCCTAGAAGAGATGACACAAAGTGGGGGTGATTTCAGAGTCCTACAGTTCAGAGTAGGGTTCCAACAAAACCACAAGGTCCATGTATTTTTCATCCCATCCACAAGTGTACCATATGGGGCCGCCATGTTGGGTGCACTTTGAAGGTTACACGGTGGGAGGTGAGCCATACAAGGGCCAAGTTCATATATGGGAAAACTGATGCTTATGTAGCAGTATGATGTACCCTGCATGTAGGGCACAATGGCAGGGTGTGCAATCAGTGGAGGTAAACATTACAGGAAAAACACATGGTGGGGTGGAAGCGAGCAATGGAGAGAGAAAAAAAATAAGAATTTACTTACCGATAATTCTATTTCTCGGAGTCTGTAGTGGATGCTGGGGTTCCTGAAAGGACCATGGGGAATAGCGGCTCCGCAGGAGACAGGGCACAAAAAGTAAAGCTTTTCCAGATCAGGTGGTGTGCACTGGCTCCTCCCCCTATGACCCTCCTCCAGACTCCAGTTAGGTACTGTGCCCGGACGAGCGTACACAATAAGGGAGGATTTTGAATCCCGGGTAAGACTCATACCAGCCACACCAATCACACCGTACAACTTGTGATCTAAACCCAGTTAACAGTATGATAACAGAGGAGCCTCTGAAAGATGGCTCCCTAAACAATAACCCGAATTAGTTAACAATAACTATGTACAAGTATTGCAGATAATCCGCACTTGGGATGGGCGCCCAGCATCCACTACGGACTCCGAGAAATAGAATTATCGGTAAGTAAATTCTTATTTTCTCTATCGTCCTAGTGGATGCTGGGGTTCCTGAAAGGACCATGGGGATTATACCAAAGCTCCCAAACGGGCGGGAGAGTGCGGATGACTCTGCAGCACCGAATGAGAGAACTCCAGGTCCTCTTTTGCCAGGGTATCAAATTTGTAGAATTTTACAAACGTGTTCTCCCCTGACCACGTAGCTGCTCGGCAGAGTTGTAATGCCGAGACCCCTCGGGCAGCCGCCCAAGATGAGCCCACCTTCCTTGTGGAATGGGCCTTAACAGATTTAGGCTGTGGCAGGCCTGCCACAGAATGTGCAAGTTGAATTGTGTTACAAATCCAACGAGCAATCGACTGCTTAGAAGCAGGCGCACCCAACTTGTTGGGTGCATACAGTATAAACAGCGAGTCAGATTTTCTGACTCCAGCCGTCCTTGAAATGTATATTTTTAAAGCTCTGACAACGTCCAACAACTTGGAGTCCTCCAAGTCGCTTGTAGCCGCAGGCACTACAATAGGCTGGTTCAGGTGAAACGCTGATACCACCTTAGGGAGAAAATGCGGACGCGTCCGCAGCTCTGCCCTATCCGAATGGAAAATTAAATAAGGGCTTTTATAAGATAAAGCCGCCAGTTCAGATACTCTCCTGGCGGAAGCCAGGGCCAGTAACATAGTCACTTTCCATGTGAGATATTTCAAATCCACATTTTTTAGTGGTTCAAACCAATGGGATTTGAGGAAATCTAAAACTACATTTAGATCCCACGGTGCCACCGGAGGCACCACAGGAGGCTGTATATGCAGTACTCCTTTGACAAAAGTCTGGACCTCAGGGACTGAGGCCAATTCTTTTTGGAAGAATATTGACAGGGCCGAAATTTGAACCTTAATAGATCCCAATTTGAGACCCATAGACAATCCTGATTGCAGGAAATGTAGGAAACGACCCAGTTGAAATTCCTCCGTCGGAGCACTCCGATCCTCGCACCACGCAACATATTTCCGCCAAATGCGGTGATAATGCTTCGCGGTGACTTCCTTTCTTGCCTTAATCAAGGTAGGAATGACTTCTTCTGGAATGCCTTTTCCTTTTAGGATCTGGCGTTCAACCGCCATGCCGTCAAACGCAGCCGCGGTAAGTCTTGAAAGAGGCAGGGACCCTGTTGAAGCAGGTCCCTTCTCAGAGGTAGAGGCCACGGATCGTCCGTGACCATCTCTTGAAGTTCCGGGTACCAAGACCTTCTTGGCCAATCCGTAGCCACTAGTATCGTTCTTACTCCGCTTTGCCGTATGATTCTCAATACCTTTGGTATGAGAGGCAGAGGAGGAAACACATACACCGACTGGTACACCCAAGGTGTTACCAGCGCGTCCACAGCTATTGCCTGCGGATCTCTTGACCTGGCGCAATACCTGTCCAGTTTTTTGTTGAGGCGAGACGCCATCATGTCCACCATTGGTCTTTCCCAACGGTTTATTAGCATGTGGAAAACTTCTGGATGAAGTCCCCACTCTCCCGGGTGAAGATCGTGTCTGCTGAGGAAGTCTGCTTCCCAGTTGTCCACGCCCGGGATGAACACTGCTGACAGTGCTATCACGTGATTCTCCGCCCAGCGAAGGATCCTGGCAGCTTCTGCCATTGCACTCCTGCTTCTTGTGCCGCCCTGTCTGTTTACATGGGCGACTGCCGTGATGTTGTCCGACTGGATCAACACCGGTCTTCCTTGAAGCAGAGGTTCCGCCTGGCCTAGAGCATTGTAGATTGCTCTTAGTTCCAGAATGTTTATGTGAAGAGACTTTTCCAGGCTCGACCACACTCCCTGGAAGTTTCTTCCTTGTGTGACTGCTCCCCAGCCTCTCAGGCTGGCGTCCGTGGTCACCAGGATCCAATCCTGTATGCCGAATCTGCGGCCCTCCAATAGATGAGCCCTCTGCAACCACCACAGAAGAGATACCCTTGTCCTTGGAGACAGGGTTATCCGCAGGTGCATCTGAAGATGCGACCCTGACCATTTGTCCAACAGATCCCTTTGGAAAATTCTTGCATGGAATCTGCCGAATGGAATTGCTTCGTAAGAAGCCACCATTTTTCCCAGGACTCTTGTGCATTGATGTACAGACACCTTTCCTGGTTTTAGGAGGTTCCTGACCAGGTCGGATAACTCCTTGGCTTTTTCCTCGGGAAGAAAAACCTTTTTCTGAACCGTGTCCAGAATCATCCCTAGGAACAGCAGACGAGTTGTCGGCATTAATTGGGATTGTGGAATATTCAGAATCCATCCGTGCTGCTTTAGCACCTCTTGAGATAGTGCTAATCCCATCTCTAGCTGTTCTCTGGACCTTGCCCTTATTAGGAGATCGTCCAAGTATGGGATAATTAATACGCCTTTTCTTCGAAGAAGAATCATCATCTCGGCCATTACCTTTGTAAAGACCCGAGGTGCCGTGGACAAACCAAACGGCAGCGTCTGAAACTGATAGTGACAGTTTTGTACAACGAACCTGAGGTACCCCTGGTGTGAGGGGTAAATTGGAACGTGGAGATACGCATCCTTGATGTCCAAGGATACCATAAAGTCCCCTTCTTCCAGGTTCGCTATCACTGCTCTGAGTGACTCCATCTTGAACTTGAACTTCTTTATGTACAGGTTCAAGGACTTCAGATTTAGAATAGGCCTTACCGAGCCATCCGGCTTCAGTACCACAAATAGAGTGGAATAATACCCCTTCCCTTGTTGTAGAAGAGGTACCTTGACTATCACCTGCTGAGAGTACAGCTTGTGAATGGCTTCCAAAACCGTCTCCCTTTCGGAGGGGGACGTTGGTAAAGCAGACTTCAGGAAACGGCGAGGTGGATCTGTCTCTAATTCCAACCTGTACCCCTGAGATATTATCTGCAGGATCCAGGGATCTACCTGCGAGTGAGCCCACTGCGCGCTGTAATTTTTGAGACGACCGCCCACCGTCCCCGAGTCCGCTTGAGAAGCCCCAGCGTCATGCTGAGGCTTTTGTAGAAGCCGGGGAGGGCTTCTGTTCCTGGGAAGGAGCTGCCTGTTGCTGTCTCTTCCCTCGACCTCTGCCTCGTGGCAGATATGAATAGCCCTTTGCTCTCTTATTTTTAAAGGAACGAAAGGGCTGCGGTTGAAAAGTCGGTGCCTTTTTCTGTTGGGGAGTGACTTGAGGTAGAAAGGTGGATTTCCCGGCTGTAGCCGTGGCCACCAAATCTGATAGACCGACTCCAAATAACTCCTCCCCTTTATACGGCAAAACTTCCATATGCCGTTTTGAATCCGCATCGCCTGTCCACTGTCGCGTCCATAAAGCTCTTCTGGCCGAAATGGACATAGCACTTACCCGTGATGCCAGTGTGCAGATATCCCTCTGTGCATCACGCATATAAAGAAATGCATCCTTTATTTGTTCTAACGACAGTAAAATATTGTCCCTGTCCAGGGTATCAATATTTTCAATCAGGGACTCTGACCAAACTACCCCAGCACTGCACATCCAGGCAGTCGCTATAGCTGGTCGTAGTATAACACCTGCATGTGTGTATATACTTTTTTGGATATTTTCCATCCTCCTATCTGATGGATCTTTAAGTGCGGCCGTCTCAGGAGAGGGTAACGCCACTTGTTTAGATAAGCGTGTTAGCGCCTTGTCCACCCTAGGAGGTGTTTCCCAGCGCTCCCTAACCTCTGGCGGGAAAGGGTATAATGCCAATAATTTCTTTGAAATTATCAGCTTTTTATCAGGGGCAACCCACGCTTCATCACACACGTCATTTAATTCTTCTGATTCAGGAAAAACTATAGGTAGTTTTTTCACACCCCACATAATAACCTGTTTAGTGGTACCTGTAGTATCAGCTAAATGTAACGCCTCCTTCATTGCCAAAATCATATAACGTGTGGCCCTACTGGAAAATACGGTTGATTCGTCACCGTCACCACTGGAATCAGTGCCTGTGTCTGGGTCTGTGTCGACCGACTGAGGCAAAGGGCGTTTCACAGCCCCTGACGGTGTTTGAGGCGCCTGGACAGGCACTAATTGATTGTCCGGCCGCCTCATGTCGTCAAACGACTGCTTAAGCGAGTTGACGCTATCCCGTAATCCACAAAAAAAGGCATCCATTCTGGTGTCGACCCCCTAGGAGGTGACATCCCCATATTTGGCAATTGCTCCGCCTCCACACCAATATCGTCCTCATACATGTCGACACACACGTACCGACACACAGCAGACACACAGGGAATGCTCTACACGAAGACAGGACCCACTAGCCCTTTGGGGAGACAGAGGGAGAGTCTGCCAGCACACACCAAAAAAACGCTATATATGACAGGGATAGCCTTATAATAAGTGCTCCCTTATAGCTGCTTTATATATATCAAAATATTGCCATTAAATTTGCCCCCCCTCTCTGTTTTACCCTGTTTCTGTAGTGCAGTGCAGGGGAGAGACCTGGGAGCCGTCCTGACCAGCGGAGCTGTGAGAGGAAATGGCGCTGTGTGCTGAGGAGATAGGCCCCGCCCCTTTTCCGGCGGGCTCGTCTCCCGCTATTTTGTGAATCCAGGCAGGGGTTAAATATCTCCATATAGCCTCTGGGGGCTATATGTGAGGTATTTTTAGCCTTTTAATAGGTTTTCATTTGCCTCCCAGGGCGCCCCCCCCCAGCGCCCTGCACCCTCAGTGACTGCCGTGTGAAGTGTGCTGAGAGGAAAATGGCGCACAGCTGCAGTGCTGTGCGCTACCTTTAGAAGACTGAGGAGTCTTCAGCCGCCGATTTTGGACCTCTTCTGACTTCAGCATCTGCAAGGGGGCCGGCGGCGCGGCTCCGGTGACCATCCAGGCTGTACCTGTGATCGTCCCTCTGGAGCTTGATGTCCAGTAGCCAAGAAGCCAATCCATCCTGCACGCAGGTGAGTTCACTTCTTCTCCCCTCTGTCCCTCGTTGCAGTGATCCTGTTGCCAGCAGGAATCACTGTAAAATAAAAAAACCTAAGCTAAACTTTTTCTAAGCAGCTCTTTAGGAGAGCCACCTAGAATTGCACCCTTCTCGGCCGGGCACAAAAATCTAACTGGCTTGGAGGAGGGTCATAGGGGGAGGAGCCAGTACACACCACCTGATCTGGAAAAGCTTTACTTTTTGTGCCCTGTCTCCTGCGGAGCCGCTATTCCCCATGGTCCTTTCAGGAACCCCAGCATCCACTAGGACGATAGAGAAACACACAATAGCAGGTAACTAGTGGCAGAAGTAGAATAGGGATAACATTATTTTGATCAGATCTTAGTACGGGTGGGTAGGAGAATGTGGGGGGCACACTCAGAAGCAATGGGGATGTCCCTGCTGAGCCTGGTCCTGGTGCTCTTCCCCCACAGTTCCCTATTCATCTTAGGCCCAGGGGCAGACTTGATGTCCTCAGCCAGAGAGGTGGTAAGCCTGGTCTTGGTGTTCTCATGCTCTACAGAGTCATTACCCCCCACCCCCATACATAATCACCTCCTCTACAGAGTCATTACCCCCCACCCCCGTACATAATCACCTCCTCTACAGAGTCATTACCCCCCCCACCCCCGTACATAATCACCTCCTCTACAGAGTCATTACCCCCCCCACCCCCGTACATAATCACCTCCTCTACAGAGTCATTACCCCCCACCCCCGTACATAATCACCTCCTCTACAGAGTCATTACCCCCCACCCCCGTACATAATCACCTCCTCTACAGAGTCATTACCCCCCCACCCCCGTACATAATCACCTCCTCTACAGAGTCATTACCCCCCCACCCCCGTACATAATCACCTCCTCTACAGAGTCATTACCCCCCCCACCCCCGTACATAATCACCTCCTCTACAGAGTCATTACCCCCCACCCCCCGTACATAATCACCTCCTCTACAGAGTCATTACCCCCCACCCCCGTACATAATCACCTCCTCTACAGAGTCATTACCCCCCACCCCCGTACATAATCACCTCCTCTACAGAGTCATTACCCCCCCACCCCCGTACATAATCACCTCCTCTACAGTCATTACCCCCCACCCCCGTACATAATCACCTCCTCTACAGAGTCATTACCCCCCCCACCCCCGTACATAATCACCTCCTCTACAGAGTCATTACCCCCCCCATCCCCGTACATAACCACCTCCTCTACAGTCATTACCCCCCACCCCCGTACATAATCACCTCCTCTACAGTCATTACCCCCCACCCCCGTACATAATCACCTCCTCTACAGAGTCATTACCCCCCCATCCCCGTACATAATCACCTCCTCTACAGAGTCATTACCCCCTCCACCCCGTACATAATCACCTCCTCTACAGTCATTACCCCCCACCCCCGTACATAATCACCTCCTCTACAGAGTCATTACCCCCCACCCCCGTACATAATCACCTCCTCTACAGAGTCATTACCCCCCACCCCCGTACATAATCACCTCCTCTACAGAGTCATTACCCCCCCACCCCCGTACATAATCACCTCCTCTACAGAGTCATTACCCCCCCACCCCCGTACATAATCACCTCCTCTACAGAGTCATTACCCCCCACCCCCGTACATAATCACCTCCCCTACAGTCATTACCCCCCCACCCCCGTACATAATCACCTCCTCTACAGAGTCATTACCCCCACCCCCGTACATAATCACCTCCCCTACAGTCATTACCCCCCACCCCCCGTACATAATCACCTCCTCTACAGAGTCATTACCCCCCCCCACCCCCGTACATAATCACCTCCTTTTCAGAGTCACTACCCCCCCCCAGCCCTGTACATAATCACCTCCTCTACAGAGTCATTACCCCCCCCCCCCACCCCGTACATAATCACCTCCTCTACAGGGTCATTACCGCCCACCCCCGTACATAATCACCTCCTCTACAGGGTCATTACCCTCCCACCCCCGTACATAATCACCTCCTCTACAGTCGTTACCCCCCCACCCCCGTACATAATCACCTCCTCTACAGAGTCATTACCCCCCCACCCCCGTACATAATCACCTCCTCTACAGAGTCATTACCCCCCACCCCGTACATAATCACCTCCCCTACAGTCATTACCCCCCCACCCCCGTACATAATCACCTCCTCTACAGAGTCATTACCCCCACCCCCGTACATAATCACCTCCCCTACAGTCATTACCCCCCACCCCCCGTACATAATCACCTCCTCTACAGAGTCATTACCCCCCCCCCACCCCCGTACATAATCACCTCCTTTTCAGAGTCACTACCCCCCCCCAGCCCTGTACATAATCACCTCCTCTACAGAGTCATTACCCCCCCACCCCCGTACATAATCACCTCCTCTACAGAGTCATTACCCCCCCACCCCCGTACATAATCACCTCCTCTACAGAGTCATTACCCCCCACCCCCGTACATAATCACCTCCCCTACAGTCATTACCCCCCCACCCCCGTACATAATCACCTCCTCTACAGAGTCATTACCCCCACCCCCGTACATAATCACCTCCCCTACAGTCATTACCCCCCACCCCCCGTACATAATCACCTCCTCTACAGAGTCATTACCCCCCCCCACCCCCGTACATAATCACCTCCTTTTCAGAGTCACTACCCCCCCCCAGCCCTGTACATAATCACCTCCTCTACAGAGTCATTACCCCCCCCCCCACCCCGTACATAATCACCTCCTCTACAGAGTCATTACCCCCCACCCCCGTACATAATCACCTCCCCTACAGTCATTACCCCCCCACCACCGTACATAATCACCTCCTCTACAGAGTCATTACCCCCCCACCCCCGTACATAATCACCTCCTCTACAGAGTCATTACCCCCCACCCCCGTACATAATCACCTCCTCTACAGAGTCATCACCCCCCCAACCCCCGTACATAATCACCTCCTCTACAGAGTCATCACCCCCCCAACCCCCGTACATAATCACCTCCTCTACAGAGTCATTACCCCCCACCCCCGTACATAATCACCTCCTCTACAGTCATTACCCCCCACCCCCGTACATAATCACCTCCTCTACAGTCATTACCCCCCCACCACCGTACATAATCACCTCCTCTACAGTCATTACCCCCCACCCCCCGTACATAATCACCTCCTCTACAGAGTCATTACCCCCCACCCCCGTACATAATCACCTCCTCTACAGAGTCATTACCCCCCCACCCCCGTACATAATCACCTCCTCTACAGAGTCATCACCCCCCACCCCCGTACATAATCACCTCCTCTACAGTCATTCCCCCCCCACCCCCGTACATAATCACCTCCTCTACAGAGTCATTACCCCCCCCACCCCCGTACATAATCACCTCCTCTACAGAGTCATTCCCCCCCCACCCCGTACATAATCACCTCCTCTACAGAGTCATTACCCCCCACCCCCGTACATAATCACCTCCTCTACAGAGTCATTACCCCCCCACCCCCGTACATAATCACCTCCTCTACAGAGTCATTCCCCCCCCACCCCGTACATAATCACCTCCTCTACAGTCATTACCCCCCACCCCCGTACATAATCACCTCCTCTACAGAGTCATTACCGCCCACCCCCGTACATAATCACCTCCTCTACAGGGTCATTACCCTCCCACCCCCGTACATAATCACCTCCTCTACAGTCGTTACCCCCCCCACCCCCGTACATAATCACCTCCTCTACAGAGTCATTACCCCCCCACCCCCGTACATAATCACCTCCTCTACAGAGTCATTACCCCCCACCCCGTACATAATCACCTCCCCTACAGTCATTACCCCCCCACCCCCGTACATAATCACCTCCTCTACAGAGTCATTACCCCCACCCCCGTACATAATCACCTCCCCTACAGTCATTACCCCCCACCCCCCGTACATAATCACCTCCTCTACAGAGTCATTACCCCCCCCCCACCCCCGTACATAATCACCTCCTTTTCAGAGTCACTACCCCCCCCCAGCCCTGTACATAATCACCTCCTCTACAGAGTCATTACCCCCCCACCCCCGTACATAATCACCTCCTCTACAGAGTCATTACCCCCCCACCCCCGTACATAATCACCTCCTCTACAGAGTCATTACCCCCCACCCCCGTACATAATCACCTCCCCTACAGTCATTACCCCCCCACCCCCGTACATAATCACCTCCTCTACAGAGTCATTACCCCCACCCCCGTACATAATCACCTCCCCTACAGTCATTACCCCCCACCCCCCGTACATAATCACCTCCTCTACAGAGTCATTACCCCCCCCCACCCCCGTACATAATCACCTCCTTTTCAGAGTCACTACCCCCCCCCAGCCCTGTACATAATCACCTCCTCTACAGAGTCATTACCCCCCCCCCACCCCGTACATAATCACCTCCTCTACAGAGTCATTACCCCCCACCCCCGTACATAATCACCTCCCCTACAGTCATTACCCCCCCACCACCGTACATAATCACCTCCTCTACAGAGTCATTACCCCCCCACCCCCGTACATAATCACCTCCTCTACAGAGTCATTACCCCCCACCCCCGTACATAATCACCTCCTCTACAGAGTCATCACCCCCCCAACCCCCGTACATAATCACCTCCTCTACAGAGTCATCACCCCCCCAACCCCCGTACATAATCACCTCCTCTACAGAGTCATTACCCCCCACCCCCGTACATAATCACCTCCTCTACAGTCATTACCCCCCACCCCCGTACATAATCACCTCCTCTACAGTCATTACCCCCCCACCACCGTACATAATCACCTCCTCTACAGTCATTACCCCCCACCCCCCGTACATAATCACCTCCTCTACAGAGTCATTACCCCCCACCCCCGTACATAATCACCTCCTCTACAGAGTCATTACCCCCCCACCCCCGTACATAATCACCTCCTCTACAGAGTCATCACCCCCCACCCCCGTACATAATCACCTCCTCTACAGTCATTCCCCCCCCACCCCCGTACATAATCACCTCCTCTACAGAGTCATTACCCCCCCCACCCCCGTACATAATCACCTCCTCTACAGAGTCATTCCCCCCCCACCCCGTACATAATCACCTCCTCTACAGAGTCATTACCCCCCCACCCCCGTACATAATCACCTCCTCTACAGAGTCATTACCCCCCCACCCCCGTACATAATCACCTCCTCTACAGAGTCATTCCCCCCCCACCCCGTACATAATCACCTCCTCTACAGTCATTACCCCCCACCCCCGTACATAATCACCTCCTCTACAGTCATTACCCCCCACCCCCGTACATAATCACCTCCTCTACAGTCATTACCCCCCCACCACCGTACATAATCACCTCCTCTACAGTCATTACCCCCCACCCCCGTACAAAATCACCTCCTCTACAGAGTCATTACCCCCCACCCCCGTACATAATTACCTCCTCTACAGAGTCATTACCCCCCCCACCCCCGTACATAATCACCTCCTCTACAGAGTCATTACCCCCCCACCCCCGTACATAATCACCTCCTCTACAGAGTCATTACCCCCCACCCCCGTACATAATCACCTCCTCTACAGAGTCATTACCCCCCCACCCCCGTACATAATCACCTCCTCTACAGAGTCATTACCCCCCACCCCCGTACATAATCACCTCCTCTACAGTCATTACCCCCCCACCCCCGTACATAATCACCTCCTCTACAGAGTCATTACCCCCACCCCCGTACATAATCACCTCCTCTACAGTCATTACCCCCCCACCCCCGTACATAATCACCTCCTCTAGAGTCATTACCCCCCCACCCCCGTACATAATCACCTCCTCTACAGAGTCATTTCCCCCCCCCACCCCGTACATAATCACCTCCTCTACAGAGTCATTACCCCCCACCCCCCGTACATAATCACCTCCTCTACAGTCATTACCCCCCACCCCCCGTACATAATCACCTCCTCTACAGAGTCATTACCCCCCCACCCCGTACATAATCACCTCCTCTACAGAGTCATTACCCCCCCACCCCCGTACATAATCACCTCCTCTACAGAGTCATTCCCCCCCCCCACCCCCGTACATAATCACCTCCTCTACAGAGTCATTACCCCCCCACCCCCGTACATAATCACCTCCTCTACAGAGTCATTACCCCCCCACCCCCGTACATAATCACCTCCTCTACAGAGTCATTCCCCCCCCCCACCCCCGTACATAATCACCTCCTCTACAGAGTCATTACCCCCCCACCCCCATACATAATCACCTCCTCTACAGTCATTACCCCCCACCTCCGTACATAATCACCTCCTCTACAGTCATTACCCCCCACCCCCGTACATAATCACCTCCTCTACAGTCATTACCCCCCCACCCCGTACATAATCACCTCCCCTTCAGAGTCATTACCCCCCACCCCCGTACATAATCACCTCCCCTTCAGAGTCATTACCCCCTCCCCCGTACATAATCACCTCCTCTACAGTCATTACCCCCCCACCCCCGTACATAATCACCTCCTCTACAGAGTCATTACCCCCCACCCCCGTACATAATCACCTCCTCTACAGAGTCATTACCCCCCCACCCCCGTACATAATCACCTCCTCTACAGTCATTACCCCCCCACCCCCGTACATAATCACCTCCTCTACAGAGTCATTACCCCCCCCCACCCCCGTACATAATCACCTCCTCTACAGAGTCATTACCCCCCCACCCCCGTACATAATCACCTCCTCTACAGTCATTACCCCCCACCCCCCGTACATAAACACCTCCTCTACAGAGTCATTACCCCCCCCACCCCCGTACATAATCACCTCCTCTACAGAGTCATTACCCCCCCACCCCCGTACATAATCACCTCCTCTACAGAGTCATTACCCCCCACCCCCGTACATAATCACCTCCTCTACAGAGTCATCACCCCCCACCCCTGTACATAATCACCTCCTCTACAGAGTCATTACCCCCCCCCCCACCCCCGTACATAATCACCTCCTCTACAGAGTCATTACCCCCCACCCCCATACATAATCACCTCCCCTACAGTCATTACCCCCCCACCCCCGTACATAATCACCTCCTCTACAGATTCATTACACCCCCACCCCCGTACATAATCACCTCCTCTACAGAGTCATTACCCCCCCACCCCGTACATAATCACCTCCTCTACAGAGTCATCACCCCCCCACCCCCGTACATAATCACCTCCTCTACAGAGTCATTACCCCCCCCCCCCACCCCCGTACATAATCACCTCCTCTACAGAGTCATTACCCCCCCACCCCCGTACATAATCACCTCCTCTACAGAGTCATTACCCCCCCACCCCGTACATAATCACCTCCCCTTCAGAGTCATTACCCCCACCCCCGTACATAATCACCTCCCCTTCAGAGTCATTACCCCCTCCCCCGTACATAATCACCTCCTCTACAGAGTCATTACCCCCCCACCCCCGTACATAATCACCTCCTCTACAGAGTCATTACCCCCCCACCTCCGTACAAAATCACCTCCTCTACAGAGTCATTACCCCCCACCCCCGTACATAATCACCTCCTCTACAGAGTCATTACCCCCCCACCCCCGTACATAATCACCTCCCCTACAGTCATTACCCCCCCACCCCCGTACATAATCACCTCCTCTACAGAGTCATCACCCCCCCCCCCCCAACCCCCAAGTACATAATCACCTCCTCTACAGAGTCATTACCCCCCCACCCCCGTACATAATCACTTCCTCTACAGAGTCATCACCCCCCCCACCCCCGTACATAATCACCTCCTCTACAGAGTCATTACCCCCCCACCCCCGTACATAATCACCTCCTCTACAGAGTCATTACCTCCCCACCCCCGTACATAATCACCTCCTCTACAGAGTCATTACCCCCCCACCCCCGTACATAATCACCTCCTCTACAGAGTCATTACCCCCCCACCCCCGTACATAATCACCTCCTCTACAGAGTCATTACCTCCCCACCCCCGTACATAATCACCTCCTCTACAGAGTCATTACCCCCCCACCCCCGTACATAATCACCTCCTCTACAGAGTCATTACCCCCCCACCCCCGTACATAATCACCTCCTCTACAGAGTCATTACCCCCCACCCCCGTACATAATCACCTCCTCTACAGAGTCATTACCCCCCACCCCCGTACATAATCACCTCCTCTACAGAGTCATTACCCCCCCACCCCCGTACATAATCACCTCCTCTACAGAGTCATTACCCCCCCCACCCCCGTACATAATCACCTCCTCTACAGAGTCATTACCCCCCACCCCCGTACATAATCACCTCCTCTACAGAGTCATTACCCCCCCACCCCCGTACATAATCACCTCCTCTACAGAGTCATTACCCCCCCACCCCCGTACATAATCACCTCCTCTACAGAGTCATTACCCCCCACCCCCGTACATAATCACCTTCTCTACAGAGTCATTACCCCCCCACCCCCGTACATAATCACCTCCTCTACAGAGTCATTACCCCCCCACCCCCGTACATAATCACCTCCTCTACAGAGTCATTACCCCCCACCCCCTGTACATAATCACCTCCTCTACAGAGTCATTACCCCCCACCCCCCGTACATAATCACCTCCTCTACAGAGTCATTACCCCCCCACTCCCGTACATAATCACCTCCTCTACAGAGTCATTACCCCCCACCCCCGTACATAATCACCTCCTCTACAGAGTCATTACCCCCCCCACCCCCGTACATAATCACCTCCTCTACAGAGTCATTACCCCCCCACTCCCGTACATAATCACCTCCTCTACAGAGTCATTACCCCCCACCCCCCGTACATAATCACCTCCTCTACAGAGTCATTACCCCCCCACTCCCGTACATAATCACCTCCTCTACAGAGTCATTACCCCCCACCCCCCGCACATAATCACCTCCTCTACAGAGTCATTACCCCCCACCCCCCGTACATAATCACCTCCTCTACAGAGTCATTACCCCCCCCCCCACCCCCGTACATAATCACCTCCTCTACAGAGTCATTACCCCCCCCCCCGTACATAATCACCTCCTCTACAGAGTCATTACCCCCCCACTCCCGTACATAATCACCTCCTCTACAGAGTCATTACCCCCCCCCACCCCCGTACATAATCACCTCCTCTACAGAGTCATTACCCCCCCACCCCCGTACATAATCACCTCCTCTACAGAGTCATTACCCCCCACCCCCGTACATAATCACCTCCTCTACAGAGTCATTACCCCCCCCCACCCCCGTACATAATCACCTCCTCTACAGAGTCATTACCCCCCCCCACCCCCGCACATAATCACCTCCTCTACAGTCATTACCCCCCGTACACGATGTACACTACAGAATGACACCTCTGTATACTGTTTCACCTCAGGTCCCAGCTCATATTCTTCTTCTCCTCGTCATGTACCCCTCCCCCCATCCCCCCCCCCCCCCCTTATTAGTGATACACCAGAACAAGCAGCTGTCAGATGACATTGGGTGGAATTAATTACCCCAGGAGGCCGTTCCTCTCCGTCTGCCCGTGTTCATTATTCTCTGCCAACATCTGCCTTTTTCTCTGTGTGCTACTGCAGGTGCTGAAAAAATTGCAAGCTCTTCAGCCGATGTTCCTAAATAGGTCACACAAGGGTCACTGCGAACCTTACATTACCCATCTGCCTGTTCTAGCGTCAGATATACCCCTCCCCCACAGACCCTGTCATCAGGATGAATACAATCTATTTATTATAATAATAATCCAGATGGCAGAGACTATATAACATACAGATCATTAGCGTTTATACCGGACTCTCTGCCGCGTGTATCAGATCCATTCGCTGCGCACATGTCATTAGCGCGACACCTGAGTAATCCGCACAATTACTGGCTGCCCAGGGCCAGGTGACGCTGCGGTGATGACATTAGCCAGCAGTAGCGCAGCGCTTGTGACTGTCAGCTGGCGGACGCACTACCGACACACGGCGTGATTCACATGCGGGCGCTGATGCATTAGTAGCTGTTATTTATTTATTACGTTTTTTATATAGCGCAGCAAATTCCGTTGCGCTTTACAACTGGACACAATGAGAAGACAAAACTGGGTAATAACAAACAGTCAGAGGTAGGAGGGCCCTGCTCGCAAGCTTACCCTGTGCGATTCCGTACGCAGATTTACGTACGAGAATATGCTAATGCTGCCGCCTGGAACGTAAAATGACGCCCACCGGCGGCCTCGCTAATATTAGCACGTACACACAAACACAAACGCGCACACACACACACACACACACACACACACACACACACACACACACACACACACACACACACACACACACAGCATCGGTCACTGATCCTTTGATAATATTCTCTGTGTGACTTTGGCTACGCAGAATGTCCGCGGGAGGTGAGACGCTGGTGCCATGCAGATGTAGGCAGAGACACGCCCCACAAGCGGACGCACACGTTTTTGCAGACGCGTCTACAAAACAGCCTCCTCCTGTCAATCATTTGTGAGTGATTCCTCACTGCGAGCGTCCTCACCTTGACATGTGCGCAGTGCGATGGTAACACATGCGATCGGATGATAATCACTCCACTGCGTGAATATCGGCGCTGCGTCTCTTGGTACGCGAGTGCGGGACTTCCCATGCATTACAGAGGTTACAGTGAAGGCGCATGAAACAAATTATATACAACATGGCCGCAAGTGGGACTTAAGTGTCTTGTGTAAGCGCATGCTCTGCTGCAGCCACCCAGCACGCGTCTCCGGGCGACCCTGGATCAGCCAGTTACCCGCTGTTACTGGCTCATTCTGCAGCCTCACTGGACCTCGGTCAGCGATGGAAGTGATACCAGCTTTCATTTGTGTCTTCTGGTAACGCGCGTCTGTTGCCCTGGCGACTGGGCCGTATTCTGCAATTACAGATGTGCCTAGACAGGAAATACACAAAACTGAACCCGCACAGATATTATCCCCGATGTAATAACTGACTGGAGAACGTGTCGGCAGAGGCGTTACTTTCCCTAGTAGGAAAATGACACGTCCCAGGCATGAGCGATGGTGCTCTGCGTGCCTGGCGGCCCTGCGTCAGCGCAACAATCCTGCATCTCTGCTGCCAAATTCATAACGGATTAGGATGGCATGCTGGGGTCCGCCCATCGCGGAGCAAGGCCGCCCAACATTCTGACCGGCGCCTACTCCCATTCAACAAGCAGAAATTGCGAACGCACAGCAATTTCTATTTAGTCCCGCAGCCATGTTCTGGATCGCGGAGGCTGCGTGTGATGTCACGCAGCCGCCGTGATCACGCCCCCAGCATGCCCCCGTTTGGCCGCCTCTGCCCCCCCGTTTGCGCCGCACTGCCCCCACAACGGAGCATTGCACTCCCCCCCAGCCCCGTGACCGCCTCTGCCTGATTGAAAGGAAGAGGCGATCACATTTTCTGAGTCAGGCCCAGTACCCTGAGAATCTAATATACAGTCCGGAAATATTTTATTCACGCTGCAGCAAGAACCCTGCAATAAACTGAACATGGGTGAACCTGCAGTAATAATGTATCATTATTATTCTGTCTCTCTCTCTCTGTATATATATACAAACAAATATAAAACCACAGCACTCACGACCCCAGAAGCGGGGTGCAATGTCTGCACTCACCACTCATAGGTAATCATTCCGAGTTGTTCGCTCGTTGACGATTTTCGCTATACTGCGATTTGATGCTAAATGCGCATGGTACGCAGAGCGCATGCGCTTAGTTATTTAACACAAAACTTAGTAGAATTGCTGGTGTTCGTGCAGCGCATTTCAGTCGCTCTGCTGATCGGTGAGTGATTGACAGGAAGTGGGTGTTTCTGGGAGGTAACTGAGCGTTTTCCGGGAGTGTGCTAAAAAAACGCAGGCGTGTCAGGGAAAAACGCGGGAGTGTCTGGAGAAATGGGGGAGTGTCTGGCCGAACGCAGGGCGTGTTTGTGACGTCAAACCAGGAACGAAACTGACTGAACTGATCGCAGTGTAGGAGTAAGTCTGGAGCTACTCAGAAACTGCACAGAAATTTCTATTCGCAATTTTGAGAATCTTTCGTTCGCAATTCTGCTAAGCTAAGATTCACTCCCAGTAGGCGGCGGCTTAGCGTGTGCAATGCTGCTAAAAGCAGCTAGCG
Source organism: Pseudophryne corroboree (assembly GCF_028390025.1). Lineage (NCBI taxonomy): Eukaryota > Metazoa > Chordata > Amphibia > Anura > Myobatrachidae > Pseudophryne > Pseudophryne corroboree. Next base: position 845,593,191 of record NC_086448.1, read on the forward strand.
AGCGAACAACTCGGAATGAGGGCCAATGCACGAAGGTGCCGCTGCGATCTCGCTCACAGTAAGTGTAGTTGGGAAAGTGCGGACGCGTCATGACCGTTTTCAGCACGCGTATCTGCTGCCGGCTGCGAGCGTGTAACTGGAAACACATGACGTCTGTGAGTATTCTGCGCAGCCATAGACCAGCCCTTAGCCCCGGTGTTCCTCGTTACTGCGTATAGGCTGTAAATGTGTACGCCATTACGGAGGAGCCTGCGATTGTTCCGGCAGGTGCCTCTGAACAGACCGGGGCGGCAGCGTCTCTTACTGATATTAGCAGACATGACCTAGGCCCAATGTCAGGCTGCGTGCCTAGTGCGCAGGGACTTGTGCTGGCGCTGTGTGTGTGTGTATATATATATATATATATATATACACACACATACTGGAACAAACGAGGCGGCACTCAAAGGCTTTGAAATGCAAAAAACGTGTATTGGTGCTATCGTCGCCAATACACGTTTTTTGCATTTCAAAGCCTTTGAGTGCCGCCTCGTTTGTTCCAGTGTATGCATTGAGGTCACCCCCTGGAGGAAGGCACCTGAGCAAGCTAGTCCCTATGGGACATCTGGAGTGCCGGAGTTATTGGCTTGTTTTAGAGATATATATATAAATGGTGGCCATGGGCCACATGCACCCCACCCTATGGCGGTCATTCCGAGTTGGTCGCTCGCTAGCAGATTTTAGCAGCATTGCACACGCTAGGCCGCCGCCCTCTGGGAGTGTATCTTAGCTTAGCAGAATAGCTACTAAATAATTCTTAGCAGTTTCTGAGTAGTTCCAGACCTACTCCTAGACTGCGATCACCTCAGTACGTTTAGTTTCTGGTTTGACGTCACAAACACGCCCTGCGTTCGGCCAGACACTCCCCCATTTCTCCAGACACTCCCGCGTTTTTCCCGTTTCTCCAGCCACTCCCGCGTTTTTACCAGAAACGGTAGCGTTTTTTCCCACACACCCATAAAACGGCCAGTTTCCGCCCAGAAACACCCACTTCCTGTCAATCACATTACGATCACCAGAACGGACAAAAAACCTCGTAATGCCGTGAGTAAAATTCCTAACTGCATAGCAAATTTACTTGGCGCAGTCGCACTGCGAACATTGCGCATGCGCAGTTAGCGGAAAATCGCACCGATGCGAAGAAAATTACCGAGCGAACAACTCGGAATGACCCCCATAGTGATCGCAGAACACACGCACTCTGCTGATAATCGCCCCATTGCGTTATCATTGCCCGCTGCATACAAACATGAATAAGGACAATTAAGCAGTAAATGAGAAGATCACGAGAAGAAACCGTGCAGAGCCAGGAATAACATACACTCCACACAGCAATGCCAGCCACTGTACTACCGTGCAATAAAATCATTATAAGTTATAGCTAATTGTAAGCTCTTTGGAGTTGTGTCTTTGTTATAATTTATAACAAAGACACAACTCCAAAGAGCTTACAATTAGTGGTAGACAGTGAGACTCTCCACCTGCAATTGCAGCATGTAACCAAGGCGTCTGATGTGGAGCCACAGAGCTGACACTCTAGACAATTCCACAGGTAGAGCATTGCAGCATACTGATTGGCGGGTAATGACTTGTGTAGATGAGTGTGGTGGTGTGCACTGGTGTGTGCAGCCGGTAGCGGGGGTCCGGGCTCTGCGAGCGGTGCAGCCTTGTAGCTGTGTGCGGGCATAGCTGTAACGTTTATCAGTCACCATGTCCTAACACGACTGATAGGAGAAGATAGATTGCGGCACAGTGTCCCCGGAGCGTTACATTAATGCAGAGGAGATCAGATACATTGCTGGATAACTATCACACTGGATGACATTAATCATTTCATTCGCTGAGAAGAAGTCTGTGACAACTCTCAGGGCCGCATCTGCTAAGTGGTGCTATGCCCAGGTGCAGTATCCCAGGCACCAATACTTACCACTGTACAGTGGTGCTATGCCCAGGTGCAGTATCCCAGGCACCAATACTTACCACTGTACAGTGGTGCTATGCCCAGGTGCAGTATCCCAGGCACCGATACTTATCACTGTGCAGTGGTGCTATGCCCAGGTGCAGTATCCCAGGCACCTATACTTATCACTGTGCAGTGGTGCTATTCCCAGGTGCAGTATCCCAGGCACCGATACTTATCACTGTGCAGTGGTGCTATGCCCAGGTGCAGTATCCCAGGCACCAATACTTATCACTGTGCAGTGGTGCTATGCCCAGGTGCAGCATCCCAGGCACCAATACTTATCACTGTGCAGTGGTGCTATGCCCAGGTGCAGTATCCCAGGCACCAATACTTATCACTGTGCAGTGGTGCTATTCCCAGGTGCAGTATCCCAGGCACCAATACTTATCACTGTGCAGTGGTGCTATGCCCAGGTGCAGTATCCCAGGCACCAATACTTATCACTGTGCAGTGGTGCTATGCCCAGGTGCAGCATCCCAGGCACCAATACTTATCACTGTGCAGTGGTGCTATGCCCAGGTGCAGTATCCCAGGCACCAATACTTATCACTGTGCAGTGGTGCTATTCCCAGGTGCAGTATCCCAGGCACCAATACTTATCACTGTGCAGTGGTGCTATGCCCAGGTGCAGCATCCCAGGCACCAATACTTATCACTGTGCAGTGGTGCTATGCCCAGGTGCAGTATCCCAGGCACCAATACTTATCACTGTGCAGTGGTGCTATTCCCAGGTGCAGTATCCCAGGCACCGATACTTATCACTGTGCAGTGGTGCTATGCCCAGGTGCAGTATCCCAGGCACCAATACTTATCACTGTACAGTGGTGCTATGCCCAGGTGCAGCATCCCAGGCACCAATACTTATCACTGTGCAGTGGTGCTATGCCTGGGTGCAGCATCCCAGGCACCAATACTTATCACTGTGCAGTGGTGCTATGCCCGGGTGCAGCATCCCAGGCACCAATACTTATCACTGTGCAGTGGTGCTATGCCCGGGTGCAGCATCCCAGGCACCAATACTTATCACTGTGCAGTGGTGCTATGCCCAGGTGCAGTATCCCAGGCACCAATACTTATCACTGTGCAGTGGTGCTATACCCGGGTGCAGCATCCCAGGCACCAATACTTATCACTGTGCAGTGGTGCTATGCCCGGGTGCAGCATCCCAGGCACCAATACTTATCACTGTGCAGTGGTGCTATGCCCAGGTGCAGTATCCCAGGCACCAATACTTATCACTGTGCAGTGGTGCTATACCCAGGTGCAGCATCCCAGGCACCAATACTTATCACTGTGCAGTGGTGCTATGCCCGGGTGCAGCATCCCAGGCACCAATACTTATCACTGTACAGTGGTGCTATTCCCAGGTGCAGTATCCCAGGCACCGATACTTATCACTGTGCAGTGGTGCTGTGCCCAGGTGCAGTATCCCAGGCACCGATACTTATCACTGCAGTGGTGCTATGCCCGGGTGCAGCATCCCAGGCACCAATACTTATCACTGTACAGTGGTGCTATGCCCGGGTGCAGCATCCCAGGCACCAATACTTATCACTGTGCAGTGGTGCTATGCCCGGGTGCAGCATCCCAGGCACCAATACTTATCACTGTGTAGTGGTGCTACTATACCAAGGTGCAGCATCCCAGGCACTGATACTTATCACTGTACAGTGGTGCTATGCCCAGGTGCAGCATCCCAGGCACCGATACTTATCACTGTGCAGTGGTGCTATGCCCGGGTGCAGCATCCCAGGCACCAATACTTATCACTGTACAGTGGTGCTATGCCCAGGTGCAGCATCCCAGGCACCAATACTTATCACTGTGCAGTGGTGCTATGCCCAGGTGCAGCATCCCAGGCACCGATACTTATCACTGTGCAGTGGTGCTATTCCCAGGTGCAGCATCCCAGGCACCGATACTTATCACTGTGCAGTGGTGCTATGCCCAGGTGCAGCATCCCAGGCACCAATACTTATCACTGTACAGTGGTGCTACTATACCCAGGTGCAGCATCCCAGGCACTGATACTTATCACTGTGCAATGGTGCTATGCCCAGGTGCAGTATCCCAGGCACCAATACTTATCACTGTACAGTGGTGCTATGCCCAGGTGCAGCATCCCAGGCACCGATACTTATCACTGTGCAGTGGTGCTATACCCAGGTGCAGCATCCCAGGCACCGATACTTATCACTGTACAGTGGTGCTATACCCAGGTGCAGTATCCCAGGCACCAATACTTATCACTGTGCAGTGGTGCTATACCCAGGTGCAGCATCCCAGGCACCGATACTTATCACTGTACAGTGGTGCTATACCCAGGTGCAGTATCCCAGGCACCAATACTTATCACTGTACAGTGGTGCTATGCCCAGGTGCAGCATCCCAAGCACCAATACTTATCACTGTACAGTGGTGCTGTGCCCAGGTGCAGTATCCCAGGCACCGATACTTATCACTGTACAGTGGTGCTATGCCCAGGTGCAGCATCCCAGGCACCGATACTTATCACTGTACAGTGGTGCTATACCCAGGTGCAGTATCCCAGGCACCAATACTTATCACTGTACAGTGGTGCTATGCCCAGGTGCAGCATCCCAGGCACCAATACTTATCACTGTGCAGTGGTGCTATGCCCAGGTGCAGCATCCCAGGCACCAATACTTATCACTGTACAGTGGTACTAGAGACCAAAACAGAGCATATCCTACAGAACCTGCCCACAGAAAGCTCATTACTTCATATGTATCCATCCACTAATTATACAGTGTACGAAGCTGGCACCCTGGCACTGGGATCACCCACTATGAGAGGTTCCTGTATCTGGGAGCTGACACTGGGATCACCCACTATGAGAGGCGCCTGTATCTGGGAGCTGGCAGAGGGATCACCCACTATGAGAGGTTCCTGTATCTGGGAGCTGGCACTGGGATCACCCACTATGAGAGGTTCCTGTATCTGGGAGCTGGCACTGGGATCACCCACTATGAGAGGTTCCTGTATCTGGGAGCTGGCACTGGGATCACCCACTATGAGAGGTGCCTGTATCTGGGAGCTGGCACTGGGATCACCCACTATGAGAGGTGCCTGTATCTGGGAGCTGGCACTGGGATCACCCACTATGAGAGGTGCCTGTATCTGGGAGCTGGCACTGGGATCACCCACTATGAGAGGTTCCTGTATCTGGGAGCTGGCACTGGGATCACCCACTATGAGAGGTGCCTGTATCTGGGAGCTGGCAGAGGGATCACCCACTATGAGAGGTGCCTGTATCTGGGAGCTGGCAGAGGGATCACCCACTATGAGAGGTGCCTGTATCTGGGAGCTGGCAGAGGGATCACCCACTATGAGAGGTTCCTGTATCTGGGAGCTGGCACTGGGATCACCCACTATGAGAGGTTCCTGTATCTGGGAGCTGGCACTGGGATCACCCACTATGAGAGGTGCCTGTATCTGGGAGCTGGCACTGGGATCACCCACTATGAGAGGTGCCTGTATCTGGGAGCTGGCACTGGGATCACCCACTATGAGAGGCGCCTGTATCTGGGAGCTGGCACTGGGATCACCCACTATGAGAGGCGCCTGTATCTGGGAGCTGGCACTGGGATCACCCACTATGAGAGGTGCCTGTATCTGGGAGCTGGCAGAGGGATCACCCACTATGAGAGGTGCCTGTATCTGGGAGCTGGCAGAGGGATCACCCACTATGAGAGGTGCCTGTATCTGGGAGCTGGCACTGGGATCACCCACTATGAGAGGCGCCTGTATCTGGGAGCTGGCACTGGGATCACCCACTATGAGAGGTGCCTGTATCTGGGAGCTGGCACTGGGATCACCCACTATGAGAGGTGCCTGTATCTGGGAGCTGGCACTGGGATCACCCACTATGAGAGGTGCCTGTATCTGGGAGCTGGCAGAGGGATCACCCACTATGAGAGGTGCCTGTATCTGGGAGCTGGCACTGGGATCACCCACTATGAGAGGTTCCTGTATCTGGGAGCTGGCACTGGGATCACCCACTATGAGAGGTGCCTGTATCTGGGAGCTGGCACTGGGATCACCCACTATGAGAGGTTCCTGTATCTGGGAGCTGGCACTGGGATCACCACTATGAGAGGTTCCTGTATCTGGGAGCTGGCACTGGGATCACCACTATGAGAGGTTCCTGTATCTGGGAGCTGGCACTGGGATCACCACTATGAGAGGTTCCTGTATCTGGGAGCTGGCACTGAGATCACCCACTATGAGAGGTGCCTGTATCTGGGAGCTGGCACTGGGATCACCCACTATGAGAGGTTCCTGTATCTGGGAGCTGGCACTGGGATCACCCACTATGAGAGGTGCCTGTATCTGGGAGCTGGCACTGGGATCACCCACTATGAGAGGTTCCTGTATCTGGGAGCTGGCACTGGGATCACCCACTATGAGAGGTTCCTGTATCTGGGAGCTGGCACTGAGATCACCCACTATGAGAGGTGCCTGTATCTGGGAGCTGGCACTGGGATCACCCACTATGAGAGGTGCCTGTATCTGGGAGCTGGCACTGGGATCACCCACTATGAGAGGTTCCTGTATCTGGGAGCTGGCACTGGGATCACCCACTATGAGAGGCGCCTGTATCTGGGAGCTGGCACTGGGATCACCCACTATGAGAGGTGCCTGTATCTGGGAGCTGGCACTGGGATCACCCACTATGAGAGGTTCCTGTATCTGGGAGCTGGCACTGGGATCACCCACTATGAGAGGTTCCTGTATCTGGGAGCTGGCACTGGGATCACCCACTATGAGAGGTTCCTGTATCTGGGAGCTGGCACTGGGATCACCCACTATGAGAGGTGCCTGTATCTGGGAGCTGGCAGAGGGATCACCCACTATGAGAGGTGCCTGTATCTGGGAGCTGGCAGAGGGATCACCCACTATGAGAGGTTCCTGTATCTGGGAGCTGGCACTGGGATCACCCACTATGAGAGGTGCCTGTATCTGGGAGCTGGCACTGGGATCACCCACTATGAGAGGTGCCTGTATCTGGGAGCTGGCACTGGGATCACCCACTATGAGAGGCGCCTGTATCTGGGAGCTGGCACTGGGATCACCCACTATGAGAGGTGCCTGTATCTGGGAGCTGGCACTGGGATCACCCACTATGAGAGGTGCCTGTATCTGGGAGCTGGCAGAGGGATCACCCACTATGAGAGGTGCCTGTATCTGGGAGCTGGCACTGGGATCACCCACTATGAGAGGTGCCTGTATCTGGGAGCTGGCAGAGCAATCACCAACTATGAGAGGCGCCTGTATCTGGGAGCTGGCACTGGGATCACCCACTATGAGAGGTGCCTGTATCTGGGAGCTGGCACTGGGATCACCCACTATGAGAGGTGCCTGTATCTGGGAGTTGGCACTGGGATCACCCACTATGAGAGGTGCCTGTATCTGGGAGCTGGCAGAGGGATCACCCACTATGAGAGGCGCCTGTATCTGGGAGCTGGCAGAGGGATCACCCACTATGAGAGGTGCTTGTATCTGGGAGCTGGCAGAGGGATCACCCACTATGAGAGGTTCCTGTATCTGGGAGCTGGCAGAGGGATCACCCACTATGAGAGGTTCCTGTATCTGGGAGCTGGCACTGGGATCACCCACTATGAGAGGTTCCTGTATCTGGGAGCTGACACTGGGATCACCCACTATGAGAGGTGCCTGTATCTGGGAGCTGGCACTGGGATCACCCACTATGAGAGGCGCCTGTATCTGGGAGCTGGCAGAGGGATCACCCACTATGAGAGGTTCCTGTATCTGGGAGCTGGCAGAGGGATCACCCACTATGAGAGGTTCCTGTATCTGGGAGCTGGCACTGGGATCACCCACTATGAGAGGTTCCTGTATCTGGGAGCTGGCACTGGGATCACCCACTATGAGAGGCGCCTGTATCTGGGAGCTGGCACTGGGATCACCCACTATGAGAGGTGCCTGTATCTGGGAGCTGGCAGAGGGATCACCCACTATGAGAGGTGCCTGTATCTGGGAGCTGGCACTGGGATCACCCACTATGAGAGGTTCCTGTATCTGGGAGCTGGCAGAGGGATCACCCACTATGAGAGGTGCCTGTATCTGGGAGCTGGCACTGGGATCACCCACTATGAGAGGCGCCTCTATCTGGGAGCTGGCACTGGGATCACCCACTATGAGAGGCGCCTGTATCTGGGAGCTGGCAGAGGGATCACCCACTATGAGAGGCGCCTGTATCTGGGAGCTGGCAGAGGGATCACCCACTATGAGAGGTGCCTGTATCTGGGAGCTGGCAGAGGGATCACCCACTATGAGAGGTGCCTGTATCTGGGAGCTGGCAGAGGGATCACCCACTATGAGAGGTGCCTGTATCTGGGAGCTGGCAGAGGGATCACCCACTATGAGAGGTGCCTGTATCTGGGAGCTGGCAGAGGGATCACCCACTATGAGAGGTGCCTGTATCTGGGAGCTGGCACTGGGATCACCCACTATGAGAGGTGCCTGTATCTGGGAGCTGGCACTGGGATCACCCACTATGAGAGGTTCCTGTATCTGGGAGCTGGCAGAGGGATCACCCACTATGAGAGGTTCCTGTATCTGGGAGCTGACACTGGGATCACCCACTATGAGAGGTGCCTGTATCTGGGAGCTGGCACTGGGATCACCCACTATGAGAGGTTCCTGTATCTGGGAGCTGACACTGGGATCACCCACTATGAGAGGTGCCTGTATCTGGGAGCTGGCACTGGGATCACCCACTATGAGAGGTTCCTGTATCTGGGAGCTTGCACTGGGATCACCCACTATGAGTGGTGCCTGTATCTGGGAGCTGGCACTGGGATCACCCACTATGAGAGGCGCCTGTATCTGGGAGCTGGCACTGGGATCACCCACTATGAGAGGTGCCTGTATCTGGGAGCTGGCAGGGGGATCACCCACTATGAGAGGTGCCTGTACCTGGGAGCTGGCACTGGGATCACCCACTATGAGAGGTGCCTGAATCTGGGAGCTGGCACTGGGATCACCCACTATGAGAGGTGCTTGTATCTGGGAGCTGGCAGAGGGATCACCCACTATGAGAGGTTCCTGTATCTGGGAGCTGGCACTGGGATCACCCACTATGAGAGGTTCCTGTATCTGGGAGCTGGCACTGGGATCACCCACTATGAGAGGTTCCTGTATCTGGGAGCTGGCACTGGGATCACCCACTATGAGAGGTTCCTGTATCTGGGAGCTGGCACTGGGATCACCCACTATGAGAGGTGCCTGTATCTGGGAGCTGGCACTGAGATCACCCACTATGAGAGGTGCCTGTATCTGGGAGCTGGCACTGGGATCACCCACTATGAGAGGTGCCTGTATCTGGGAGCTGGCAGAGGGATCACCCACTATGAGAGGTGCCTGTATCTGGGAGCTGGCACTGAGATCACCCACTATGAGAGGTGCCTGTATCTGGGAGCTGGCAGAGGGATCACCCACTATGAGAGGTGCCTGTATCTGGGAGCTGGCAGAGGGATCACCCACTATGAGAGGTGCCTGTATCTGGGAGCTGGCAGAGGGATCACCCACTATGAGAGGTGCCTGTATCTGGGAGCTGGCAGAGGGATCACCCACTATGAGAGGTGCCTGTATCTGGGAGCTGGCACTGGGATCACCCACTATGAGAGGTTCCTGTATCTGGGAGCTGGCACTGGGATCACCCACTATGAGAGGCGCCTGTATCTGGGAGCTGGCACTGGGATCACCCACTATGAGAGGTGCCTGTATCTGGGAGCTGGCACTGGGATCACCCACTATGAGAGGTGCCTGTATCTGGGAGCTGGCAGAGGGATTACCCACTATAAGAGGTGCCTGTACCTGGGAGCTGGCACTGGGATCACCCACTATGAGAGGCGCCTGTATCTGGGAGCTGGCACTGGGATCACCCACTATGAGAGGTTCCTGTATCTGGTAGCTGGCAGAGGGATCACCCACTATGAGAGGTGCCTGTATCTGGGAGCTGGCACTGGGATCACCCACTATGAGAGGTTCCTGTATCTGGGAGCTGGCACTGGGATCACCCACTATGAGAGGCGCCAGTATCTGGGAGCTGGCAGAGGGATCACCCACTATGAGAGGTGCCTGTATCTGGGAGCTGGCACTGGGATCACCCACTATGAGAGGTGCCTGTATCTGGGAGCTGGCAGAGGGATCACCCACTATGAGAGGCGCCTGTATCTGGGAGCTGGCACTGGGATCACCCACTATGAGAGGTTCCTGTATCTGGGAGCTGGCACTGGGATCACCCACTATGAGAGGTGCCTGTATCTGGGAGCTGGCACTGGGATCACCCACTATGAGAGGCGCCTGTATCTGGGAGCTGGCAGAGGGATCACCCACTATGAGAGGTGCCTGTATCTGGGAGCTGGCAGAGGGATCACCCACTATGAGAGGTGCCTGTATCTGGGAGCTGGCAGAGGGATCACCCACTATGAGAGGTGCCTGTATCTGGGAGCTGGCAGAGGGATCACCCACTATGAGAGGTGCCTGTATCTGGGAGCTGGCACTGGGATCACCCACTATGAGAGGCGCCTGTATCTGGGAGCTGGCAGAGGGATCACCCACTATGAGAGGTGCCTGTATCTGGGAGCTGGCAGAGGGATCACCCACTATGAGAGGTGCCTGTATCTGGGAGCTGGCACTGGGATCACCCACTATGAGAGGTGCCTGTATCTGGGAGCTGGCAGAGGGATCACCCACTATGAGAGGTGCCTGTATCTGGGAGCTGGCAGAGGGATCACCCACTATGAGAGGTGCCTGTATCTGGGAGCTGGCACTGGGATCACCCACTATGAGAGGTGCCTGTATCTGGGAGCTGGCAGAGGGATCACCCACTATGAGAGGTTCCTGTATCTGGGAGCTGGCACTGGGATCACCCACTACGAGAGGCGCCTGTATCTGGGAGCTGGCAGAGGGATCACCCACTATGAGAGGTGCCTGTATCTGGGAGCTGGCACTGGGATCACCCACTATGAGAGGTTCCTGTATCTGGGAGCTGGCACTGGGATCACCCAATATGAGAGGTGCCTGTATCTGGGAGCTGGCAGAGGGATCACCCACTATGAGAGGTTCCTGTATCTGGGAGCTGGCAGAGGGATCACCCACTATGAGAGGTGCCTGTATCTGGGAGCTGGCAGAGGGATCACCCACTATGAGAGGTGCCTGTATCTGGGAGCTGGCACTGGGATCACCCACTATGAGAGGTGCCTGTATCTGGGAGCTGGCACTGGGATCACCCACTATGAGAGGTGCCTGTATCTGGGAGCTGGCACTGAGATCACCCACTATGAGAGGTGCCTGTATCTGGGAGCTGGCACTGGGATCACCCACTATGAGAGGTTCCTGTATCTGGGAGCTGGCACTGGGATCACCCAATATGAGAGGTGCCTGTATCTGGGAGCTGGCAGAGGGATCACCCACTATGAGAGGTTCCTGTATCTGGGAGCTGGCAGAGGGATCACCCACTATGAGAGGTGCCTGTATCTGGGAGCTGGCAGAGGGATCACCCACTATGAGAGGTGCCTGTATCTGGGAGCTGGCACTGGGATCACCCACTATGAGAGGTGCCTGTATCTGGGAGCTGGCACTGGGATCACCCACTATGAGAGGTGCCTGTATCTGGGAGCTGGCACTGAGATCACCCACTATGAGAGGTGCCTGTATCTGGGAGCTGGCACTGGGATCACCCACTATGAGTGGTGCCTGTATCTGGGAGCTGGCACTGGGATCACCCACTATGAGAGGTGCCTGTATCTGGGAGCTGGCACTGGGATCACCCACTATGAGTGGTGCCTGTATCTGGGAGCTGGCAGAGGGATCACCCACTATGAGAGGTTCCTGTATCTGGTAGCTGGCAGAGGGATCACCCACTATGAGAGGTTCCTGTATCTGGGAGCTGGCACTGGGATCACCCACTATGAGAGGCGCCTGTATCTGGGAGCTGGCAGAGGGATCACCCACTATGAGAGTTGCCTGTATCTGGGAGCTGGCAGAGGAATCACCCACTATGAGAGGTGCCTGTATCTGGGAGCTGGCACTGGGATCACCCACTATGAGAGTTGCCTGTATCTGGGAGCTGGCACTGGGATCACCCACTATGAGAGGTGCCTGTATCTGGGAGCTGGCAGAGGGATCACCCACTATGAGAGGTTCCTGTATCTGGGAGCTGGCACTGGGATCACCCACTATGAGAGGTGCCTGTATCTGGGAGCTGGCAGAGGGATCACCCACTATGAGAGGTTCCTGTATCTGGGAGCTGGCACTGGGATCACCCACTATGAGAGGTGCCTGTATCTGGGAGCTGGCACTGGGATCACCCACTATGAGAGGTGCCTGTATCTGGGAGCTGGCAGAGGGATCACCCACTATGAGAGGTTCCTGTATCTGGGAGCTGGCAGAGGGATCACCCACTATGAGAGGTGCCTGTATCTGGGAGCTGGCAGAGGGATCACCCACTATGAGAGGTGCCTGTATCTGGGAGCTGGCACTGGGATCACCCACTATGAGAGGTGCCTGTATCTGGGAGCTGGCAGAGGGATCACCCACTATGAGAGGTTCCTGTATCTGGGAGCTGGCACTGAGATCACCCACTATGAGAGGCGCCTGTATCTGGGAGCTGGCAGAGGGATCACCCACTATGAGAGGTGCCTGTATCTGGGAGCTGGCACTGGGATCACCCACTATGAGAGGTGCCTGTATCTGGGAGCTGGCACTGGGATCACCCACTATGAGAGGTTCCTGTATCTGGGAGCTGGCACTGGGATCACCCACTATGAGAGGTGCCTGTATCTGGGAGCTGGCACTGGGATCACCCACTATGAGAGGTGCCTGTATCTGGGAGCTGGCACTGGGATCACCCACTATGAGAGGTTCCTGTATCTGGGAGCTGGCACTGGGATCACCCACTATGAGAGGTTCCTGTATCTGGGAGCTGGCACTGGGATCACCCACTATGAGAAGTGCCTGTATCTGGGAGCTGGCAGAGGGATCACCCACTATGAGAGGTTCCTGTATCTGGGAGCTGGCACTGAGATCACCCACTATGAGAGGCGCCTGTATCTGGGAGCTGGCAGAGGGATCACCCACTATGAGAGGTGCCTGTATCTGGGAGCTGGCACTGGGATCACCCACTATGAGAGGTGCCTGTATCTGGGAGCTGGCAGAGGGATCACCCACTATGAGAGGTGCCTGTATCTGGGAGCTGGCACTGGGATCACCCACTATGAGAGGTTCCTGTATCTGGGAGCTGGCACTGAAATCACCCACTATGAGAGGTGCCTGTATCTGGGAGCTGGCACTGGGATCACCCACTATGAGAGGTGCCTGTATCTGGGAGCTGGCAGAGGGATCACCCACTATGAGAGGTGCCTGTATCTGGGAGCTGGCAGAGGGATCACCCACTATGAGAGGTGCCTGTATCTGGGAGCTGGCACTGGGATCACCCACTATGAGAGGTGCCTGTATCTGGGAGCTGGCACTGGGATCACCCACTATGAGAGGCGCCTGTATCTGGGAGCTGGCACTGGGATCACCCACTATGAGAGGTTCCTGTATCTGGGAGCTGGCAGAGGGATCACCCACTATGAGAGGTTCCTGTATCTGGGAGCTGGCACTGGGATCACCCACTATGAGAGGTTCCTGTATCTGGGAGCTGGCAGAGGGATCACCCACTATGAGAGGTTCCTGTATCTGGGAGCTGGCAGAGGGATCACCCACTATGAGAGGTGCCTGTATCTGGGAGCTGGCAGAGGGATCACCCACTATGAGAGGTTCCTGTATCTGGGAGCTGGCAGAGGGATCACCCACTATGAGAGGTTCCTGTATCTGGGAGCTGGCAGAGGGATCACCCACTATGAGAGGTTCCTGTATCTGGGAGCTGGCAGAGGGATCACCCACTATGAGAGGTTCCTGTATCTGGGAGCTGGCACTGGGATCACCCACTATGAGAGGTTCCTGTATCTGGGAGCTGGCAGAGGGATCACCCACTATGAGAGGTTCCTGTATCTGGGAGCTGGCAGAGGGATCACCCACTATGAGAGGTGCCTGTATCTGGGAGCTGGCACTGGGATCACCCACTATGAGAGGTGCCTGTATCTGGGAGCTGGCACTGGGATCACCCACTATGAGAGGTGCCTGTATCTGGGAGCTGGCACTGGGATCACCACTATGAGAGGTGCCTGTATCTGGGAGCTGGCACTGGGATCACCCACTATGAGAGGTTCCTGTATCTGGGAGCTGGCAGAGGGATCACCCACTATGAGAGGTGCCTGTATCTGGGAGCTGGCACTGGGATCACCCACTATGAGAGGTGCCTGTATCTGGGAGCTGGCACTGAGATCACCCACTATGAGAGGTGCCTGTACCTGGGAGCTGGCACTGGGATCACCCACTATGAGAGGTTCCTGTATCTGGGAGCTGGCACTGGGATCACCCACTATGAGAGGTGCCTGTATCTGGGAGCTGGCACTGGGATCACCCACTATGAGAGGTGCCTGTATCTGGGAGCTGGCAGAGGGATCACCCACTATGAGAGGTGCCTGTATCTGGGAGCTGGCACTGGGATCACCCACTATGAGAGGTTCCTGTATCTGGGAGCTGGCACTGGGATCACCCACTATGAGAGGTTCCTGTATCTGGGAGCTGGCACTGAGATCACCCACTATGAGAGGTTCCTGTATCTAGGAGCTGGCAGAGGGATCACCCACTATGAGAGGTTCCTGTATCTGGGAGCTGGCACTGGGATCACCCACTATGAGAGGTGCCTGTATCTGGGAGCTGGCAGAGGGATCACCCACTATGAGAGGTTCCTGTATCTGGGAGCTGGCAGAGGGATCACCCACTATGAGAGGTTCCTGTATCTGGGAGCTGGCAGAGGGATCACCCACTATGAGAGGTTCCTGTATCTGGGAGCTGGCACTGGGATCACCCACTATGAGAGGTTCCTGTATCTGGGAGCTGGCAGAGGGATCACCCACTATGAGAGGTTCCTGTATCTGGGAGCTGGCAGAGGGATCACCCACTATGAGAGGTGCCTGTATCTGGGAGCTGGCAGGGGGATCACCCACTATGAGAGGTTCCTGTATCTGGGAGCTGGCAGAGGGATCACCCACTATGAGCGGTGCCTGTATCTGGGAGCTGGCACTGGGATCACCCACTATGAGAGGTGCCTGTATCTGGGAGCTGGCACTGGGATCACCCACTATGAGAGGTTCCTGTATCTGGGAGCTGGCAGAGGGATCACCCACTATGAGAGGTGCCTGTATCTGGGAGCTGGCACTGGGATCACCCACTATGAGAGGTGCCTGTATCTGGGAGCTGGCACTGGGATCACCCACTATGAGAGGCGCCTGTATCTTGGAGCTGGCAGAGGGATCACCCACTATGAGAGGCGCCTGTATCTGGGAGCTGGCAGAGGGATCACCCACTATGAGAGGTGCCTGTATCTGGGAGCTGGCAGAGGGATCACCCACTATGAGAGGTGCCTGTATCTGGGAGCTGGCAGAGGGATCACCCACTATGAGAGGTGCCTGTATCTGGGAGCTGGCAGAGGGATCACCCACTATGAGAGGTGCCTGTATCTGGGAGCTGGCAGAGGGATCACCCACTATGAGAGGTGCCTGTATCTGGGAGCTGGCACTGGGATCACCCACTATGAGAGGTTCCTGTATCTGGGAGCTGGCAGAGGGATCACCCACTATGAGAGGTGCCTGTATCTGGGAGCTGGCACTGGGATCACCCACTATGAGAGGCGCCTGTATCTGGGAGCTGGCAGAGGGATCACCCACTATGAGAGGCGCCTGTATCTGGGAGCTGGCAGAGGGATCACCCACTATGAGAGGTGCCTGTATCTGGGAGCTGGCAGAGGGATCACCCACTATGAGAGGTGCCTGTATCTGGGAGCTGGCAGAGGGATCACCCACTATGAGAGGTGCCTGTATCTGGGAGCTGGCAGAGGGATCACCCACTATGAGAGGTGCCTGTATCTGGGAGCTGGCAGAGGGATCACCCACTATGAGAGGTGCCTGTATCTGGGAGCTGGCAGAGGGATCACCCACTATGAGAGGTGCCTGTATCTGGGAGCTGGCAGAGGGATCACCCACTATGAGAGGTGCCTGTATCTGGGAGCTGGCACTGGGATCACCCACTATGAGAGGTGCCTGTATCTGGGAGCTGGCACTGGGATCACCCACTATGAGAGGTGCCTGTATCTGGGAGCTGGCACTGGGATCACCCACTATGAGAGGTGCCTGTATCTGGGAGCTGGCAGAGGGATCACCCACTATGAGAGGTGCCTGTATCTGGGAGCTGGCACTGGGATCACCCACTATGAGAGGTGCCTGTATCTGGGAGCTGGCAGAGGGATCACCCACTATGAGAGGTTCCTGTATCTGGGAGCTGGCACTGGGATCACCCACTATGAGAGGCGCCTGTATCTGGGAGCTGGCACTGGGATCACCCACTATGAGAGGTTCCTGTATCTGGTAGCTGGCAGAGGGATCACCCACTATGAGAGGTGCCTGTATCTGGGAGCTGGCAGAGGGATCACCCACTATGAGAGGTGCCTGTATCTGGGAGCTGGCAGGCAGGCTGGCAGAGGGATCACCCACTATGAGAGGTGCCTGTATCTGGGAGCTGGCAGGCAGGCTGGCAGAGAGAGGGTTACACGCACCACCTAAGGTCTGAATTAATGATTAGCTACTAGAGACACTGTGTACTTACAGGAAAAATAAATACTCTGTGTCTGTTCCCCATCAGGTCCAGTCCCTGTATATACCCTATATATTAAATCTACAGACACGCCGCTGGTTACTATACAGACACATTGTGCCGAGAAGATTGGGGTCCAGGCAAACCGGCTCCAAGAAGCAGAAAAAGCAATATGTACCCGTCCATGTGTGCACACCAGACCCCATAATTCTGCCCATTTACAGAACAGGGCACTGAGTGCAGTACGTATAATGGGGGAGATACAGGGGGGTGAAGGAGGAATGGGGCAGATACAGGGGGTGTAGGAGGAATGGGGGAGATACAGGGGGTGTAGGAGGAATGGGGGAGATACAGGGGGTGTAGGAGGAATGGGGGAGATACAGGGGGTGTAGGAGGAATGGGGGAGATACAGGGGGTGTAGGAGGAATGGGGGAGATACAGGGGGGTGTAGGAGGAATGGGGGAGATACAGGGGGGTGTAGGAGGAATGGGGGAGATATAGGAGGTGTATGAGGAATGGGGGAGATACAGGGGGGTGTAGGAGGAATGGGAGAGATACAGGGGGTGTAGGAGGAATGGGGGAGATACAGGGGGCGTAGGAGGAATGGGGGAGATACAGGGGGAGTAGGAGGAATGGGGGAGATACAGGGGGCGTAGGAGGAATGGGGGAGATACAGGAGGTGTAGGAGGAATGGGGGAGATACAGGGGGTGTAGGAGGAATGGGGGAGATACAGGGGGGGTGTAGGAGGAATGGGGGAGATACAGGGGGTGTAGGAGGAATAGGGGAGATACAGGGGGTGTAGGAGGAATGGGGGAGATACAGGGGGTGTAGGAGGAATGGGGGAGATACAGGGGGTGTAGGAGGAATGGGGGAGATACAGGGGGTGTAGGAGGAATGGGGGAGATACAGGGGGTGTAGGAGGAATGGGGGAGATACAGGGGGTGTAGGAGGAATGGGGGAGATACAGGGGGTGTAGGAGGAATGGGGGAGATACAGGGGGGTTATAGGAGGAATGGGGGAGATACAGGGGGTGTAGGAGGAATGGGGGAGATACAGGGGGTGTAGGAGGAATGGGGGAGATACAGGGGGTGTAGGAGGAATGGGGGAGATACAGGGGGTGTAGGAGGAATGGGGGAGATACAGGGGGTGTAGGAGGAATGGGGGAGATACAGGGGGTGTAGGAGGAATGGGGGAGATACAGGGGGGTGTAGGAGGAATGGGGGAGATACAGGGGGTGTAGGAGGAATGGGGGAGATACAGGGGGTGTAGGAGGAATGGGGGAGATACAGGGGGTGTAGGAGGAATGGGGGAGATACAGGGGGTGTAGGAGGAATGGGGGAGATACAGGGGGTGTAGGAGGAATGGGGGAGATACAGGGGGTGTAGGAGGAATGGGGGAGATACAGGGGATGTAGGAGGAATGGGGGAGATACAGGGGGTGTAGGAGGAATGGGGGAGATACAGGGGGTGTAGGAGGAATGGGGGAGATACAGGGGTGTAGGAGGAATGGGGGAGATACAGGGGGTGTAGGAGGAATGGGGGAGATACAGGGGGTGTAGGAGGAATGGGGGAGATACAGGAGGTGTAGGAGGAATGGGGGAGATACAGGGGGGTTATAGGAGGAATGGGGGAGATACAGGGGGTGTAGGAGGAATGGGGGAGATACAGGGGGTGTAGGAGGAATGGGGGAGATACAGGGGGGTTATAGGAGGAATGGGG
The DNA here is from genome assembly GCF_028390025.1 of Pseudophryne corroboree. NCBI lineage: Eukaryota > Metazoa > Chordata > Amphibia > Anura > Myobatrachidae > Pseudophryne > Pseudophryne corroboree. The sequence continues at coordinate 845,611,663 of NC_086448.1, forward strand.
GAGATACAGGGGGTGTAGGAGGAATGGGGGAGATACAGAGGGTGTAGGAGGAATGGGGGAGATACAGGGGGTGTAGGAGGAATGGGGGAGATACAGGGGGTGTAGGAGGAATGGGGGAGATACAGGGGTGTAGGAGGAATGGGGGAGATACAGGGGGTGTAGGAGGAATGGGGGAGATACAGGGTGTATAGGAGGAATGGGGGAGATACAGGGGTGTAGGAGGAATGGGGCAGATACAGGGGGTGTAGGAGGAATGGGGGAGATACAGAGGGTGTAGGAGGAATGGGGGAGATACAGGGGGTGTAGGAGGAATGGGGGAGATACAGGGGTGTAGGAGGAATGGGGGAGATACAGGGGGTGTAGGAGGAATGGGGGAGATACAGGGGGTGTAGGAGGAATGGGGGAGATACAGGGGGTGTAGGAGGAATGGGGGAGATACAGGGGGTGTAGGAGGAATGGGGGAGATACAGGGGGTGTAGGAGGAATGGGGGAGATACAGGGGGTGTAGGAGGAATGGGGGAGATACAGGGGGTGTAGGAGGAATGGGGGAGATACAGGGGGTGTAGGAGGAATGGGGGAGATACAGGGGGGTGTAGGAGGAATGGAGCAGATACAGGGGGTGTAGGAGGAATGGGGGAGATACAGGGGGTGTAGGAGGAATGGGGGAGATACAGGGGGTGTAGTAGGAATGGGGGAGATACAGGGGGTGTAGGAGGAATGGGGCAGATACAGGAGGTGTAGGAGGAATGGGGGAGATACAGGGGGTGTAGGAGGAATGGGGCAGATACAGGGGGTGTAGGAGGAATGGGGCAGATACAGGAGGTGTAGGAGGAATGGGGGAGATACAGGGGGTGTAGGAGGAATGGGGGAGATACAGGGGGTGTAGGAGGAATGGGGGAGATACAGGGGGTGTAGGAGGAATGGGGGCAGATACAGGGGGTGTAGGAGGAATGGGGGAGATACAGGGGGTGTAGGAGGAATGGGGGAGATACAGGGGGTGTAGGAGGAATGGGGGAGATACAGGGGGTGTAGGAGGAATGGGGGAGATACAGGGGGTGTAGGAGGAATGGGGGAGATACAGGGGGTGTAGGAGGAATGGGGGAGATACAGGGGGTGTAGGAGGAATGGGGAGATACAGGGGGTGTAGGAGGAATGGGGGAGATACAGGGGGTGTAGGAGGAATGGGGGAGATACAGGGGGTTGTAGGAGGAATGGGGGAGATACAGGGGGTGTAGGAGGAATGGGGGAGATACAGGGGGTGTAGGAGGAATGGGGGAGATACAGGGGGTGTAGGAGGAATGGGGGAGATACAGGGGTGTAGGAGGAATGGGGGAGATACAGGGGGTTTAGAAGGAATGGGGGAGATACAGGGGTGTAGGAGGAATGGGGGAGATACAGGGGGTGTAGGAGGAATGGGGGAGATACAGGGGGTGTAGGAGGAATGGGGGAGATACAGGGGTGTAGGAGGAATGGGGGTGATACAGGGGGTGTAGGAGGAATGGGGGAGATACAGGGGGTGTAGGAGGAATGGGGGAGATACAGGGGGTGTAGGAGGAATGGGGGAGATACAGGGGTGTAGGAGGAATGGGGGAGATACAGGGGGTTTAGAAGGAATGGGGGAGATACAGGGGTGTAGGAGGAATGGGGGAGATACAGGGGGTGTAGGAGGAATGGGGGAGATACAGGGGGTGTAGGAGGAATGGGGGAGATACAGGGGGTGTAGGAGGAATGGGGGAGATACAGGGGGTGTAGGAGGAATGGGGGAGATACAGGAGGTGTAGGAGGAATGGGGGAGATACAGGGGGTGTAGGAGGAATGGGGGAGATACAGGGGGTGTAGGAGGATTGGGGGAGATACAGGGGGTGTAGAAGGAATGGGGGAGATACAGGGGGTGTAGGAGGAATGGGGGAGATACAGGAGGTGTAGGAGGAATGGGGGAGATACAGGGGGTGTAGGAGGAATGGGGGAGATACAGGGGGTGTAGGAGGAATGGGGGAGATACAGGGGGTGTAGGAGGATTGGGGGAGATACAGGGGTGTAGGAGGAATGGGGGAGATACAGGGGGTGTAGGAGGAATGGGGGAGATACAGGGGGTGTAGGAGGAATGGGGGAGATACAGGGGGTGTAGGAGGAATGGGGGAGATACAGGGGGTGTAGGAGGAATGGGGGAGATACAGGAGGTGTAGGAGGAATGGGGGAGATACAGGGGGTGTAGGAGGAATGGGGGAGATACAGGGGGTGTAGGAGGAATGGGGGAGATACAGGGGGTGTAGGAGGATTGGGGGAGATACAGGGGTGTAGGAGGAATGGGGGAGATACAGGGGGTGTAGGAGGAATGGGGGAGATACAGGGGGTGTAGGAGGAATGGGGGAGATACAGGGGGTGTAGGAGGAATGGGGGAGATACATGGGGTGTAGGAGGAATGGGGGAGATACAGGGGGTGTAGGAGGAATGGGGGAGATACAGGGGGTGTAGGAGGATTGGGGGAGATACAGGGGTGTAGGAGGAATGGGGGAGATACAGGGGGTGTAGGAGGAATGGGGGAGATACAGGGGGTGTAGGAGGAATGGGGGAGATACAGGGGGTGTAGGAGGATTGGGGGAGATACAGGGGTGTAGGAGGAATGGGGGAGATACAGGGGGTGTAGGAGGATTGGGGGAGATACAGGGGTGTAGGAGGAATGGGGGAGATACAGGGGGTGTAGGAGGATTGGGGGAGATACAGGGGGTGTAGGAGGAATGGGGGAGATACAGGGGGTGTAGGAGGAATGGGGGAGATACAGGGGTGTAGGAGGATTGGGGGAGATACAGGGGGTGTAGGAGGAATGGGGGAGATACAGGGGGTGTAGGAGGATTGGGGGAGATACAGGGGTGTAGGAGGAATGGGGGAGATACAGGGGGTGTAGGAGGAATGGGGGAGATACAGGGGGTGTAGGAGGAATGGGGGAGATACAGGGGGTGTAGGAGGAATGGGGGAGATACAGGGGGTGTAGGAGGATTGGGGGAGATACAGGGGGTGTAGCACTTGCCCCATCTAGCCCTTGTCCACGGCCATACAGCTCTCTGAACGTCCCGGTCTCACACAGACCCATGCCAGTGCCAGAGCTTACCTCCTGGGCCACCAGGCTGGAGATCCTGACTGCCCTCTTCACTCTGGTGTCCTTCCGTCCACTCTCCTTCCTCTTCAGGGACATGGTGGGGAGAGAACCCTGGTAGGACAGCCGTTCTCTCCGGAGCTCCTCGTGGTTCATGTCTCTGGAGGTGCTGATCTTCCAGTGCCCAGCGTTGTGCCCAGAGCTGCCCATACTGCGGTCATCCTGCGCTGAGGTAGTGGATGAGGAGACAGGGATTCCCGCAGCTGGTGCGTGTCAGAGATGGGGAAGTTCCCATGAAAGCTGTGTGTGCAGGAAAGCTGTGACAGGTCTAATCCCTGCGTGTGGATGAGAGCTCTCGCTGCTCTTCCCTCCAGCTGCCTTCTGCTCTGTGTCTTCCTGCGTCCTACCCCCACCCATCACCGTCTCCTATTCACCTGCCTCCCAGACTCATCCTCACCGAGTATCCCCATCTCTCACCTTCCCCTGCTACACAGTCTGCCGAGCCCCCCGCCTCCCGTCTGACACAGGCTGCTCCGTCCTACCGGCACAAGTGCTGTACTCCGTGTGAATGTGTATACTCAGTGTTACTATACAGAGAGGTCAGTGTATACTCAGTGTTACTATACAGAGAGGTCAGTGTATACTCAGTGTTACTATACAGAGAGGTCAGTGTATACTCAGTGTTACTATACAGACAGGTCAGTGTATACTCAGTGTTACTATACAGAGAGGTCAGTGTATACTCAGTGTTACTATACAGAGAGGTCAGTGTATACTCAGTGTTACTATACAGAGAGGTCAGTGTATACTCAGTGTTACTATACAGAGAGGTCAGTGTATACTCAGTGTTACTATACAGAGAGGTCAGTGTATACTCAGTGTTACTATACAGAGAGGTCAGTGTATACTCAGTGTTACTATACAGAGAGGTCAGTGTATACTCAGTGTTACTATACAGAGAGGTCAGTGTATACTCAGTGTTACTATACAGAGAGGTCAGTGTATACTCAGTGTTACTATACAGAGAGGTCAGTGTATACTCAGTGTTACTATACAGAGAGGTCAGTGTATACTCAGTGTTACTATACAGAGAGGTCAGTGTATACTCAGTGTTACTATACAGAGAGGTCAGTGTATACTCAGTGTTACTATACAGAGAGGTCAGTGTATACTCAGTGTTACTATACAGAGAGGTCAGTGTATACTCAGTGTTACTATACAGAGAGGTCAGTGTATACTCAGTGTTACTATACAGAGAGGTCAGTGTATACTCAGTGTTACTATACAGAGAGGTCAGTGTATACTCAGTGTTACTATACAGAGAGGACAGTGTATACTCAGTGTTACTATACAGAGAGGTCAGTGTATACTCAGTGTTACTATACAGAGAGGTCAGTGTATACTCAGTGTTACTATACAGACAGGTCAGTGTATACTCAGTGTTACTATACAGAGAGGTCAGTGTATACTCAGTGTTACTATACAGAGAGGTCAGTGTATACTCAGTGTTACTATACAGAGAGGTCAGTGTATACTCAGTGTTACTATACAGAGAGGTCAGTGTATACTCAGTGTTACTATACAGAGAGGTCAGTGTATACTCAGTGTTACTATACAGAGAGGTCAGTGTATACTCAGTGTTACTATACAGAGAGGTCAGTGTATACTCAGTGTTACTATACAGAGAGGTCAGTGTATACTCAGTGTTACTATAAAGAGAGGTCAGTGTATACTCAGTGTTACTATAAAGAGAGGTCAGTGTATACTCAGTGTTACTATAAAGAGAGGTCAGTGTATACTCAGTGTTACTATACAGAGAGGTCAGTGCATACTCAGTGTTACTATACAGAGAGGTCAGTGTATACTCAGTGTTACTATACAGAGAGGTCAGTGTATACTCAGTGTTACTATACAGAGAGGCCAGTGTATACTCAGTGTTACTATACAGAGAGGTCAGTGTATACTCAGTGTTGCTATACAGAGAGGTCAATGTAGACTCAGTATTACTATACAGAGCGGTGTGACCTGTATCAGCGTATACTCAGTGGTATTATACACAGCGGTGTGACTGGTATCAGCGTATACTCGGTATTATTATACAGTGCGGTGTGACTGGTATCAGCGTATACTCCGTATTATTATACACTGCGGAGTGACCGGTATCAGCGTATACTCAGTATTATTATACACAGCGGTGTGACCGGTATCAGCGTATACTCAGTATTATTATACAGAGCGGTGTGACCGGTATCAGCGTATACTCAGTGTTATTATACACAGCGGTGTGACTGGTATCAGCGTATACTCGGTATTATTATACAGTGCGGTGTGACTGGTATCAGCGTATACTCCGTATTATTATACACTGCGGAGTGACCGGTATCAGCGTATACTCAGTATTATTATACACAGCGGTGTGACCGGTATCAGCGTATACTCAGTGTTATTATACACAGTGGTGTGACCGGCATCAGCGTATACTCAGTATTATTATACAGAGCGGTGTGACCGGTATCAGCGTATACTCAGTATTATTATACACAGTGGTGTGACCGGCATCAGCGTATACTCAGTATTATTATACAGAGCGGTGTGACCGGTATCAGCGTATACTCAGTGTTATTATACAGAGCGGTGTGACCGGTATCAGCGTATACTCAGTATTATTATACAGAGCGGTGTGATCGGCATCAGCGTATACTCAGTATTATTATACAGAGTGGTGTGACAGGTATCAGTGTATACTCAGTATTATTATACAGAGCGGTGTGACCGGCATCAGCGTATACTCAGTGTTATTATACAGAGCGGTGTGACCGGTATCAGCGTATACTCAGTATTATTATACAGAGCGGTGTGACCGGTATCAGCGTATACTCAGTGTTATTATACAGAGCGGTGTGACCGGTATCAGCGTATACTCAGTATTATTATACAGAGCGGTGTGACCGGCATCAGCGTATACTCAGTGTTATTATACAGAGCGGTGTGACCGGTATCAGCGTATACTCAGTATTATTATACAGAGCGGTGTGACCGGCATCAGCGTATACTCAGTGTTATTATACAGAGCGGTGTGACCGGTATCAGCGTATACTCAGTATTATTATACAGAGCGGTGTGACCGGTATCAGCGTATACTCAGTGTTATTATACAGAGCGGTGTGACCGGTATCAGCGTATACTCAGTATTATTATACAGAGCGGTGTGACCGGTATCAGCGTATACTCAGTATTATTATACAGAGCGGTGTGACCGGTATCAGCGTATACTCAGTATTATTATACAGAGCGGTGTGACCGGCATCAGCGTATACTCAGTGTTATTATACAGAGCGGTGTGACCGGTATCAGCGTATACTCAGTATTATTATACAGAGCGGTGTGACCGGTATCAGCGTATACTCAGTGTTATTATACAGAGCGGTGTGACCGGTATCAGCGTATACTCAGTATTATTATACAGAGCGGTGTGACCGGCATCAGCGTATACTCAGTGTTATTATACAGAGCGGTGTGACCGGTATCAGCGTATACTCAGTATTATTATACAGAGCGGTGTGACCGGCATCAGCGTATACTCAGTGTTATTATACAGAGCGGTGTGACCGGTATCAGCGTATACTCAGTATTATTATACAGAGCGGTGTGACCGGTATCAGCGTATACTCAGTGTTATTATACAGAGCGGTGTGACCGGTATCAGCGTATACTCAGTGTTATTATACAGAGTGGTGTGACCGGTATCAGCGTATACTCAGTATTATTATACAGAGCGGTGTGATCGGCATCAGCGTATACTCAGTATTATTATACAGAGTGGTGTGACCGGTATCAGTGTATACTCAGTATTATTATACAGAGCGGTGTGACCGGCATCAGCGTATACTCAGTGTTATTATACAGAGCGGTGTGACCGGTATCAGCGTATACTCAGTATTATTATACAGAGCGGTGTGACCGGCATCAGCGTATACTCAGTATTATTATACACAGCGGTGTGACCGGTATCAGCGTATACTCAGTATTATTATATATAGCGGTGTGACCGGTATCAGCGTATACTCAGTATTATTATACAGAGCGGTGTGACCGGCATCAGCGTATACTCAGTATTATTATACAGAGCGGTGTGACCTGTATCAGCATATACTCAGTATTATTATACAGAGCGGTGTGACCGGTATCAGCGTATACTCAGTATTATTATTATACACTGCGGTGTGACAGGTATCAGCGTGTACTCAGTATTATTCTACACAGCGGTGTGACCGGTATCAGCGTATACTCAGTATTATTATACAGAGCGGTGTGACCGGTATCAGCGTATACTCAGTATTATTATTATACACTGCGGTGTGACAGGTATCAGCGTGTACTCAGTATTATTCTACACAGCGGTGTGACCGGTATCAGCGTATACTCAGTATTATTATACAGAGCGGTGTGACCGGTATCAGCGTATACTCAGTGTTATTATGCAGAACGGTGTGACCGGTATCAGCGTATACTCAGTGTTATTATATAGAGCGGTGTGATCGGTATCAGCGTATACTCAGTGTTATTATACAGAGCGGTGTGACCGGTATCAGCGTATACTCAGTATTACTATACAGAGCGGTGTGATCGGTATCAGCGTATATTCAGTGTTATTATACAGAGCGGTGTGATCGGTATCAGCGTATACTCAGTGTTATTATACAGAGCAGTGTGACCGGTATCAGCATATACTCAGTATTATTATACAGTGCGGTGTGACGGGTATCAGCGTGTACTCAGTATTATTATACAGAGCGGTGTGACCGGTATCAGCGTATACTCAGTGTTATTATACAGAGCGGTGTGACCGGTATCAGCGTATACTCAGTATTATTATACAGAGCGGTGTGACCGGTATCAGCGTATACTCAGTATTATTATACAGAGCGGTGTGATCGGCATCAGCGTATACTCAGTATTATTATACAGAGTGGTGTGACAGGTATCAGTGTATACTCAGTATTATTATACAGAGCGGTGTGACCGGCATCAGCGTATACTCAGTGTTATTATACAGAGCGGTGTGACCGGTATCAGCGTATACTCAGTATTATTATACAGAGCGGTGTGACCGGCATCAGCGTATACTCAGTATTATTATACACAGCGGTGTGACCGGTATCAGCGTATACTCAGTATTATTATATATAGCGGTGTGACCGGTATCAGCGTATACTCAGTATTATTATATATAGCGGTGTGACCGGTATCAGCGTATACTCAGTATTATTATACAGAGCGGTGTGACCGGTATCAGCGTATACTCAGTATTATTATACAGAGCGGTGTGACCGGTATCAGCGTATACTCAGTATTATTATACAGAGCGGTGTGACCGGTATCAGCGTATACTCAGTATTATTATACAGTGCGGTGTGACCGGTATCAGCGTATACTCAGTGTTATTATACAGTGCGGTGTGATCGGTATCAGCGTATACTCAGTATTATTATACAGAGCGGTGTGACCGGCATCAGCGTATACTCAGTGTTATTATACAGAGCGGTGTGACCGGTATCAGCGTATACTCAGTATTATTATACAGTGCGGTGTGATCGGTATCAGCGTATACTCAGTATTATTATACAGTGCGGTGTGACTGGTATCAGCGTATACTCCGTATTATTATACACTATGGTGTGACTGGTATCAGCGTATACTCAGTATTATTATTATACACTGCGGTGTGACAGGTATCAGCGTGTACTCAGTATTATTATACACTGAGGTGTGACTGGTATCAGCGTATACTCAGTATTATTATACAGAGCGGTGTGACCTGTATCAGCGTATACTCAGTATTATTATACAGAGCGGTGTGACCGGCATCAGCGTATACTCAGTATTATTATACAGAGCGGTGTGACCTGTATCAGCGTATACTCAGTATTATTATACAGAGCGGTGTGACCGGCATCAGCGTATACTCAGTATTATTATACAGAGCGGTGTGACCTGTATCAGCGTATACTCAGTATTATTATACAGAGCGGTGTGACCGGTATCAGCGTATACTCAGTATTATTATTATACACTGCGGTGTGACAGGTATCAGCGTGTACTCAGTATTATTCTACACAGCGGTGTGACCGGTATCAGCGTATACTCAGTATTATTATACAGAGCGGTGTGACCGGTATCAGCGTATACTCCGTGTTATTATGCAGAGCGGTGTGACCGGTATCAGCGTATACTCAGTGTTATTATATAGAGCGGTGTGATCGGTATCAGCGTATACTCAGTGTTATTATACAGAGCGGTGTGACCGGTATCAGCGTATACTCAGTATTACTATACAGAGCGGTGTGATCGGTATCAGCGTATATTCAGTGTTATTATACAGAGCGGTGTGATCGGTATCAGCGTATACTCAGTGTTATTATACAGAGCAGTGTGACCGGTATCAGCATATACTCAGTATTATTATACAGTGCGGTGTGACGGGTATCAGCGTGTACTCAGTATTATTATACAGAGCGGTGTGACCAGCATCAGCGTATACTCAGTATTATTATACAGAGCGGTGTGATCGGCATCAGCGTATACTCAGTGTTATTATATAGAGCGGTGTGACCGGTATCAGCGTATACTCAGTATTATTATACACTGCGGTGTGACTGGTATCAGCGTATACTCAGTATTATTATTATGCACTGCGGTGTGACCGGTATCAGCGTATACTCAGTATTGTTATACACAGTGGTGTGACCGGCATCAGCGTGTACTCAGTATTATTATGCACTGTGGTGTGACCGGTATCAGCGTATACTCAGTATTATTATACAGAGCGGTGTGACCGGTATCAGCGTATACTCAGTATTATTATACAGAGCGGTGTGACCGGCATCAGCGTATACTCAGTGTTATTATACAGAGCGGTGTAACCGGTATCAGCGTATACTCAGTGTTATTATACAGAGTTGTGTGACCGGTATCAGCGTATACTCAGTGTTATTATACAGAGCGGTGTGACCGGTATCAGCGTATACTCAGTATTATTATACAGAGTGGTGTGACTGGTATCAGCGTATACTCAGTATTATTATACAGAGCGGTGTGACCGGTATCAGCGTATACTCAGTATTATAATACAGAGCGGTGTGACCGGTATCAGCGTATACTCAGTATTATTATTATACACTGCGGTGTGACAGGTATCAGCGTGTACTCAGTATTATTATGCACTGCGGTGTGACAGATATCAGCGTATACTCAGTATTATTATACAGAGCGGTGTGACCGGATCAGCGTATACTCAGTGTTATTATACAGAGTGGTGTGACCGGTATCAGCGTATACTCAGTATTATTATACAGAGTGGTGTGACCGGTATCAGCGTATACTCAGTATTATTATACAGAGCGGTGTGACCGGATCAGCGTATACTCAGTGTTATTATACAGAGTGGTGTGACCGGTATCAGTGTATACTCAGTATTATTATACAGAGCGGTGTGACCGGTATCAGCGTATACTAAGTGTTATTATACAGAGTGGTGTGACCGGTATCAGCGTATACTCAGTATTATTATACAGAGTGGTGTGACCGGTATCAGCGTATACTCAGTATTATTTTACAGAGCGGTGTGACCGGTATCAGCGTATACTCAGTATTATTATACAGAGCGGTGTGACCGGTATCAGCGTATACTCAGTATTATTATTATACACTGCGGTGTGACAGGTATCAGCGTGTACTCAGTATTATTATGCACTGCGGTGTGACAGATATCAGCGTATACTCAGTATTATTATACAGAGCGGTGTGATCGGCATCAGCGTATACTCAGTGTTATTATATAGAGCGGTGTGACCGGTATCAGCGTGTACTCAGTATTATTATACAGAGCGGTGTGACCGGTATCAGCGTATACTCAGTATTATTATACAGTGCGGTGTGACCGGTATCAGCGTATACTCAGTATTATTATACAGAGCGGTGTGATCGGCATCAGCGTATACTCAGTATTATTATACAGAGCGGTGTGACCGGTATCAGTGTATACTCAGTATTATTATACACAGCGGTGTGACCGGTATCAGCGTATACTCAGTATTATTATACAGTGCGGTGTGACCGGTATCAGCGTATACTCAGTATTATTATACAGAGCGGTGTGACCGGTATCAGCATATACTCAGTGCTATTATACAGTGCGGTGTGACCGGTATCAGCGTATACTCAGTATTATTATACAGAGCGGTGTGATCGGCATCAGCGTATACTCAGTATTATTATACAGAGCGGTGTGACCGGTATCAGTGTATACTCAGTATTATTATACAGAGCGGTGTGACCGGTATCAGCGTATACTCAGTATTATTATACAGTGCGGTGTGACCGGTATCAGCGTATACTCAGTATTATTATACAGAGTGGTGTGACCGGTATCAGCGTATACTCAGTATTATTTTACAGAGCGGTGTGACCGGTATCAGCGTATACTCAGTATTATTATACAGAGCGGTGTGACCGGTATCAGCGCATACTCAGTATTATTATTATACACTGCGGTGTGACAGGTATCAGCGTGTACTCAGTATTATTATGCACTGCGGTGTGACAGATATCAGCGTATACTCAGTATTATTATACAGAGCGGTGTGATCGGCATCAGCGTATACTCAGTGTTATTATATAGAGCGGTGTGACCGGTATCAGCGTGTACTCAGTATTATTATACAGAGCGGTGTGACCGGTATCAGCGTATACTCAGTATTATTATGCACTGCGGTGTGACAGATATCAGCGTATACTCAGTATTATTATACAGAGCGGTGTGATCGGCATCAGCGTATACTCAGTGTTATTATATAGAGCGGTGTGACCGGTATCAGCGTGTACTCAGTATTATTATACAGAGCGGTGTGACCGGTATCAGCGTATACTCAGTATTATTATACAGTGCGGTGTGACCGGTATCAGCGTATACTCAGTATTATTATACAGAGCGGTGTGACCGGTATCAGCATATACTCAGTGCTATTATACAGTGCGGTGTGACCGGTATCAGCGTATACTCAGTATTATTATATAGAGCGGTGTGACCGGTATCAGCATATACTCAGTGCTATTATACAGTGCGGTGTGACCGGTATCAGCGTATACTCAGTATTATTATATAGAGCGGTGTGACCGGTATCAGCGTGTACTCAGTATTATTATACAGAGCGGTGTGACCGGTATCAGCGTATACTCAGTATTATTATACAGTGCGGTGTGACCGGTATCAGCGTATACTCAGTATTATTATACAGAGCGGTGTGACCGGTATCAGCATATACTCAGTGCTATTATACAGTGGGGTGTGACCGGTATCAGCGTATACTCAGTATTATTATACAGAGCGGTGTGACCGGTATCAGCGTATACTCAGTGTTATTATATAGAGCGGTGTGACCGGTATCAGCGTATACTCAGTATTATTATACAGAGCGGTGTGACCGGTATCAGCGTATACTCAGTATTATTATACAGAGCGGTGTGACCGGTATCCGTGTATACTCAGTATTATTATACAGAGCGGTGTGACCGGCATCGGCGTATACTCCGTATTATTATACACTGCGGTGTGACCCGTATCAGTGTATACTCAGTAGTATTGTACACTGCGGTGTGACCCGTATCAGCGTATACTCAGTATTATTGTACACTGCGGTGTTACACATGTCTGGATGTGGATAATGCGGTGATGTTATCGGGAGTGTTTGTGATGTCACCATGAGGCACTCTCTAGGAGTGACATCACTGACACTGGGGGAGGGGTCAGAAGATAATAAACGCCAGTATCTGTACACGAAAACCATCGCTGCTGCGTCTCTGGGACGATGCCTCTGTGACCCCCTGTGGTGTCTGAGGACGCAGCGTCGGGTCACTCTGAGTAACCCTCCGATCACTCTGCATGTCCAAGACCACGAGATCCGCGCTGGAAGACGCAGTCCTGGCCTCAGCACTCCCACAATATGGCGGCCTCCTGATCATCAGGCTCCAGCGCTCAGGGCTGTGCAACCGTACAGATCTGCGCACTGTGGCACCGGCTATGCGTCCATCAATGCTTCTGGCTCAATGTGATGACATCATCTTTTCTGCGAGGTATTTATTACACAGAATTATACAGGGGAACTATACATTACGGTTCTGTACACACAAATAGCCTATAGAGCAGAGGCGGCCAAAACGTTGATCGCGATCTACCGGTAGATCGCGGAGCTCTCACCGGTAGATCGCAATCCAAGTGTAACTTGCTGCCTCTTCCCGGAGCGTTCCCAATGATGCATTGCGCGGGTGACGTCATGACGTCAGCCGCGCACCCGCGCAATTGGGAACGCGATGTGAGGAGCCTGTGCGCCTGCTGGATCTGGGTTGATCCAGTCAGCGCCAGTGGCAGCAGGACAGCCGCAGCGGCAGGAAGCGGGAGCAGGATCCAGCCAGCGGGGAGACAGCGAGACAGCCAGCGGGGATCCAGCCAGCTAAAGTAAGTATATCTGGCACTGTGGGCACATGGCACTGTGGGGGCATATGTGGCACTGTGGGGTCATATGTGGTACTGTGGGCATATGTGGCACTGTGGGGGCATATGTGGCACTGTGGGGGCATATCTGGCACTGTGGGGGCATATGTGGCACTGTGGGCACATGGCACTGTGGGGGCATATCTGGCACTGCGGGAGCATATGTGGCACTGTGGAGGCATATCTGGCACTGTGGAGGCATATGTGTATCTGGCACTGTAGGGGCATATGTGGCACTGTGGAGGCATGTGTGTATCTGGCACTGTAGGGGCATATGTGGCACTGTGGGCACATGGCACTGTGGGGGCATATGTGGCACTGTGGGGTCATATGTGGTACTGTGGGCATATGTGGCACTGTGGGGTCATATGTGGCACTGTGGGGTCATATGTGGCACTGTGGGGTCATATGTGGCACTGTGGGGGCATATGGCACTGTGGGGGCATATCTGGCACTGTGGGAGCATATGTGGCACTGTGGAGGCATATCTGGCACTGTGGAGGCATATGTGTATCTGGCACTGTAGGGGCATATGTGGCACTGTGGAGGCATATCTGGCACTGTGGAGGCATATCTGGCACTGGGGGCATATGTGTATCTGGCACTGTAGGGGCATATGTGGCACTGTCGGCACTGTGGGGTCATATGTTGTACTGTGGGCATATGTGGCACTGTGGGGGCATATCTGGCACTGTGGGGGCATATCTGGCACTGTGGGGGCATATCTGGCACTGTGGGGGTATGTGGCACTGTGGGGGCATATGTGGCACTGTGGGAGCATATGTGGCACTGTGGAGGCATATCTAGCACTGGGGGCATATGTGTATCTGGCACTGTGGGGGCATATGTGGCACTGTGGGGGCATATGTGGCACATGGCACTGGGGACATATCTGGCACTGTGGGCACATGGCACTGTGGGGGCATATGTGTATCTGGCACTGTGGGGACATATATGTATCTGGCACTGTGGGGGCATATGTGTATCTGGCACTATGGGGACATATATGTATCTGGCACTGTGGGGGCATATGTGTATCTGGCACTGTGGGGACATATATGTATCTGGCACTGTGGGGGCATATGTGTATCTGGCACTGTGGGGACATATGTGTATCTGGCACTGTGGGGGCATATGTGTATCTGGCACTGCTGGGGCATACGTGTATCTGGCACTGCGGGGGCATATGTGTATCTGGCACTGTGGGGACATATATGTATCTGGCACTGTGGGGGCATATGTGTATCTGGCACTGCGGGGGCATATGTGTATCTGGCACTGCGGGGGCATATGTGTATCTGGCACTGTGGGGACATATATGTATCTGGCACTGCTGGGGCATATGTGTATCTGGCACTGCGGGGGCATATGTGTATCTGGCACTGCGGGGGCATATGTGTATCTGGCACTGTGGGGACATATATGTATCTGGCACTGCTGGGGCATATGTGTATCTGGCACTGCGGGGGCATATGTGTATCTGGCACTGTGGGGACATATATGTATCTGGCACTGCTGGGGCATATGTGTATCTGGCACTGTGGGGGCATATGTGTATCTGGCACTGTGGGGACATATATGTATCTGGCACTGTGGGGGCATATGTGTATCTGGCACTGTGGGGACATATGTGTATCTGGCACTGTGGGGGCATATGTGTATCTGGCACTGCTGGGGCATATGTGTATCTGGCACTGCGGGGACATATGTGTATCTGGCACTGTGGGGACATATATGTATCTGGCACTGTGGGGGCATATGTGTATCTGGCACTGCTGGGGCATATGTGTATCTGGCACTGCGGGGGCATATGTGTATCTGGCACTGTGGGGACATATATGTATCTGGCACTGCTGGGGCATATGTGTATCTGGCACTGCTGGGGCAAATGTGTATCTGGCACTGCGGGGGCATATGTGTATCTGGCACTGTGGGGACATATATGTATCTGGCACTGCTGGGGCATATGTGTATCTGGCACTGCTGGGGCAAATGTGTATCTGGCACTGCGGGGGCATATGTGTATCTGGCACTGTGGGGACATATATGTATCTGGCACTGTGGGGGCATATGTGTATCTGGCACTGTGGGGGCATATGTGTATCTGGCACTGTGGGGGCATATGTGTATCTGGCACTGTGGGGACATATATGTATCTGGCACTGTGGGGGCATATGTGTATCTGGCACTGTGGGGACATATGTGTATCTGGCACTGTGGGGGCATATGTGTATCTGGCACTGCTGGGGCATATGTGTATCTGGCACTGCGGGGGCATATGTGTATCTGGCACTGTGGGGACATATATGTATCTGGCACTGTGGGGGCATATGTGTATCTGGCACTGCTGGGGCATATGTGTATCTGGCACTGTGGGGACATATATGTATCTGGCACTGTGGGGGCATATGTGTATCTGGCACTGCTGGGGCATATGTGTATCTGGCACTGCGGGGGCATATGTGTATCTGGCACTGTGGGGACATATATGTATCTGGCACTGCTGGGGCATATGTGTATCTGGCACTGCTGGGGAATATGTGTATCTGGCACTGCGGGGGCATATGTGTATCTGGCACTGTGGGGACATATATGTATCTGGCACTGCTGGGGCATATGTGTATCTGGCACTGCGGGGGCATGTGTTTGAGGTTTTTACCTGTGGGGGGCCAATGAGTGATTTCGTGCGAGACAGTCATAACACCCAGTGCAGCAAGGATACGCCCCTTTTTGTTATACCACACCCCCTTTTTGTTATACCACACCCCTTTATGTGGCGCGCGCCTGCAGCGTGCAGAATTATCCCGCTTGAGTTGATCACAAAAGCTTTTCAGCTTTCAAAGTAGATCACTGACTCCAAAAGTCTGGCCACCCCTGCTATAGAGGGTCACACATCGCCCGCATCAGGGCTCCCTGCCACTGGGGGAACAGGGCGACCAACAAAGCAACACTACTTACCTATAAATCATTTCCTCACCTACAGTAAGTGTTCCCGCCAGCTAAATGTTCTTCCAGACTGTCCATTCCCAGTACAGACCGCGTGGTGACCCGGCGCCGCTCGCTATGCGCACATAATGTAAGATGCTGAGCAGACTGACATAGCTACAGGATCACAGCGACATCTCTGACACGTACAGCGACAGCGAAACAGTCACTCTCTGGATCAGCGGTAATTATACTGCGGTCATTAATTATACAGGAGCAGATCACAGGGATGATAACAACCCAACACTCATCACTCACACATCACTGCAGCCGGGGTATGTAACAGGGACCTCAGCCACACACCAGGGACTCATCACTCACACATCACTGCAGCCGGGGTATGTAACAGAGACCTCAGCCACACACCAGGGACTCATCACTCACACATCACTGCAGCCGGGGTGTGTAACAGGGACCTCAGCCACACACCAGGGACTCATCACTCACACATCACTGCAGCCGGGGTGTGTAACAGGGACCTCAGCCACACACCAGGGACTCATCACTCACACATCACTGCAGCCGGGGTGTGTAACAGAGACCTCAGTCACACACCAGGGACTCATCACTCACACATCACTGCAGCCGGGGTGTGCAACAGGGACCTCAGCAACACACCAGGGACTCATCACTCACACATCACTGCAGCCGGGGTGTGTAACAAGGACCTCAGCCACACACCAGGGACTCATCACTCACACATCACTGCAGCCGGGGTATGTAACAGAGACCTCAGCCACACACCAGGGACTCATCACTCACACATCACTGCAGCCGGGGTGTGTAACAAGGACCTCAGCCACACACCAGGGACTCATCACTCACACATCACTGCAGCCGGGGTGTGCAACAGGGACCTCAGCCACACACCAGGGACTCATCACTCACACATCACTGCAGCCGGGGTGTGTAACAGAGACCTCAGCCACACACCAGGGACTCATCACTCACACATCACTGCATCCGGGTTATGTAACAGGGACCTCAGCCACACACCAGGGACTCATCACTCACACATCACTGCATCCGGGGTATGCAACAGGGACCTCAGCCACACACCAGGGACTCATCACTCACACATCACTGCAGCCTGGGGTGTGTAACAGAGACCTCAGCCACACACCAGGGACTCATCACTCACACATCACTGCAGCCGGGGTGTGTAACAGGGACCTCATCCACACACCAGGGACTCATCACTCACACATCACTCATACATCACTGCATCCGGGGTGTGCAACAGGGACCTCAGCCACACACCAGGGACTCATCACTCACACATCACTGCAGCCGGGGTGTGTAACAGGGACCTCAGCCACACACCAGGGACTCATCACTCACACATCACTCATACCATCACTGCATCCGGGGTGTGCAACAGGGACCTCAGCCACACACCAGGGACTCATCACTCACACATCACTGCAGCCGGGGTATGTAACAGGGTCCTCAGTCACACACCAGGGACTCATCACTCACACATCACTGCAGCCGGGGTATGCAACAGGGACCTCAGCCACACACCAGGGACTCATCACTCACACATCACTGCAGCCGGGGTGTGTAACAGGGACTTCAGCCACACACCAGGGACTCATCACTCACACATCACTGCAGCCGGGGTGTGTAACAGGGACCTCAGCCACACACCAGGGACTCATCACTCACACATCACTGCAGCCGGGGTGTGTAACAGGGACCTCAGCCACACACCAGGGACTCATCACTCACACATCACTGCATCCGGGGTATGCAACAGGGACCTCAGCCACACACCAGGGACTCATCACTCACACATCACTGCAGCCGGGGTGTGTAACAAGGACCTCAGCCACACACCAGGGACTCATCACTCACACATCACTCATACATCACTGCAGCCTGGGTATGTAACAGGGTCCTCAGTCACACACCAGGGACTCATCACTCACACATCACTGCAGCCGGGGTATGTAACAGAGACCTCAGTCACACACCAGGGACTCATCACTCACACATCACTGCAGCCGGGGTGTGTAACAGGGACCTCAGCCACACACCAGGGACTCATCACTCACACATCACTGCAGCCGGGGTGTGTAACAGGGACCTCAGCCACACACCAGGGACTCATCACTCACACATCACTGCAGCCGGGTTATGTAACAGGGACCTCAGCCACACACCAGGGACTCATCACTCACACATCACTGCAGCCGGGGTGTGTAACAGGGACCTCAGCCACACACCAGGGACTCATCACTCACACATCACTGCAGCCGGGTTATGTAACAGGGACCTCAGCCACACACCAGGGACTCATCACTCACACATCACTGCAGCCGGGGTGTGTAACAGGGACCTCAGCCACACACCAGGGACTCATCACTCACACATCACTGCAGTCGGGGGGTGTAACAGGGACCTCAGCCACACACCAGGGACTCATCACTCACACATCACTGCAGCCGGGTTATGTAACAGGGACCTCAGCCACACACTAGGGACTCATCACTCACACATCACTGCAGCCGGGTTATGTAACAGGGACCTCAGCCACACACCAGGGACTCATCACTCACACATCACTGCAGCCGGGGTGTGTAACAGGGTCCTCAGTCACACACCAGAGACTCATCACTCACACATCACTGCAGCCGGGGTGTGTAACAGAGACCTCAGCCACACACCAGGGACTCATCACTCACACATCACTGCAGCCGGGGTGTGTAACAGGGTCCTCAGTCACACTCCAGAGACTCATCACTCACACATCACTGCAGCCGGGGTGTGTAACAGGGACCTCAGCCACACACCAGGGACTCATCACTCACACATCACTGCAGCCGGGGTGTGTAACAGGGACCTCAGCCACACACCAGGGACTCATCACTCACACATCACTGCAGCCGGGTTATGTAACAGGGACCTCAGCCACACACCAGGGACTCATCACTCACACATCACTGCAGCCGGGGTGTGTAACAGGGACCTCAGCCACACACCAGGGACTCATCACTCACACATCACTGCAGTCGGGGGGTGTAACAGGGACCTCAGCCACACACCAGGGACTCATCACTCACACATCACTGCAGCCGGGTTATGTAACAGGGACCTCAGCCACACACTAGGGCAGGCATTCCCAACCGCGGTCCTCAAGGCACACCAACAGTGCAGGTTTTAGTGATATCCAGGCTTCAGCACAGATGGTTAAATCAAAATAACTGAGGTGCTAATTAAGTCACCTGTGTCCAAGCCTGGATATCACTAAAACCAGGACTGTTAGTGTGCCTTGAGGACCGCGGTTGGGAAACACTGCACTAGGGACTCATCACTCACACATCACTGCAGCCGGGTTATGTAACAGGGACCTCAGCCACACACCAGGGACTCATCACTCACACATCACTGCAGCCGGGTTATGTAACAGGGACCTCAGCCACACACCAGGGACTCATCACTCACACATCACTGCAGCCGGGGTGTGTAACAGGGTCCTCAGTCACACACCAGAGACTCATCACTCACACATCACTGCAGCCGGGTTATGTAACAGGGACCTCAGCCACACACCAGGGACTCATCACTCACACATCACTGCAGCCGGGGTGTGTAACAGGGTCCTCAGTCACACACCAGAGACTCATCACTCACACATCACTGCAGCCGGGGTGTGTAACAGGGACCTCAGCCACACACCAGGGACCTGCACTCATCACTCACACATCACTGCAGCCAAGGTACACTATGAGTGAGGAGAGTTTGAGTCTGGATGATAAGTACCACAATGCATCGACCACGTCTATTTTCCATGCCACGGTACTACGTATACAGACTCTGCAGTACAGTATAGCATCAAGTATAACATCTCAAGTTACTAGTCAGAATATTCTCCTGGTGGGTCAAAATCACTATGGGCTACTGAAGCAGATTAGTACTAGAGATGAGCGGGTTTGGTTCTCAGAGAACTACCGAAATTTGCCTTCCGAGTCCGGATCAGAGCCAGGCTCGGATTTTCCCTCTTGACTCGGAAACCCGAACGTGGCAAAACATGATCATCCCGCTGTCGGATTCTCGCGGGATTTGGATTCCATATAAGGAGCCGCGTGTCACGGAGAGTGTATAGAGACTGGATATCCATCTTCTACCTATAACTCCTCTCCTCACTCCTATAACTCTTCCTCATCCACCCACTACCACTATGACTCCTCC
Source organism: Pseudophryne corroboree (assembly GCF_028390025.1). NCBI lineage: Eukaryota > Metazoa > Chordata > Amphibia > Anura > Myobatrachidae > Pseudophryne > Pseudophryne corroboree. Next base: position 845,632,485 of record NC_086448.1, read on the forward strand.
CCTCACTCCTATAACTCTTCCTCATCCACCCACTACCACTATAACTCCTCCCTCACTCCTATAACTCTTCCTCATCCACCACTACCACTATGACTCCTCCCCATACTACCACTATTACTCCTCCCCTCACTCCTATAACTCTTCCACATCCACCCACTACCACTATAACTCCTCCCCTCATTCCTATAACTCTTCCACATCCACCCACTACCACTATAAGTCCTCCACTCACTCCTATAACTCTTCCTCATCCACCCACTACCACTATAACTCCTCCCCTCACTCCTATAACTCTTTCTCATCCACCCACTACCACTATAACTCCTCCCCTCACTCCTATAACTCTTCCTCATCCACCCACTACCACTATAACTCCTCCACTCACTCCTATAACTGTTCCTCATCCACCCACTACCACTATAACTCCTCCCCTCACTCCTATAACACTTCCTCATCCACCTACCACTATAACTCCTCCCCTCACTCCTATAACACTTCCTCATCCACCCACTACCACTATAACTCCTCCCTCACTCCTATAACTGTTCCTCATCCACCCACTACCACTATAACTCCTCCCTCACTCCTATAACTCTTCCTCATCCACCACTACCACTATGACTCCTCCCCTCACTCCTATAACTCTTCCTCATCCACCCACTACCACTATAACTCCTCCCCTCATTCCTATAACTCTTCCTCATCCACCCACTACCACTATGACTCCTCCCCTCACTCCTATAACTCTTCCTCATCCACCCACTACCACTATAACTCCTCCCCTCACTCCTATAACTTTTCCTCATCCACCCACTACCACTATAACTCCTCCCCTCATTCCTATAACTCTTCCTCATCCACCCACTACCACTATGACTCCTCCCCTCACTCCTATAACTCTTCCTCATCCACCCACTACCACTATAACTCCTCCCCTCATTCCTATAACTCTTCCTCATCCACCCACTACCACTATAACTCCTCCCCTCATTTCTATAACTCTTCCTCATCCATCCACTACCACTATAACAACTCCCCTCACTCCTATAACTCGTTCTCATCCATCCACTACCACCATAACTCCTCCCCATACTACCACTATAACTCCTCCCGTCACTCCTATAACTCTTCCTCATCCACCCACTACCACTATAACTCCTCCCCTCACTCCTATAACTCTTCCTCATCCACCCACTACCACTATAACTCCTCCCCTCACTCCTATAACTCTTCCTCATCCATCCACTACAACTCCTCCCCATACTACCACTATAACTCCTCCCCTCACTCCTATAACTCTTCCTCATCCACCCACTACTACTGTAACTCCTCCCCTCACTCCTATAACACTTCCTCATCCACCCACTACCACTATAACTCCTCCCCTCACTCCTATAACTCTTCCACATCCACCCACTACCACTATAACTCCTCCCCTCACTCCTATAACACTTCCTCATCCACCCACTACCACTATAACTCCTCCCCTCACTCCTATAACTCTTCCTCATCCACCCACTACAACTCCTCCCGTCACTCCTATAACTCTTCCTCATCCATCCACTACAACTCCTCCCCATACTACCACTATAACTCCTCCCCTCACTCCTATAACTCTTCCTCATCCACCCACTACCACTATAACTCCTCCCCTGACTCCTATAACTCTTCCTCATTCACCCACTACAGCTCATCCCCTCACTCCTATAACTCCTCCTCATTCACCCACTACCACTATAACTCCTCCCCTCACTCCTATAACTCTTTCTCATCCACCCACTACCACTATAACTTCTCCACTCACACCTATAATTCTTCCTCATCCACCCACTACCACTATAACTCCTCCCCTCACTCCTATAACACTTCCTCATCCACCCACTACCACTATAACTCCTCCCCATACTACCACTATAACTCCTCCCCTGACTCCTATATCTCTTCCTCATCCATCCACTACCACTATGACTCCTACCCATACTACCACTGTAACTCCTCCCCTCACTCCTATAACTCTTCCTCATCCACCCACTACCACTATAACTCCTCCCCTCACTCCTACAACTCTTCCACATCTACCCACTACCACTGTAACTCCTCCCCTCACTCCTACAACTCTTACTCATCCACCCACTACCACTATAACTCCTCCCCTCACTCCTATAACTCTTCCTCATCCATCCACTACCACTATAACTCCTCCCCTCACTTCTATAACTCTTCCTCATCCACCCACTACCACTATAACTTCTCCCCTCACACCTATAATTCTTCCTCATCCACCCACTACCACTATAACTCCTCCCCTCACTCCTATAACACTTCCTCATCCACCCACTACCACTATAACTCCTCCCCTCACTCCTACAACTCTTCCACATCTACCCACTTTCACTGTAACTCCTCCCCTCACTCCTACAACTCTTACTCATCCACCCACTACCACTATAACTTCTCCCCTCACACCTATAATTCTTCCTCATCCACCCACTACCACTATAACTCCTCCCCTCATTCCTATAACTCTTCCTCATCCACCCACTACCACTATAACCCCTCCCCATACTACCACTATAACTCCTCCCTCACTCCTATAACTCTTCCTCATCCACCCACTACCACTATAACTCCTCCCCTCACACCTATAATTCTTCCTCATCCACCCACTACCATTATAACTCCTCCCCTCATTTCTATAACTCTTCCTCGTCCACCCACTACCACTATAACTCCTCCCCATACTACCACTATAACTCCTCCCCTGACTCCTATATATCTTCCTCATCCATCCACTACCACTATGACTCCTCCCCATACTACCACTGTAACTCCTCCCCTCACTCATATAACTCTTCCTCATCCACCCACTACCACTATGACTCCTCCCCATACTGATACTATAACTCCTCCCCTCACTCATATAGCTCTTCGTCATCCACCCACTACCACTATAACTCCTCCCCTCACTCCTATAACTCTTCCTCATCCATCCACTACCACTATTACTCCTCCCCTCACTCCTATAACTCTTCCTCATCCACCCACTACCACTATAACTCCTCCCCTCACTCCTATAACTCTTCCTCATTCACTCACTACCACTATAACCCCTCCCCATACTACCAGTATAACTGCTCCCCATACTACCACTGTAACCCCTCCCCATACTACCACTGTAACCCCTCCCCATACTACCACTGTAACACCTCCCCATACTACCAGTATAACTGCTCCCCATACTACCAGTATAACTGCTCCCCATACTACCACTGTAACCCCTCCCCATACTACCACTGTAACCCCTCCCCATACTACCACTGTAACACCTCCCCATACTACCACTGTAACCCACTATAACTCCTCCCCATACTACCACTGTAACTCCTCCCCATACTACCACTGTAACACCTCCCCATACTACCACTGTAACCCACTATAACTCCTCCCCATACTACCACTGTAACTTCTCCTCATACTACCACTATAATTCCTCCCCATACTACCACTATAACTCCTCCTCATACTACCACTATAACTCCTCCCCATACTAGCACTGTAACTCCTCCCCATACTACCACTATAACTTCTCCTCATACTACCACTATAATTCCTCCCCATACTACCACTATAACTCCTCCTCATACTACCACTATAACTCCTCTTCATACTAGTAACTCCTCCCCATACTACCACTGTAACCCCTCCCCATACTACCACTATAACTCCTCCCCAGACTACCACTGTAACCCCTCCCCATACTACCACTATAACTCCTCCCCATACTACCACTATAACTCCTCCCCATACTACCACTATAACTCCTCCCCATACTACCACTATAACTCCTCCCCATACTACCACTGTAACTCCTCCCCATACTACCACTGTAACCCCTCCCCATACTACCACTGTAACTCCTCCCCATACTACCACTGTAACTCCTCCCCATACCACCACTATAACTCCTCCTCATACTACCACTGTAACCCCTCCCCATACTACCACTGTAACCCCTCCCCATAATACCACTATAACTCCTCCTCATACTACCACTGTAACCCCTCCCCATACTACCACTGTAACTCCTCCCCATACTACCACTGTAACCCCTCCCCATACTACCACTATAACTCCTCCTCATACTACCACTGTAACCCCTCCCCATACTACCACTGTAACCCCTCCCCATACTACCACTGTAACCCCTCCCCATACTACCACTGTAACCCCTCCTCATACTACCACTATAACTCCTCCCCATACTATCACTGTAACCCCTCCCCATACTACCACTGTAACTCCTCCCCATACTACAACTGTAACTCCTCCCCATACTACCACTGTAACTCCTCCCCATACTACCACTATAACTCCTCCCCATACTACCAGTATAACTCCTCCCCATACTACAACTGTAACTCCTCCCCATACTACCACTGTAACTCCTCCCCATACTACCACTGTAACCCCTCCTTTTCCTCCACATATAACCTGTTCCCATTCTCTCTCTATTACTGTTCTATTCCTCTACCTACACCAGGCATTCCCAACCTCGGTCCTCTAGGCACACTAACAGGGCAGGTTTTAGTGATATCCAGGCTTCAGCACAGATGACTTAATTAGTAGCTCAGTTACTTTGATTTAACCATCTGTGCTGCAGCCTGGATATCACTAAAACCTGCCCTGTTAGTGTGCCTTGAGGACCGTGGTTGGGAATGCCCGCTCTACAGTATAACTCCTCCGGTGTACACCCCAATTACTCCCACCTCACCCCGTCATGGCTTCTGTACCTGAATATAGCCATATTAATAAAATGAATACAGTAAATGTATCAAGTGACAATATGCCCCACAGTGTGGCAGGATACTGTACATACCCCCATGACGGGCAGTCTGTTTGGTAGGGCAGCAGTCACGGCTGTGGACTTCTCGCCGCCATTCCTCATTGACTGAGGCCTGATAAGGGTCATTGCCTGCCTTGTCCAGGATGGAAATGACCGTGAAATGCAAATGTAATGGAAACCCATAGCAGCTTATGTGGGAATACACAGTACACTGCCTAATAAGGGAAAGAGAGAACGTCTCAGACCCATTTCTATAAAAAGACTGAAACAGCTTTCTGGTGGACATTTCATAATTATCTACAGAAACTACAAAGATACGCCTCCATACACAGAGTGACCTGAATATAACAGCCCACCTGTCTCTTTACCAGTAACATCGGGGGACAGGCCTAACACCTGCACTGTACCTGTAATATCTGATCACACACCTCTCACCTGTCACTGTACCTGTAATATCTGATAACACCTCTCACCTGTCACTGTACCTGTAATATCTGATCACACACCTCTCACCTGTCACTGTACCTGTAATATCTGATAACACCTCTCACCTGTCACTGTACCTGTAATATCTGAGCACACACCTCTCACCTGTCACTGTACCTGTAATATCTGATCACACACCTCTCACCTGTCACTATACCTGTAATATCTGATCACACACCTCTCATCTGTCACTGTACCTGTAATATCTGATCACACACCTCTCACCTGTCACTGTACCTGTAATATCTGATCACACACCTCTCACCTGTCACTGTACCTGTAATATCTGATCACACACCTCTCACATGTCACTGTACCTGTAATATCTGAGCACACACCTCTCACCTGTCACTGTACCTGTAATATCTGATCACACACCTCTCACCTGTCACTGTACCTGTAATATCTGATCACACACCTCTCACCTGTCACTGTACCTGTAATATCTGAGCACACACCTCTCACCTGTCACTGTACCTGTAATATCTGATCACACACCTCTCACCTGTCACTGTACCTGTAATATCTGATCACACACCTCTCACCTGTCACTGTACCTGTAATATCTGATCACACACCTCTCACCTGTCACTGTACCTGTAATATCTGAGCACACACCTCTCACCTGTCACTGTACCTGTAATATCTGAGCACACACCTCTCACCTGTCACTATACCTGTAATATCTGATCACACACCTCTCATCTGTCACTGTACCTGTAATATATGATCACACACCTCTCACCTGTCACTGTACCTGTAATATTTGATCACACACCTCTCACCTGTCACTGTACCTGTAATATCTGATCACACACCTCTCACCTGTCACTGTACCTGTAATATCTGATCACACACACCTCTCACCTGTCACTGTACCTGTAATATCTGAGCACACACCTCTCACCTGTCACTGTACCTGTAATATCTGATCACACACCTCTCATCTGTCACTGTACCTGTAATATCTGATCACACACCTCTCACCTGTCACTGTACCTGTAATATCTGATCACACAGCTCTCACCTGTCACTGTACATGTAATATCTGAGCACACACCTCTCACCTGTCACTGTACCTGTAATATCTGATCACACACCTCTCATCTGTCACTGTACCTGTAATATCTGATCACACACCTCTCACTGTACCTGTAATATCTGAGCATACACCTCACCTGTCACTGTACATGTAATATCTGAGCATACACCTCACCTGTCACTGTACCTGTAATATCTGATCACACCTCTCACCTGTCACTGTACCTGTAATATCTGATCACACACCTCTCACCTGTCACTGTACCTGTAATATCTGATCACACCTCTCACCTGTCACTGTACCTGTAATATCTGATCACACCTCTCACCTGTCACTGTACCTGTAATATCTGAGCACACACCTCTCACCTGTCACTGTACCTGTAATATCTGATCACACCTCTCACCTGTCACTGTACCTGTAATATCTGAGCATACACCTCACCTGTCACTGTACCTGTAATATCTGATCACACCTCTCACCTGTCACTGTACCTGTAATATCTGATCACACACCTCTCACCTGTCACTGTACCTGTAATATCTGAGCACACACCTCTCACCTGTCACTGCACCTGTAATATCTGATCACACACCTCTCACCTGTCACTGTACCTGTAATATCTGATCACACATCTCTCACCTGTCACTGTACCTGTAATATCTGATCACACACCTCTCACCTGTCACTGTACCTGTAATATCTGAGCACACCTCTCACCTGTACCTGTAATATCTGAGCACACACCTCTCACCTGTCACTGTACCTGTAATGTCTGAGCACACACCTCTCACCTGTCACTGTACCTGTAATATCTGAGCACACACCTCTCACCTGTCACTGTACCTGTAATATCTGATCACACACCTCTCACCTGTCACTGTACCTGTAATATCTGATCACACACCTCTCACCTGTCACTGTACCTGTAATATCTGAGCACACCTCTCACCTGTACCTGTAATATCTGAGCACACACCTCTCACCTGTCACTGTACCTGTAATATCTGAGCACACACCTCTCACCTGTCACTGTACATGTAATATCTAAACACACCTCTCACCTGTCACTGTACCTGTAATATCTGATCACACACCTCTCACCTGTCACTGTACCTGTAATTTCTGATAACACCTCTCACCTGTCACTGTACCTGTAATATCTGATTACACACCTCTCATCTGTCACTGTACCTGTAATATCTGATCACACACCTCTCACCTGTCACTGTACCTGTAATATCTGATCACACCTCTCACCTGTCACTGTACCTGTAATATCTGATCACACACCTCTCACTGTACCTGTAATATCTGAGCACACACCTCTCACCTGTCACTGTACCTGTAATATCTGATCACACCTCTCACCTGTCACTGTACCTGTAATATCTGATCACACACCTCTCACCTGTCACTGTACCTGTAATATCTGATAACACCTCTCACCTGTCACTGTACCTGTAATATCTGATCACAAACCTCTCACCTGTCACTGTACCTGTAATACCTGATCACACCTCTCACCTGTCACTGTACCTGTAATACCTGATCACACCTCTCACCTGTCACTGTACCTGTAATATCTGATCACACACCTCTCATCTGTCACTGTACCTGTAATATCTGATCACACACCTCTCACCTGTCACTGTACCTGTAATATCTGAGAACACACCTCTCACCTGTCACTGTACCTGTAATATCTGATCACACACCTCTCACCTGCCACTGTACCTGTAATATCTGATCACACACCTCTCACCTGTCACTGTACCTGTAATATCTGAGCACACACCTCTCACCTGTCACTGTACCTGTAATATCTGAGCACACACCTCTCACCTGCCACTGTACCTGTAATATCTGATCACACACCTCTCACCTGTCACTGTACCTGTAATATCTGAGCACACCTCTCACCTGTCACTGTACCTGTAATATCTGAGCACACACCTCTCACCTGTCACTGTACCTGTAATATCTGATCACACACCTCTCACCTGCCACTGTACCTGTAATATCTGATCACACACCTCTCACCTGTCACTGTACCTGTAATATCTGAGCGCACACCTCTCACCTGTCACTGTACCTGTAATATCTGAGCACACACCTCTCACCTATCACTGTACCTGTAATATCTGATCACACACCTCTCACCTGCCACTGTACCTGTAATATCTGATCACACACCTCTCACCTGTCACTGTACCTGTAATATCTGAGCACATACCTCTCACCTGTCACTGTACCTGTAATATCTGAGCACACACCTCTCACCTGTCACTGTACCTGTAATATCTGATCACACACCTCTCACCTGTCACTGTACCTGTAATATCTGATCACACACCTCTCACCTGTCACTGTACCTGTAATATCTGATCACACCTCTCACCTGTCACTGTACCTGTAATATCTGAGCACACCTCTCACCTGTACCTGTAATATCTGAGCACACACCTCTCACCTGTCACTGTACCTGTAATGTCTGAGCACACACCTCTCACCTGTCACTACCTGTAATATCTGAGCCCACACCTCTCACCTGTCACTGTACCTGTAATATCTGAGCTTCACCTCTCACCTGTCACTGTACCTGTAATATCTGAGCACACACCTCACCTGTCACTGTACCTGTAATATCTGAGCACACACCTCTCACCTGTCACTGTACCTGTAATATCTGATCACATACCTATCACCTGTCACTGTACCTGTAATATCTGAGCACACACCTCTCACTGTACCTGTAATATCTGAGCACACACCTCTCACCTGTCACTGTACCTGTAATATCTGATCACACACCTCTCACCTGTCACTGTACCTGTAATATCTGATCACACACCTCTCACCTGTCACTGTACCTGTAATATCTGAGCACACCTCTCACCTGTACCTGTAATATCTGAGCACACACCTCTCACCTGTCACTGTACCTGTAATGTCTGAGCACACACCTCTCACCTGTCACTGTACCTGTAATATCTGAGCACACACCTCTCACCTGTCACTGTACCTGTAATATCTGATCACACACCTCTCACCTGTCACTGTACCTGTAATATCTGAGCACACACCTCTCACCTGTCACTGTACCTGTAATATCTGATCACACACCTCTCACCTGTCACTGTACCTGTAATATCTGAGCACACCTCTCACCTGTACCTGTAATATCTGAGCACACACCTCTCACCTGTCACTGTACCTGTAATGTCTGAGCACACACCTCTCACCTGTCACTGTACCTGTAATATCTGAGCACACACCTCTCACCTGTCACTGTACCTGTAATATCTGAGCACACACCTCTCACCTGTCACTGTACCTGTAATATCTGAGCACACACCTCTCACCTGTCACTGTACCTGTAATATCTAAACACACCTCACCTGTCACTGTACCTGTAATATCTGATCACACACCTCTCACCTGTCACTGTACCTGTAATTTCTGATAACACCTCTCACCTGTCACTGTACCTGTAATATCTGATTACACACCTCTCATCTGTCACTGTACCTGTAATATCTGATCACACACCTCTCACCTGTCACTGTACCTGTAATATCTGATCACACCTCTCACCTGTCACTGTACCTGTAATATCTGAGCACACACCTCTCACTGTACCTGTAATATCTGAGCACACACCTCTCACCTGTCACTGTACCTGTAATATCTGATCACACCTCTCACCTGTCACTGTACCTGTAATATCTGATCACACACCTCTCACCTGTCACTGTACCTGTAATATCTGATAACACCTCTCACCTGTCACTGTACCTGTAATATCTGATCACACACCTCTCACCTGTCACTGTACCTGTAATACCTGATCACACCTCTCACCTGTCACTGTACCTGTAATACCTGATCACACCTCTCACCTGTCACTGTACCTGTAATATCTGATCACACACCTCTCATCTGTCACTGTACCTGTAATATCTGATCACACACCTCTCACCTGTCACTGTACCTGTAATATCTGAGAACACACCTCTCACCTGTCACTGTACCTGTAATATCTGATCACACACCTCTCACCTGCCACTGTACCTGTAATATCTGATCACACACCTCTCACCTGTCACTGTACCTGTAATATCTGAGCACACCTCTCACCTGTCACTGTACCTGTAATATCTGAGCACACACCTCTCACCTGTCACTGTACCTGTAATATCTGATCACACACCTCTCACCTGCCACTGTACCTGTAATATCTGATCACACACCTCTCACCTGTCACTGTACCTGTAATATCTGAGCACACACCTCTCACCTGTCACTGTACCTGTAATATCTGAGCACACACCTCTCACCTGTCACTGTACCTGTAATATCTGATCACACACCTCTCACCTGCCACTGTACCTGTAATATCTGATCACACACCTCTCACCTGTCACTGTACCTGTAATATCTGAGCACACCTCTCACCTGTCACTGTACCTGTAATATCTGATCACACACCTCTCACCTGTCACTGTACCTGTAATATCTGAGCACACACCTCTCACCTGTCACTGTACCTGTAATAACTGAGCACACACCTCTCTCCTGCCACTGTACCTGTAATATCTGATCACACACCTCTCACCTGTCACTGTACCTGTAATATCTGATCACACACCTCTCACCTATCACTGAACCTGTAATATCTGATCACACACCTCTCACCTGTCACTGTACCTGTAATATCTGAGCACACACCTCTCACCTGTCACTGTACCTGTAATAGCTGAGCACACACCTCTCACCTGTCACTGTACCTGTAATATCTGAGCACACACCTCTCACCTGTCACTGTACCTGTAATATCTGATCACACACCTCTCACCTGTCACTGTACCTGTAATATCTGATCACACACCTCTCACCTGTCACTGTACCTGTAATATCTGAGCACACACCTCTCACCTGTCACTGTACCTGTAATATCTGATCACACACCTCTCACCTGTCACTGTACCTGTAATATCTGATCACACACCTCTCACCTGTCACTGTACCTGTAATATCTGAGCACACACCTCTCACCTGTCACTGTACCTGTAATATCTGAGCACACACACCTCTCACCTGTCACTGTACCTGTAATATCTGAGCACACACACCTCTCACCTGTCACTGCACCTGTAATATCTGATCACACACCTCTCACCTGTCACTGCACCTGTAATATCTGACCACACACCTCTCACCTGTCACTGTACCTGTAATATCTGATCACACACCTCTCACCTGTCACTGTACCTGTAATATCTGACCACACACCTCTCACCTGTCACTGTACCTGTAATATCTGATCACACACCTCTCACCTGTCACTGTACCTGTAATATCTGAGCACACACCTCTCATCTGTCACTGTACCTGTAATATCTGATCACACACCTCTCACCTGTCACTGTACCTGTAATATCTGATCACACACCTCTCACCTGTCACTGTACCTGTAATATCTGATCACATACCTCTCACCTGTCACTGTACCTGTAATATCTGATCACACACCTCTCACCTGTCACTGTACCTGTAATATCTGAGCACACACCTCTCACCTGTCACTGTACCTGTAATATCTTATCACACACCTCTCACCTGTCACTGTACCTGTAATATCTGATCACACACCTCTCACTGTACCTGTAATATCTGAGCACACACCTCTCACCTGTCACTGTACCTGTAATATCTGACCACACACCTCTCACTGCACCTGTAATATCTGATCACACACCTCTCACCTGTCACTGTACCTGTAATATCTGAGCACACACCTCTCACCTGTCACTGTACCTGTAATATCTGATCACACACCTCTCACCTGTCACTGTACCTGTAATATCTGAGCACACACCTCTCACCTGTCACTGTACCTGTAATATCTGAGCACACACCTCTCATCTGTCACTGTACCTGTAATATATGATCACACACCTCTCATCTGTCACTGTACCTGTAATATCTGAGCACACACCTCTCACCTGTCACTGTACCTGTAATATCTGAGCACACCTCTCACCTGTCACTGTACCTGTAATATCTGAGCACACACCTCTCACCTGTCACTGTACCTGTAATATCTGAGCACACACCTCTCACCTGTCACTGTACCTGTAATATCTGATCACACACCTCTCACCTGTCACTGTACCTGTAATATCTGAGCACACACCTCTCACCTGTCACTGTACCTGTAATATCTGAGCACACACCTCTCACCTGTCACTGTACCTGTAATATCTGTGCACACACCTCTCACCTGTCACTGTACCTGTAATATCTGACCACACACCTCTCACCTGTCACTGTACCTGTAATATCTGAGCACACACCTCTCACCTGTCACTGTACCTGTAATATCTGAGCACACACCTCTCACCTGTCACTGTACCTGTAATATCTGACCACACAACTCTCACCTGTCACTGTACCTGTAATATCTGAGCACACACCTCTCACCTGTCACTGTACCTGTAATATCTGAGCACACACCTCTCACCTGTCACTGTACCTGTAATATCTGATCACATCTCTCACCTGTCACTGTACCTGTAATATCTGACCACACACCTCTCACCTGTCACTGTAATATCTGAGCACACATCTCTCACCTGTCACTGTACCTGTAATATCTGAGCACACACCTCTCACCTGTCACTGTACCTGTAATATCTGATCACATACCTCTCACCTGTCACTGTACCTGTAATACCTGATCACACACCTCTCACCTGTCACTGTACCTGTAATATCTGATCACACACCTCTCACCTGTCACTGTACCTGTAATATCTGACCACACACCTCTCACCTGTCACTGTACCTGTAATATCTGACCACACAACTCTCACCTGTCACTGTACCTGTAATATCTGACCACACAACTCTCACCTGTCACTGTACCTGTAATATCTGAGCTCTCACCTGTCACTGGACCTGTAATATCTGAGCACACACCTCTCACCTGTCACTGTACCTGTAATATCTGATCACATACCTCTCACCTGTCACTGTACCTGTAATATCTGATCACACACCTCTCACCTGTCACTGTACCTGTAATATCTGATCACACACCTCTCACCTGTCACTGTACCTGTAATATCTGAGCACACACCTCTCACCTGTCACTGTACCTGTAATATCTGATCACACACCTCTCACCTGTCACTGCACCTGTAATATCTGATCACACACCTCTCACCTGTCACTGTACCTGTAATATCTGAGCACACACCTCTCACCTGTCACTATACCTGTAATATCTGAGCACACACCTCACACCTGTCACTGTACCTGTAATATATGATCACACACCTCTCACCTGTCACTGTACCTGTAATATCTGATCACACACCTCTCACCTGTCACTGTACCTGTAATATCTGATCACACACCTCTCACCTGTCACTGTACCTGTAATATCTGATCACACACCTCTCACCTGTCACTGTACCTGTAATATCTGATCACACACCTCTCACCTGTCACTGTACCTGTAATATCTGATCACACACCTCTCACCTGTCACTGTACCTGTAATATCTGATCACACACCTCTCACCTGTCACTGTACCTGTAATATATGAGCACACACCTCTCACCTGTCACTGTACCTGTAATATCTGAGCACACACCTCTCACCTGTCACTGTACCTGTAATATCTGATCACACACCTCTCACCTGTCACTGTACCTGTAATATCTGAGCACACACCTCTCACCTGTCACTGTACCTGTAATATCTGAGCACACACCTCTCACCTGTCACTATACCTGTAATATCTGAGCACACACCTCACACCTGTCACTGTACCTGTAATATCTGAGCACACACCTCTCACCTGTCACTGTACCTGTAATATCTGAGCACACACCTCTCACCTGTCACTGTACCTGTAATATCTGAGCACACACCTCTCACCTGTCACTGTACCTGTAATAGCTGAGCACAGACCTCTCACTGCACCTGTAATATCGGAGCTACACCTCTCACCTGTCACTGCACCTGTAATATCGGAGCTACACCTCTCACCTGTCACTGCACCTGTAATATCTGAGCACATACCTGTCACCTGTCACTGTACCTGTAATATCTGAGCACACACTTCTCACCTGTCACTGTACCTGTAATATATGATCACACACCTCTCACCTGTCACTGTACCTGTAATATCTGATCACACACCTCTCACCTGTCACTGTACCTGTAATATCTGATCACACCTCTCACCTGTCACTGTACCTGTAATATCTGAGTACTGACCTCTCACCTGTACCTGTAATATCTGAGCACACACCTCTCACTGTACCTGTAATATCTGAGCACACACATCTAACCTGTCACTGTACCTGTAATATCTGATCACACACCTCTCACCTGTCACTGTACCTGTAATATCTGAGCACACACCTCTCACCTGTCACTGTACCTGTAATATCTGAGCACACACCTCTCACCTGTCACTGCACCTGTAATATCTGGGCACACACCACTCACCTGTCACTGTACCTCTAATATCTGAGCACATACCTCTCACCTGTCACTGCACCTGTAATATCTGAGCACACACACCTCTCACCTGTCACTATACCTGTAATATCTGAGTACTGACCTCTCACCTGTACCTGTAATATCTGAGCACACACCTCTCACTGTACCTGTAATATCTGAGCACACACATCTAACCTGTCACTGTACCTGTAATATCTGATCACACACCTCTCACCTGTCACTGTACCTGTAATATCTGAGCACACACCTCTCACCTGTCACTGTACCTGTAATATCTGAGCACACACCTCTCACCTGTCACTGTACATGTAATATCTGAGCACACACCTCTCACCTGTCACTGTACCTGTAATATCTGATCACACACACCTCTCACCTGTCACTGCACCTGTAATATCTGAGCACACACCTCTCACCTGTCACTGTACCTGTAATATCTGAGTACTGACCTCTCACCTGTACCTGTAATAT
The DNA here is from genome assembly GCF_028390025.1 of Pseudophryne corroboree. NCBI lineage: Eukaryota > Metazoa > Chordata > Amphibia > Anura > Myobatrachidae > Pseudophryne > Pseudophryne corroboree. The sequence continues at coordinate 845,647,869 of NC_086448.1, forward strand.
CTGAGCACACACCTCTCACTGTACCTGTAATATCTGAGCACACACATCTAACCTGTCACTGTACCTGTAATATCTGATCACACACCTCTCACCTGTCACTGTACCTGTAATATCTGAGCACAAACCTCTCACCTGTCACTGTACCTGTAATATCTGAGCACACACCTCTCACCTGTCACTGCACCTGTAATATCTGGGCACACACCTCTTATCTGTCACTGTACCTGTAATATCTGATCACACACCACTCACCTGTCACTGTACCTGTAATATCTGATCACACACCTCTCACCTGTCACTGTACCTGTAATATCTGATCACACACCTCTCACCTGTCACTGTACCTGTAATATCTGATCACACACCTCTCACCTGTCACTGTACCTGTAATATCTGATCACACACCTCTCACCTGTCACTGTACCTGTAATATCTGAGCACACACCTCTCACCTGTCACTGTACCTGTAATATCTGATCACACACCTCTCACCTGTCACTGTACCTGTAATATCTGAGCACACACCTCTCACCTGTCACTGGACCTGTAATATCTGAGCACATACCTCTCACCTGTCACTGTACCTGTAATATCTGATCACACACCTCTCACCTGTCACTGTACCTGTAATATCTGAGCACACACCTCACACCTGTCACTGTACCTGTAATATCTGAGCACACACCTCTCACCTGTCACTGTACCTGTAATAGCGGAGCACAGACCTCTCACCTGTCACTGTACCTGTAATATCTGAGCACACACCTATCACCTGTCACTGTACCTTTAATATCTGAGCACACACCTCTCACCTGTCACTGTACCTGTAATATCTGATCACACACCTCTCACCTGTCACTGTACATGTAATATCTGAGCACACACCTCTCACCTGTCACTGTACCTGTAATATCTGAGCACACACCTCTCACCTGTCACTGTACCTGTAATATCTGATCACACACCTCTCACCTGTCACTGTACATGTAATATCTGATCACACACCTCTCACCTGTCACTGTACCTGTAATATCTGAGCACACACCTCTCACCTGTCACTGTACCTGTAATATCTGATCACACACCTCTCACCTGTCACTGTACATGTAATATCTGATCACACACCTCTCACCTGTCACTGTACCTGTAATATCTGAGCACACACCTCTTACCTGTCACTGTACCTGTAATATCTGATCACATCTCTCACCTGTCACTGTACCTGTAATATCTGAGCACACCTCTCACCTGTCACTGTACCTGTAATATCTGAGCACACACCTCTCACCTGTCACTATACCTGTAATATCTGATCACACCTCTCACCTGTCACTGTACCTGTAATATCTGATCACACACCTCTCACCTGTCACTGTACCTGTAATATCTGATCACACACCTCTCACCTGTCACTGTACCTGTAATATCTGATCACACACCTCTCACCTGTCACTGTACCTGTAATATCTGAGCACACACCTCTCACCTGTCACTGTACCTGTAATACCTGATCACACACCTCTCACCTGTCACTGTACCTGTAATATGTGAGCACACACCTATCACCTGTCACTGTACCTGTAATATCTGAGCACACACCTCTCACCTGTCACTGTACCTGTAATATCTGATCACATCTCTCACCTGTCACTGTACCTGTAATATCTGAGCACACACCTCTTACCTGTCACTGTACCTGTAATATCTGATCACATCTCTCACCTGTCACTGTACCTGTAATATCTGAGCACACCTCTCACCTGTCACTGTACCTGTAATATCTGAGCACACACCTCTCACCTGTCACTATACCTGTAATATCTGATCACACCTCTCACCTGTCACTGTACCTGTAATATCTGATCACACACCTCTCACCTGTCACTGTACCTGTAATATCTGATCACACACCTCTCACCTGTCACTGTACCTGTAATATCTGATCACACCTCTCACCTGTCACTATACCTGTAATATCTGATCACACCTCTCACCTGTCACTGTACCTGTAATATCTGATCACACACCTCTCACCTGTCACTGTACCTGTAATATCTGAGCACACACCTCTCACCTGTCACTGTACCTGTAATAGCTGAGCACACACCTCTCACCTGTCACTGTACCTGTAATACCTGATCACACACCTCTCACCTGTCACTGTACCTGTAATATGTGAGCACACACCTATCACCTGTCACTGTACCTGTAATATCTGAGCACACACCTCTCACCTGTCACTGTACCTGTAATATCTGATCACATCTCTCACCTGTCACTGTACCTGTAATATCTGACCACACACCTCTCACCTGTCACTGTAATAATTGAGCACACATCTCTCACCTGTCACTGTACCTGTAATATCTGAGCACACACCTCTCACCTGTCACTGTACCTGTAATATCTGATCACATACCTCTCACCTGTCACTGTACCTGTAATACCTGATCACACACCTCTCACCTGTCACTGTAATATCTGAGCACACATCTCTCACCTGTCACTGTACCTGTAATATCTGATCACACACCTCTCACCTGTCACTGTACCTGTAATATCTGAGCATACACCTCTCACCTGTCACTGTACCTGTAATATCTGATCACACACCTCTCACCTGTCACTGTACCTGTAATATCTGATCACACACCTCTCACCTGTCACTGTACCTGTAATATCTGATCACACACCTCTCACCTGTCACTGTACATGTAATATCTGATCACACACCTCTCACCTGTCACTGTACCTGTAATATCTGATAGTTCAGAGCATTAGATTGTATTTAGCAGCCTGTATATAAGGCAGTGTGGGCAGCAGACGACCTGTACCAATAACACATGCACAGGAAAAGGACTGGATACATATGATACATGTCTACAGCAGACAGAGAGGAAGCCGAGATATTCCATCCATACCGCACTCCTCTGTGTATCACTAGGGGGGGTGACACAGCAGCGATACAGAGAAACACAATCTCAGCAGCTTCCGTACACCTGGAGAGCAGCAATCCCATCTATAACCAGTGTGTGCGGAGGTCCCAGAGGAGACAGCGGCTCCTGCAATCTGGTTCAGGTATGGCAGGATGGAGGAACGGGCAGCACTCACCACACACAGATACCGCCCGGGATCTTCCTGTGTGAGTACAGGCGACAGTCACTCTCATTCACCTAGCTCAGAGCCCGTGCCGGCTGGCGGCATCCCCGCATCATGGTGGACGGTGCGCTCATTTCCCAGCATTACTGGTGCTTACTCATTAACTCTATGCTAACTCCTAATGCAGTGTACCGATAGCTGGCCGCCGGTGGGAGTACATGTCCCGGTCACTTTCAGTGGGAGACCGCCGGTGGGAGTAAATGTCCCGGTCACTGTCAGTGGGAGACCGCCGGTGGGAGTACATGTCCCGGTCACTGTCAGTGGGAGACCGCCGGTGGGAGTACATGTCCCCGGTCACTGTCAGTGGGAGACCGCCGGTGGGAGTACATGTCCCGGTCACTGTCAGTGGGAGGGCGCCGGTGGGAGTACATGTCCCCGGTCACTGTCAGTGGGAGACCGCCGGTGGGAGTACATGTCCCGGTCACTGTCAGTGGGAGGGCGCCGGTGGGAGTACATGTCCCCGGTCACTTTCAGTGGGAGACCGCCGGTGGGAGTACATGTCCCGGTCACTGTCAGTGGGAGACCGCCGGTGGGAGTACATGTCCCGGTCACTGTCAGTGGGAGACCGCCGGTGGGAGTACATGTCCCCGGTCACTGTCAGTGGGAGACCGCCGGTGGGAGTACATGTCCCGGTCACTGTCAGTGGGAGGGCGCCGGTGGGAGTACATGTCCCCGGTCACTGTCAGTGGGAGACCGCCGGTGGGAGTACATGTCCCGGTCACTGTCAGTGGGAGACCGCCGGTGGGAGTACATGTCCCGGTTACTGTCAGTGGGAGGGCGCCGGTGGGAGTACATGTTCCCGGTCACTGTCAGTGGGAGGCCGCCGGTGGGAGTACATGTCCCGGTCACTGTTAGTGGGAGACCGCCGGTGGGAGTACATGTCCCCGGTCACTGTCCGTGGGAGGGCGCCGGTGGGAGTACATGTCCCGGTCACTGTCAGTGGGAGATCGCCGGTGGGAGTACATGTCCCGGTCACTGTCAGTGGGAGACCGCCGGTGGGTGTACATGTCCCGGTTACTGTCAGTTGGAGGCCGCCGGTGGGTGTACATGTCCCGGTCACTGTCAGTGGGAGACCGCCGGTGGGAGTACATGTCCCCGGTCACTGTCAGTGGGAGACTGCCGGTGGGAGTACATGTCCCCGGTCACTGTCAGTGGGAGACCGCCGGTGGGAGTACATGTCCCGGTCACTGTCAGTGGGAGGGCGCCGGTGGGAGTACATGTCCCCGGTCACTTTCAGTGGGAGACCGCCGGTGGGAGTACATGTCCCGGTCACTGTCAGTGGGAGACCGCCGGTGGGAGTACATGTCCCGGTCACTGTCAGTGGGAGACCGCCGGTGGGAGTACATGTCCCCGGTCACTGTCAGTGGGAGACCGCCGGTGGGAGTACATGTCCCGGTCACTGTCAGTGGGAGGGCGCCGGTGGGAGTACATGTCCCCGGTCACTGTCAGTGGGAGACCGCCGGTGGGAGTACATGTCCCGGTCACTGTCAGTGGGAGACCGCCGGTGGGAGTACATGTCCCGGTCACTGTCAGTGGGAGGGCGCCGGTGGGAGTACATGTCCCCGGTCACTGTCAGTGGGAGGCCGCCGGTGGGAGTACATGTCCCCAGTCACTGTTAGTGGGAGACCGCCGGTGGGAGTACATGTCCCCGGTCACTGGCCGTGGGAGGGCGCCGGTGGGAGTACATGTCCCGGTCACTGCCAGTGGGAGATCGCCGGTGGGAGTACATGTCCCGGTCACTGTCAGTGGGAGACCGCCGGTGGGTGTACATGTCCCGGTCACTGTCATTTGGAGGCCGCCGGTGGGTGTACATGTCCCGGTCACTGTCAGTGGGAGACCGCCGGTGGGTGTACATGTCCCGGTCACTGTCAGTGGGAGGGCGCCGGTGGGAGTACATGTCCCAGTCACTGTCAGTGTGAGGCCGCCGGTGGGTGTACATGTCCCGGTCACTGTCAGTGGGAGGCCGCCGGTGGGTGTACATGTCCCGGTCACTGTCAGTGGGATTTTGCCGGTGGGTGTACATGTCCCGGTCACTGTCAGTGGGAGGGCGCCGGTGGGAGTACATGTCCCCGGTCACTGTCAGTGGGAGATCGCCGGTGGGAGTACATTTCCCGGTCACTGTCAGTGGGAGATCGCCGGTGGGAGTACATGTCCCGGTCACTGTCAGTGGGATTTTGCCGGTGGGTGTACATGTCCCGGTCACTGTCAGTGGGAGGGCGCCGGTGGGAGTACATGTCCCGGTCACTGTCAGTGGGAGGGCGCCGGTGGGAGTACATGTCCCGGTCACTGTCAATGGGAGGGCGCCGGTGGGAGTACATGTCCCGGTCACAGTCAGTGGGAGGGCGCCGGTGGGAGTACATGTCCCGGTCACTGTCAGTGGGAGACCGCCGGTGGGTGTACATGTCCCGGTCACTGTCAGTGGGAGGGCGCCGGTGGGAGTACATGTCCCAGTCACTGTCAGTGTGAGGCCGCCGGTGGGTGTACATGTCCCGGTCACTGTCAGTGGGAGGCCGCCGGTGGGTGTACATGTCCCGGTCACTGTCAGTGGGATTTTGCCGGTGGGTGTACATGTCCCGGTCACTGTCAGTGGGAGGGCGCCGGTGGGAGTACATGTCCCCGGTCACTGTCAGTGGGAGATCGCCGGTGGGAGTACATTTCCCGGTCACTGTCAGTGGAAGATCGCCGGTGGGAGTACATGTCCCGGTCACTGTCAGTGGGATTTTGCCGGTGGGTGTACATGTCCCGGTCACTGTCAGTGGGAGGGCGCCGGTGGGAGTACATGTCCCGGTCACTGTCAATGGGAGGGCGCCGGTGGGAGTACATGTCCCGGTCACAGTCAGTGGGAGGGCGCCGGTGGGAGTACATGTCCCCGGTCACTGTCAGTGGGATTTTGACGGTGGGTATACATGTCCCGGTCACTGTCAGTGGGATTTTGCCGGTGGGTGTACATGTCACTGTCAGTGGGAGGCCGCCGGTGGGAGTACATGTCCCGGTCACTGTCAGTGGGAGGGCGCCGGTGGGTGTACATGTCCCGGTCACTGTCAGTGTGAGGCCGCCGGTGGGTATACATGTCCCGGTCACTGTCAGTGGGATTTTGCCGGTGGGTGTACATGTCCCGGTCACTGTCAGTGTGAGGCCGCCGGTGGGTGTACATGTCCCGGTCACTGTCAATGTGAGGCCGCCGGTGGGTGTACATGTCCCCGGTCACTGTCAGTGGGAGACCGCCGGTGGGAGTACATGTCCCCGGTCACTGTCAGTGGGAGACCGCCGGTGGGAGTACATGTCCCCGGTCACTGTCAGTGGGAGACCGCCGGTGGGAGTACATGTCCCCGGTCACTGCCAGTGGGAGACCGCCGGTGGGAGTACATGTCCCCGGTCACTGTCAGTGGGAGACCGCCGGTGGGAGTACATGTCCCCGGTCACTGTCAGTGGGAGACCGCCGGTGGGAGTACATGTCCCGGTCACTGTCAGTGGGAGACCGCCGGTGGGAGTACATGTCCCGGTCACTGTCAGTGGGAGGGCGCCGGTGGGAGTACATGTCCCCGGTCACTGTCAGTGGGAGACCGCCGGTGGGAGTACATGTCCCCGGTCACTGTCAGTGGGAGACCGCCGGTGGGAGTACATGTCCCCGGTCACTGTCAGAGGGAGACCGCCGGTGGGAGTACATGTCCCGGTCACTGTCAGTGGGAGGGCGCCGGTGGGAGTACATGTCCCGGTCACTGTCAGTGGGAGGGCGCCGGTGGGAGTACATGTCCCGGTCACTGTCAGTGGGAGACCACCGGTGGGAGTACATGTCCCGGTCACTGTCAGTGGGAGACCGCTGGTGGGAGTACATGTCCCGGTCACTGTCAGTGGGAGACCGCCGGTGGGAGTACATGTCCCCGGTCACTGTCAGTGGGAGGCCGCCGGTGGGAGTACATGTCCCGGTCATTGTCAGTGGGAGGCCGCCGGTGGGAGTACATGTCCCGGTCACTGTCAGTGGGAGACCGCCGGTGGGAGTACATGTCCCCGGTCACTGTCAGTGGGAGGCCGCCGGTGGGAGTACATGTCCCGGTCACTGTCAGTGGGAGACCGCCGGTGGGAGTACATGTCCCGGTCACTGTCAGTGGGAGACCGCCGGTGGGAGTACATGTCCCGGTCACTGTCTGTGGGAGACCGCCGGTGGGAGTACATGTCCCGGTCACTGTCAGTGGGAGACCGCCGGTGGGAGTACATGTCCCGGTCACTGTCAGTGGGAGACCGCCGGTGGGAGTACATGTCCCGGTCACTGTAAGTGGGAGACCGCCGGTGGGAGTACATGTCCCGGTAACTGTCAGTGGGAGACCGCCGGTGGGAGTACATGTCCCGGTCACTGTCAGTGGGAGACCGCCGGTGGGAGTACATGTCCCGGTCACTGTCAGTGGGAGACCGCCGGTGGGTGTACATGTCCCCGGTCACTGTCAGTGGGAGGGCGCCGGTGGGAGTACATGTCCCGGTCACTGTCAGTGGGAGACCGCCGGTGGGAGTACATGTCCCCGGTCACAGTCAGTGGGAGGGCGCCGGTGGGAGTACATGTCCCCGGTCACTGTCAGTGGGAGGGCGCCGGTGGGAGTACATGTCCCCGGTCACAGTCAGTGGGAGACCGCCGGTGGGAGTACATGTCCCGGTCACTGTTAGTGGGAGACCGCCGGTGGGAGTACATGTCCCGGTCACTGTCAGTGGGAGACCGCCGGTGGGAGTACATGTCCCGGTCACTGTCAGTGGGTGACCGCCGGTGGGAGTACATGTCCCGGTCACTGTCAGTGGGAGACCGCCGGTGGGAGTACATGTCCCCGGTCACTGTCAGTGGGAGACCGCCGGTGGGAGTACATGTCCCGGTCACTGTCAGTGGGAGGGCGCCGGTGGGAGTACATGTCCCCGGTCACTGTCAGTGGGAGGGCGCCGGTGGGAGTACATGTCCCCGGTCACTGTCAGTGGGAGACCGCCGGTGGGAGTACATGTCCCCGGTCACTGTCAGTGGGAGACCGCCGGTGGGAGTACATGTCCCGGTCACTGTCAGTGGGAGACCGCCGGTGGGAGTACATGTCCCGGTCACTGTCAGTGGGAGACCGCCGGTGGGAGTACATGTCCCCGGTCACTGTCAGTGGGAGACCGCCGGTGGGTGTACATGTCCCGGTCACTGTCAGTGGGAGGGCGCCGGTGGGAGTACATGTCCCGGTCACTGTCAGTGGTAGGCCACCGGTGGGAGTACATGTCCCCGGTCACTGTCCGTGGGAGGGCGCCGGTGGGTGTACATGTCCCCGGTCACTGTCAGTGGGAGACCGCCGGTGGGAGTACATGTCCCCGGTCACTGTCAGTGGGAGACCGCCGGTGGGAGTACATGTCCCGGTCACTGTCAGTGGGAGACCGCCGGTGGGTGTACATGTCCCCGGTCACTGTCAGTGGGAGGCCACCGGTGGGAGTACATGTCCCGGTCACTGTCAGTGGGAGGGCACCGGTGGGAGTACATGTCCCGGTCACTGTCAGTGGGAGACCACCGGTGGGAGTACATGTCCCGGTCACTGTCAGTGGGAGACCACCGGTGGGAGTACATGTCCCGGTCACTGTCAGTGGGAGGGCACCGGTGGGAGTACATGTCCCGGTCACTGTCAGTGGGAGATCGCCGGTGGGAGTACATGTCCCGGTCACTGTCAGTGGGAGGCCGCCGGTGGGAGTACATGTCCCGGTCACTGTCCGTAGGAGGGCGCCGGTGGGAGTACATGTCCCGGTCACTGTCAGTGGGAGACCGCCGGTGGGTGTACATGTCCCGGTCACTGTCACTGGGAGGTCGCCAGGGGAAATCCATGCCTCTGGTCACTGGCAGGCCGCAGGTGGGAATACATGGAGTTGAGCACCTACCGGAGTGCAGTTGGATAGTGCGTGGGAGGCGGGGACTGTGCAGACGGCGACATATAAAATGAGTTCTATTCTACAGCATTAGGAACCATTGTGCAGATGCCCCTGAGGCTGGGCTGTGAGACTGGTTACTGCTCTGTACTCAGTGTGACTGAGTGCTCCCATTACAGGAAGCCATGCTTCATTACATCGTACACAAACTCATTCATCTCCCAAATGAGCCTGGGTCCCCTCCACAATTCCATACCCAGGAAAGGGCAACAGGAATCCCGGAGCAGCCAATTATCTGAGGACGTTATCTTTTGTGTTAACACTTTACAAAACTGAAAATGTATCAAAAACATAATTCAGAATTAGGCGGAGAAATGTCCCTTAGTGTCACCGTTCCTGCATGTATCTACTGTATGTAATGCATAGACATCTCTATAAAACGTGTCTCCTGCAGCAGGAAACTGTGTTAGCGCCACTGTACGCTCCAGAGGAGCTGGGAAACAGGGTTGTGGATGGACCAGGGAGAGACATGCGTCCTATCGGGAGTACTTAGCAGTGACTGCGTGCAACGAGCCTGGATGTAGAAACCATAGCAAACAAAGCTAGACACATGGGAACATCACCCACCGAACATCACCGCTGTTCTCACACGTAAAGACGAGGAAACCTCTATTATGCGCTAGCGGAGCAGTGTTCAATATTATCCAACTACTAGCCACCCCGATCTGGCCACCGATCCAACTGACTACTGATACCACAATTGCAGAGTTCTGACCATTCAACATTCTCCAACTGCCACACAATCAGGGTCTGACCACTCACCATTATCCAACCCTCACATGACCAGGGTCTGACCACTCACCATTATCCAACCCTCACATGACCAGGGTCTGACCATTCAGCATTCTCCAACTGCCACACAATCAGGGTCTGACCACTCACCATTATCCAAACCTCTCATGACCAGGGTCTGACCACTCACCATTATCCAACCATCACACCAACAGGGTCTGACCACTCACCATTATCCAACCATCACACCAACAGGGTCTGACCACTCACCATTATCCAACCCTCACATGACCAGGGTCTGACCACTCACCATTATCCAACCATCACACCAACAGGGTCTGACCACTCACCATTATCCAACCATCACACCACCAGGGTCTGACCACTCACCATTATCCAACCATCACATGACCAGGGTCTGACCACTCACCATCATCCAACCATCACACCACCAGGGTCTGACCACTCACCATTATCCAACCATCACACCACCAGGGTCTGACCACTCACCATTATCCAACCATCACATGACCAGGGTCTGACCACTCACCATTATCCAACCATCACATGACCAGGGTCTGACCACTCACCATTATCCAACCATCACACCACCAGGGTCTGACCACTCACCATTATCCAACCATCACATGACCAGGGTCTGACCACTCACCATTATCCAACCATCACACCAACAGGGTCTGACCACTCACCATTATCCAACCTTCACACCACCAGGGTCTGACCACTCACCATTATCCAACCATCACATGACCAGGGTCTGATCACTCACCATTATCCAACCATCACATGACCAGGGTCTGACCACTCACCATTATCCAACCATCACACGACCAGGGTCTGACCACTCACCATTATCCAACCATCACACCACCAGGGTCTGACCACTCACCATTATCCAACTATCACACCACCAGGGTCTGACCACTCACCATTATCCAAACATCACACCACCAGGGTCTGACCACTCACAATTATCCAACCATCACATGACCAGGGTCTGACCACTCACCATCATCCAACCATCACACCACCAGGGTCTGACCACTCACCATTATCCAACCATCACACGACCAGGGTCTGACCACTCACCATTATCCAACCATCACATGACCAGGGTCTGACCACTCACCATTATCCAACCATCACATGACCAGGGTCTGACCACTCACCATTATCCAACCATCACATGACCAGGGTCTGACCACTCACCATTATCCAACCATCACACCACCAGGGTCTGACCACTCACCATTATCCAACCATCACACCACCAGGGTCTGACCACTCACCATTATCCAACCATCACACCACCAGGGTCTGACCACTCACCATTATCCAACCATCACACCACCAGGGTCTGACCACTCACCATTATCCAACCATCACATGACCAGGGTCTGACCTCTCACCATTATCCAACCATCACACCACCAGGGTCTGACCACTCACCATTATCCAACCATCACATGACCAGGGTCTGACCTCTCACCATTATCCAACCATCACACCACCAGGGTCTGACCACTCACCATTATCCAACCATCACACCACCAGGGTCTGACCACTCACCATTATCCAACCATCACACCACCAGGGTCTGACCACTCACCATTATCCAACCATCATATGACCAGGGTCTGACCTCTCACCATTATCCAACCATCACACCACCAGGGTCTGACCACTCACCATTATCCAACCATCACACCACCAGGGTCTGACCACTCACCATTATCCAACCCTCACATGACCAGGGTCTGACCTCTCACCATTATCCAACCATCACACCACCAGGGTCTGACCACTCACCATTATCCAACCATCACATGACCAGGGTCTGACCACTCACCATTATCCAACCATCACACCACCAGGGTCTGACCTCTCACCATTATCCAACCATCACACCACCAGGGTCTGACCACTCACCTTTATCCAACCATCACATGACCAGGGTCTGACCACTCACCATTATCCAACCATCACACCACCAGGGTCTGACCACTCACCATTATCCAACCCTCACATCACCAGGGTCTGACCACTCACCATTATCCAACCATCACATGACCAGGGTCTGACCACTCACCATTATCCAATCATCACACCACCAGGGTCTGACCACTCACCATTATCCAACCATCATACCACCAGGGTCTGACCTCACCATTATCCAACCATCACACCACCAGGGTCTGACCACTCACCATTACCCTCACATGACCAGGGTCTGACCACTCACCATTATCCAACCATCACACCAACAGGGTCTGACCACTCACCATTATCCAACCATCACATGACCATGTTCTGACCACTCACCATTATCCAACCATCACACCACCAGGGTCTGACCACTCACCATTATCCAACTATCACATGACCAGGGTCTGACCACTCACCATTATCCAACCTTCACACGACCAGGGTCTGACCACTCACCATTATCCAACCATCACACCACCAGGGTCTGACCACTCACCATTATCCATCTTTCACTCAACTAGGGTCTGACCACTCACCATTATCCAATCACCACATGACCAGGGTCTGACCACTCACCATACAGACGTTATCATGGCCTTAGACTGTCCATACAGACATTACCCAGCTGAGCCACTACCATGACCTGAACGTGACCATACAGACGTTATCCAGCTGAGACTTTACCATGACCTGAGGCTGACCATACAGACAATATCCTGCTGAGACGCTTCCATGACCTGAGGCTGACCATACAGGCGATTTCATGACCTGAGGCTGACCATACAGCCATTATACAGCTGAGACGTTACCATGACCTGAGGCTGACCATACAAGCGACTTCATGACCTGAGGCTGACGATATAGAGGTTATCCAACTGAGACGTTACTATGGTCTGAGACTGAACATACAGATATTATCCTGCTGAGATGCTACCATGACCTGAGGCTGACCATATAGATGTTATCCAACTGAGATGTCGTTATGACTTGATACAGAACATACAGACATTATCCAGCTGAGATGCTATCATGGCCTGAGGCTGACCATACAGACATTGGGGATGATTACAACTTGATCGTAGCTGTGCTAAATTTAGCACAGCTACGATCAGTAACACTGACATGTGGGGGAACGGCCAGCACAGGGATATCCCGCCCCTGCCCCATCGCAGAAGTGCAAAAGCATCGCACAGCGGCGATGCTTTGGTACTTCAGGAGTAGCTCCCGGCCAGCGCAGCTTTTGCGTGCTGGCCGAGAGCTACTCGTCGCTGCCCGGGTCGCAGCAGCTGCGTGTGATGTCCCGCAGCCGCTGCGGCCCGCCCTCCGCACGGCCCGGGCCACGCCTGTGGTGGTCGGACTGCGCCCACAAAACGGCGGGCAAACGCAACCGTGCCGCCCTCTCCCGCCCAGCGACCGCCTCTGCCTGTCAATCAGGCAGAGGTGATCGCTAGGCAACGACAGCCGTCGGCTGTCAGCCATGCGCCGGCGCATGTGCAGTTCTGACCTGATCGCTGCGCTGCGAAGAACTGCAGCGAGCAGCGATTATCCTGCCGAGACGCTATCATGGCCTGAGGCTGACCATACAGACATTATCCAGCTGAGACGTTACCATGGCCTGAGGCTGACCATACAGACATTATCCAGCTGAGACGTTACCATGGCCTGAGACTGACCATACAGACATTATCCAGCTGAGACGCTACCATGGCCTGAGACTGACCATACAGACATTATCCAGCTGAGACGTTACCATGGCCTGAGACTGACCATACAGACATTATCCAGCTGAGACGCTACCATGGCCTGAGGCTGACCATACAGACATTATCCAGCTGAGACGCTACCATGGCCTGAGACTGACCATACCGACATTATCCAGCTGAGACGCTACCATGGCCTGAGGCTGACCATACAGACATTATCCAGCTGAGACGCTATCATGGCCTGAGACTGACCATACAGACATTATCCAGCTGAGACGCTACCATGGCCTGAGGCTGACCATACAGACATTATCCAGCTGAGACGCTACCATGGCCTGAGGCTGACCATACAGACATTATCCAGCTGAGACGTTACCATGGCCTGAGGCTGACCATACAGACATTATCCAGCTGAGACGCTACCATGGCCTGAGGCTGACCATACAGACATTATCTCGCTGAGACGTTACCATGGCCTGAGGCTGACCATACAGACATTATCCAGCTGAGACGCTACCATGGCCTGAGGCTGACCATACAGACATTATCCAGCTGAGACGCTACCATGGCCTGAGACTGACCATACAGACATTATCCAGCTGAGACGCTATCATGGCCTGAGGCTGACCATACAGACATTATCCAGCTGAGACGCTATCATGGCCTGAGACTGACCATACAGACATTATCCAGCTGAGACGCTATCATGGCCTGAGGACCATACAGACATTATCCAGCTGAGACGCTACCATGGCCTGAAGACCATACAGACATTATCCAGCTGAGACGCTACCATGGCCTGAGGACCATACAGACATTATCCAGCTGAGACGCTACCATGGCCTGAGGACCATACAGACATTATCCAGCTGAGACGCTACCATGGCCTGAGACTGACCATACAGACATTATCCAGCTGAGACGCTACCATGGCCTGAGGCTGACCATACAGACATTATCCAGCTGAGACGCTACCATGGCCTGAGACTGACCATACAGACATTATCCAGCTGAGACGCTACCATGGCCTGAGGCTGACCATACAGACATTATCCAGCTGAGACGCTATCATGGCCTGAGACTGACCATACAGACATTATCCAGCTGAGACGCTACCATGGCCTGAGGCTGACCATACAGACATTATCCAGCTGAGACGCTACCATGGCCTGAGGCTGACCATACAGACATTATCCAGCTGAGACGTTACCATGGCCTGAGGCTGACCATACAGACATTATCCAGCTGAGACGCTACCATGGCCTGAGGCTGACCATACAGACATTATCCAGCTGAGACGTTACCATGGCCTGAGGCTGACCATACAGACATTATCCAGCTGAGACGCTACCATGGCCTGAGGCTGACCATACAGACATTATCCAGCTGAGACGCTACCATGGCCTGAGACTGACCATACAGACATTATCCAGCTGAGACGCTATCATGGCCTGAGGCTGACCATACAGACATTATCCAGCTGAGACGCTATCATGGCCTGAGACTGACCATACAGACATTATCCAGCTGAGACGCTATCATGGCCTGAGGACCATACAGACATTATCCAGCTGAGACGCTACCATGGCCTGAAGACCATACAGACATTATCCAGCTGAGACGCTACCATGGCCTGAGGACCATACAGACATTATCCAGCTGAGACGCTACCATGGCCTGAGGACCATACAGACATTATCCAGCTGAGACGCTATCATGGCCTGAGACTGGCCATACAGACATTATCCAGCTGAGACGCTACCATGGCCTGAGACTGACCATACAGACATTATCCAGCTGAGACGTTACCATGGCCTGAGGACCATACAGACATTATCCAGCTGAGACGCTATCATGGCCTGAGGCTGACCATACAGACATTATCCAGCTGAGACGCAACCATGGCCTGAGGACCATACAGACATTATCCAGCTGAGACGTTACCATGGCCTGAGGACCATACAGACATTATCCAGCTGAGACGCTACCATGGCCTGAGGACCATACAGACATTATCCAGCTGAGACGTTACCATGGCCTGAGACTGACCATACAGACATTATCCAGCTGAGACGCTACCATGGCCTGAGGCTGACCATACAGACATTATCCGGCTGAGACGCTATCATGGCCTGAGACTGACCATACAGACATTATCCAGCTGAGACGCTACCATGGCCTGAGGACCATACAGACATTATCCAGCTGAGACGCTATCATGGCCTGAGGCTGACCATACAGACATTATCCAGCTGAGACGCTACCATGGCCTGAGGACCATACAGACATTATCCGGCTGAGACGCTATCATGGCCTGAGGCTGACCATACAGACATTATCCAGCTGAGACCCTACCATGGCCTGAGGCTGACCATACAGACATTATCCGGCTGGGACATTACCATGGCCTGAGGCTGACCATACAGACATTATCCAGCTGAGACATTACCATGGCCTGAGGACCATACAGACATTATCCAGCTGAGACGCTACCATGGCCTGAAGACCATACAGACATTATCCAGCTGAGACGTTACCATGGCCTGAGGACCATACAGACATTATCCAGCTGAGACGCTACCATGGCCTGAGGCTGACCATACAGACATTATCCAGCTGAGACGCTACCATGGCCTGAGGCTGACCATACAGACATTATCCAGCTGAGACGCTACCATGGCCCGAGGACCATACAGACATTATCCAGCTGAGACGCTATCATGGCCTGAGGCTGACCATACAGACATTATCCAGCTGAGACGTTACCATGGCCTGAGACTGACCATACAGACATTATCCAGCTGAGACGTTACCATGGCCTGAGGCTGACCATACAGACATTATCCAGCTGAGACGTTACCATGGCCTGAGACTGACCATACAGACATTATCTCGCTGAGACGTTACCATGGCCTGAGACTGACCATACAGACATTATCCAGCTGAGACGTTACCATGGCCTGAGACTGACCATACAGACATTATCCAGCTGAGACGTTACCATGGCCTGAGACTGACCATACAGACATTATCCAGCTGAGACGCTACCATGGCCTGAGGCTGACCATACAGACATTATCCAGCTGAGACGCTACCATGGCCTGAGGCTGACCATACAGACATTATCCAGCTGAGACGTTACCATGGCCTGAGACTGACCATACAGACATTATCCAGCTGAGACGCTACCATGGCCTGAGGCTGACCATACAGACATTATCCAGCTGAGACGCTACCATGGCCTGAGACTGACCATACAGACATTATCCAGCTGAGACGCTACCATGGCCTGAGGCTGACCATACAGACATTATCCAGCTGAGACGCTATCATGGCCTGAGACTGACCATACAGACATTATCCAGCTGAGACGCTACCATGGCCTGAGGCTGACCATACAGACATTATCCAGCTGAGACGTTACCATGGCCTGAGACTGACCATACAGACATTATCCAGCTGAGACGCTACCATGGCCTGAGGCTGACCATACAGACATTATCCAGCTGAGACGCTACCATGGCCTGAGACTGACCATACAGACATTATCCAGCTGAGACGCTACCATGGCCTGAGGCTGACCATACAGACATTATCCAGCTGAGACGCTATCATGGCCTGAGACTGACCATACAGACATTATCCAGCTGAGACGCTACCATGGCCTGAGGCTGACCATACAGACATTATCCAGCTGAGACGCTACCATGGCCTGAGGCTGACCATACAGACATTATCCAGCTGAGACGTTACCATGGCCAGAGGCTGACCATACAGACATTATCCAGCTGAGACGCTACCATGGCCTGAGGCTGACCATACAGACATTATCTCGCTGAGACGCTACCATGGCCTGAGGCTGACCATACAGACATTATCCAGCTGAGACGCTACCATGGCCTGAGACTGACCATACAGACATTATCCAGCTGAGACGCTACCATGGCCTGAGGCTGACCATACAGACATTATCCAGCTGAGACGCTATCATGGCCTGAGGCTGACCATACAGACATTATCCAGCTGAGACGCTATCATGGCCTGAGACTGACCATACAGACATTATCCAGCTGAGACGCTATCATGGCCTGAGGACCATACAGACATTATCCAGCTGAGACACTACCATGGCCTGAGGACCATACAGACATTATCCAGCTGAGACGCTACCATGGCCTGAGGACCATACAGACATTATCCAGCTGAGACGCTACCATGGCCTGAGGACCATACAGACATTATCCAGCTGAGACGCTATCATGGCCTGAGACTGACCATACAGACATTATCCAGCTGAGACGCTACCATGGCCTGAGACTGACCATACAGACATTATCCAGCTGAGACGTTACCATGGCCTGAGGACCATACAGACATTATCCAGCTGAGACGCTATCATGGCCTGAGGCTGACCATACAGACATTATCCAGCTGAGACGCAACCATGGCCTGAGGACCATACAGACATTATCCAGCTGAGACGTTACCATGGCCTGAGGACCATACAGACATTATCCAGCTGAGACGCTACCATGGCCTGAGGACCATACAGACATTATCCAGCTGAGACGTTACCATGGCCTGAGACTGACCATACAGACATTATCCAGCTGAGACGCTACCATGGCCTGAGGCTGACCATACAGACATTATCCGGCTGAGACGCTATCATGGCCTGAGACTGACCATACAGACATTATCCAGCTGAGACGCTACCATGGCCTGAGGACCATACAGACATTATCCAGCTGAGACGCTATCATGGCCTGAGGCTGACCATACAGACATTATCCAGCTGAGACGCTACCATGGCCTGAGGACCATACAGACATTATCCGGCTGAGACGCTATCATGGCCTGAGGCTGACCATACAGACATTATCCAGCTGAGACCCTACCATGGCCTGAGGCTGACCATACAGACATTATCCGGCTGGGACATTACCATGGCCTGAGGCTGACCATACAGACATTATCCAGCTGAGACATTACCATGGCCTGAGGACCATACAGACATTATCCAGCTGAGACGCTACCATGGCCTGAAGACCATACAGACATTATCCAGCTGAGACGTTACCATGGCCTGAGGACCATACAGACATTATCCAGCTGAGACGCTACCATGGCCTGAGGCTGACCATACAGACATTATCCAGCTGAGACGCTACCATGGCCTGAGGCTGACCATACAGACATTATCCAGCTGAGACGCTACCATGGCCCGAGGACCATACAGACATTATCCAGCTGAGACGCTATCATGGCCTGAGGCTGACCATACAGACATTATCCAGCTGAGACGTTACCATGGCCTGAGACTGACCATACAGACATTATCCAGCTGAGACGTTACCATGGCCTGAGACTGACCATACAGACATTATCCAGCTGAGACGCTACCATGGCCCGAGGCTGACCATACAGACATTATCCAGCTGAGACGTTACCATGGCCTGAGGACCATACAGACATTATCCAGCTGAGACGTTACCATGGCCTGAGACTGACCATACAGACATTATCCAGCTGAGACGTTACCATGGCCTGAGACTGACCATACAGACATTATCCAGCTGAGACGTTACCATGGCCTGAGACTGACCATACAGACATTATCCAGCTGAGACGCTACCATGGCCTGAGGCTGACCATACAGACATTATCCAGCTGAGACGCTACCATGGCCTGAAGACTATACAGACATTATCCAGCTGAGACGTTACCATGGCCTGAGACTGACCATACAGACATTATCCAGCTGAGACGTTACCATGGCCTGAGACTGACCATACAGACATTATCCAGCTGAGACGTTACCATGGCCTGAGGCTGACCATACAGACATTATCCAGCTGAGACGCTACCATGGCCTGAGGCTGACCATAAAGACATTATCCAGCTGAGACGTTACCATGGCCTGAGGCTGACCATACAGACATTATCCAGCTGAGACGCTAACATGGCCTGAGGCTGACCATACAGACATTATCCAGCTGAGACGCTACCATGGCCCGAGGCTGACCATACAGACATTATCCAGCTGAGACGTTACCATGGCCTGAGGACCATACAGACATTATCCAGCTGAGACGTTACCATGGCCTGAGGCTGACCATACAGACATTATCCAGCTGAGACGCTACCATGGCCCGAGGCTGACCATACAGACATTATCCAGCTGAGACGCTATCATGGCCTGAGGCTGACCATACAGACATTATCCAGCTGAGACGTTACCATGGCCTGAGGACCATACAGACATTATCCAGCTGGGATGTTACCATGGCCTGAGGCTGACCATACAGACATTATCCAGCTGAGACGTTACCATGGCCTGAGGCTGACCATACAGACATTATCCAGCTGAGACCCTACCATGGCCTGAGGCTGACCATACAGACATTATCAGGCTGGGACGTTACCATGGCCTGAGACTGACCATACAGACATTATCCAGCTGAGACGTTACCATGGCCTGAGGCTGACCATACAGACATTATCCAGCTGAGACGCTACCATGGCCTGAGGACCATACAGACATTATCCAGCTGAGACGCTATCATGGCCTGAGGCTGACCATACAGACATTATCCAGCTGAGACGCTACCATGGCCTGAGGACCATACAGACATTATCCAGCTGAGACGCTATCATGGCCTGAGGCTGACCATACAGACATTATCCAGCTGAGATGCTACCATGGCCTGAGGACCATACAGACATTATCCAGCTGAGACGCTATCATGGCCTGAGGCTGACCATACAGACATTATCCAGCTGAGACCCTACCATGGCCTGAGGCTGACCATACAGACATTATCCGGCTGGGACATTACCATGGCCTGAGGCTGACCATACAGACATTATCCAGCTGAGACGTTACCATGGCCTGAGGACCATACAGACATTATCCAGCTGAGACGCTACCATGGCCTGAAGACCATACAGACATTATCCAGCTGAGACGTTACCATGGCCTGAGGACCATACAGACATTATCCAGCTGAGACGCTACCATGGCCCGAGGCTGACCATACAGACATTATCCAGCTGAGACGCTACCATGGCCTGAGGCTGACCATACAGACATTATCCAGCTGAGACGCTACCATGGCCTGAGGCTGACCATACAGACATTATCCAGCTGAGACGCTACCATGGCCTGAGACTGACCATACAGACATTATCCAGCTGAGACGCTACCATGGCCTGAGGCTGACCATACAGACATTATCCGGCTGGGACGTTACCATGGCCTGAGGACCATACAGACATTATCCAGCTGAGACGTTACCATGGCCTGAGGCTGACCATACAGACATTATCCGGCTGGGACGTTACCATGGCCTGAGGACCATACAGACATTATCCAGCTGAGACGTTACCATGGCCTGAGGACCATACAGACATTATCCAGCTGAGACGCTACCATGGCCTGAGGCTGACCATACAGACATTATCCGGCTGGGACGTTACCATGGCCTGAGGACCATACAGACATTATCCAGCTGAGACGTTACCATGGCCTGAGGCTGACCATACAGACATTATCAGGCTGGGACGTTACCATGGCCTGAGGCTGACCATACAGACATTATCCGGCTGCAGGGGCGGATCCAGGAAAAAATGACAGGGGGGGCACCTTGTGCATTCCGAAGGCGTGCTGTCCCATGAAGGTGCGTGCGGCCTCACAACAAGGGCATGACCTAGCAACAAGGGTCATAGCCTCAAAGGGAACATCGTATTCGTAAGACGGGAAGAGGGTGACACTTTGGAGAGGCAGCGGGTGACAGGAGAGAGAGGGTGATGGGTTTATAGTGACGCAGGGGAGAGGCAGTGGATGAAGGAAACATAGTGGGAGACGGAGAGGCAGTGGGTGACAGAGAGAGGGTGACAGTGAGAGGCAGAGTGGGTAACACCGGGGAAAGGGTGACGAGAAAAAGTGGGTGATGCCAGGGGGAGGTGGCAGTGGGTAACAAGGAGAGGGGGTCAGGGAGAGGCAGTGGGTACCTAAGGTCTCTGTAGGAGTAGGAGGGAGTAGTGAGACATTTGTAGTGAGGTTTACAGAGGCATGAAGGGAAAGATTCACTGGGAAAACAAACATTATACACACGGTATGAGCCGAAATTCACATTATACCATATGGTATGAGCCGAAATTCACATTATACCACACAGTATGAGCCTAAATTCACATTATACCACACGGTATGAGCTGAAATTCACATTATAGCACACAGTATGAGACAAAATTCACATTATAGCACACGGTATGAGACGAAATTCACATTATACCATATGGTATGAGCCGAAATTCACATTATACCACACAGTATGAGCCTAAATTCACATTATACCATATGGTATGAGCCGAAATTCACATTATACCACACAGTATGAGCCTAAATTCACATTATACCATATGGTATGAGCCGAAATTCACATTATACCACACAGTATGAGCCTAAATTCACATTATACCACACGGTATGAGCTGAAATTCACATTATAGCACACAGTATGAGACAAAATTCACATTATAGCACACGGTATGAGACGAAATTCACATTATACCACACGGTATGAGCTGAAATTCACAGTATAGCACACAGTATGAGACGAAATTCACATTATAGCACACAGTATGAGACGAAATTCACATTATAGCACATGGTATGAGCTGATATTCACATTATAGCACACAGTATGAGCCAAAATTCACATTATACCACAAGGTATGCATACACATATACTGTTTTTCCTTAATACAAACAGTATATGTTTCCAAGCAACATATACTGTTTATACCTAAAGATGAACTGACCTCCTCTGCGAGCTTCAGATGGCGGCAATGGGGAGGCAGGGAGCGGGCCACCCACTCAGACGGGTCTCCTCTGCTCTATGCTCCACGCGGTAGTGGCGACTGGCGAGCGTCCTGCCCCAGCAGGGCCGGATTAAGGTTTGAGGGGGCCCTTGGACAACAAACTTGTAGGGGTCCCTATTAACATAATTGTGTTACAAAAAAGTGTATATATATATATATATATATATACACACACACACACACACACTGTGGAATCTACTGTATGTATACATTTATTTTCATAGAGAGAAGGGGGATCAGAGAGAAGGTTTGATTGCACTTATATCCTTGTAAAATGTAATTTATTGGTATTTTGTAAAATAACCTGATTGGTTGGAGAAGACAGGGAGGGCTTACCCCCCTGTGGTACTGTGTGGAAAACTGACATAAAAAGGAGACCTGCGTGCCTCCAGAGTGTATTGTAACATCTTCTTCTGCTGAAAAGATCTTGATTGTATGCTGTTGCCCCTAGCAATAGGGAGGAGCCTTTTTAAAGGTTATTTGAGCAATAAACACCTTTGCCTCAAGAAGACTGCTTCATCTTGTGACCTACAGGGTTAGGCCAAACCTAGCCCCGTTCTCCGGCTGTCCAGGGAAGCACCTGACGTCTCCAAGCTCCGCCTTCCGCCAGCTACCGGTAGAGGCCTAGCAAGTGGCTAGTGGGGATTCGTCAGCACCACACAGCTGTGGTAAAGCAGTGCGTCGGCACATACAGAGCAGAACCGTGGTTCCAAACGCCACGGCAGGTTAGGAGTTTGGTGGTGGCAGCGAGAACCCGCCCACAGCGCAGTGGGTGGAGTCAGTAACAGGCGGTTACTGACGGTAAGCGGGAATCCCCTATGTGGTCAGGCCTCGTGCGGCTTGACCTTCCATTCTGTGCACAGTCAACGGGACGCGGAAACTGCGAGTGCTTCCGTACGGTATCGTCCTGTCACAAGGAGGTTTAGGACAGCAAAGAGAAGGGCGTTTGGGACAGCACAGAGAAGGGGAATTAGGGTAGGGATCACAGAGAAGGGCATTTGGGACAGCACAGAGAAGGGGAATTAGGGTAGGGATCACAGAGAAGGGCATTTGGGACAGCACAGAGAAGGGGAATTAGGGTAGGGATCACAGAGAAGGGGATTTAGGACATTACAGAGAAGGGGTTTTGGGACAGCACAGAGAAGGGGATTTAGGACAGTACAGAAAAGGGGGTTTAGGGTAGGGATCACAGAGAGCCTTACTCTAAAGGACACCCATCTTGTGGCCAACAGCTCAGATTTCCCACTCCAGCAGCCTGAGAGCGCCGGGAGGTGCGGTGTGCTGTGGACCAGTGTCCTCTGCATTCCTTGCCTTGATTGGCCGCAGCTGCTGGGGAGGGGACGGGGACTGTTGGGAGAACATTAACTGGAGGCTGGATCGCAGGCAGCAAAATGCTGTCCTACCCTCCATTAATATAGGATTTGTGGGCGCCCAGCACAGTTTGTACATATTGTAATGAACGGCATGATGCTCTGCCGCTCATTACATATGCACGAACACACAAGAACGAGCCGCGACGCGTACCGCTGCAGGCAGCAGTGATACAGCGACGCCGGCTCTATCGTGGCCAGAGCACCCTCTGCGACTCCGAGTGGAGGAGAGAAGGGGAAAGCCTCTCCTCTCCTCGGAGTCTTCTGGCTTTACTACAGCCGGCTGCAGCGCAATGTAATGAGTCAGTCTGACTCATTAGTGCTGCCGCCGCTGCTACGAGACCCTTCATCGCGGCGGGCGCCATCTGCGCCGCCGCTTCTTTTTAAATGGGACTGCTGTGTTGTCGTTTGTTTAAAGTGCCAGACATGACAGGGGGGGCACGGGCCCGCGTGCCCCCCCTGGATCCGCCACTGTCCGGCTGGGACGTTACCATGGCCTGAGGCTGATCATATAGACATTATCCAGCTGAGACGTTACCATGGCCTGAGGACCATACAGACATTATCCAGCTGAGACGCTACCATGGCCTGAGGCTGACCATACAGACATTATCCAGCTGAGACGCTACCATGGCCTGAAGACCATACAGACATTATCCAGCTGAGATGCTACCATGGCCTGAAGACCATACAGACATTATCCAGCTGAGACGCTACCATGGCCTGAAGACCATACAGACATTATCCAGCTGAGACGCTACCATGGCCTGAAGACCATACAGACATTATCCAGCTGAGATGCTACCATGGCCTGAAGACCATACAGACATTATCCAGCTGAGATGCTACTATGGCCTGAGGCTGACCATACAGACATTATCCGGCTGGGACGTTACCGTGGCCTGAGGCTGACCATACAGACATTATCCAGCTGAGACGTTACCATAACCTGAGGATGACCATATAGACATTATCCAGCTGAGACGTTACCATGACCTGAGTATGACCATATAGACATTATCCAGCTGAGACTGGAACATGGGAACATTCCAGTCTGGCTTCCGTCCTCTCCACTCCACTGAAACTGCCCTTACAAAAGTATGCAATGACCTCCATGCTGCTAAATCTAAGGGATACTACTCTACTTATTCTACTGGATCTCTCTGCTGCTTTTGACACTGTGGACCATCCTCTCCTACTGCAAATCCTTCACTCCATTGGCCTGCATGACACTGCCATCTCTTGGCTGTCTTCCTACCTTTCTGACCGTTCATTCTCTGTCTCCTCTCATGACTCCACCTCCCCTCACTTCCACTAACTATAGGGGTACCTCAAGGTTCTGTCCTTGGTCCTCTTCTCTCTCTCTATACATCCTCACTAGGTAAGCTCATTAGTTCTTTTGGTTTCCAATATCATCTCTATGCTGATGACACTCAAATCTATCTTTCCTCTCCAGACCTCTCCCCTGCTCTCCTCACTCGTATCTCCAACTGTCTCTCTGCTACCTCTTCCTGGATGTCCCAGCGCTTTCTTAAACTTAACATGTATAAGACCGAGCTGATCATCTTCCCTCCCTCCCGCATAACCTCACCTCCTACAATCTCATTATCTATTGATGGCACTACTATCTCCTCTAGCCCCCAAGTGCGCTGTCTTGGAGTAATCCTTAACTCCTCCCTCTCCTTCAAACCACACATTCAGCACCTCTCACAAACCTGCCGTTTTCATCTAAAAAATATTTCCAGGATTAGACCCTTTCTGACCCAGGATGCTACTAAGACTCTTATCCACTCACTGGTCATCTCCAGACTGGACTACTGTAATCTCCTCCTGACAGGCTTTCCTGACAAATACCTCTCTCCACTCCAATCTATCCTCAATGCTGCTGCCTGGCTCATTTTCCTCACTAAAACGCACTACGTCCACCTCTCCTCTCTTACTAGACCTTCACTGGCTCCCCTTCCCTTTCAGAATCCATTTCAAGCTTCTCACACTCACTTACAAAGCCCTCACCCACTCCTCTCCCATCTACATCTCTGACCTTATCTCCCTTTACACTCCCACCCGTCCTCTTCGCTCTGCTAATACACGCTGACTCTCCTGCCTGCTGATTACTTCCTCCCACTCCTACCTCCAAGATTTCTCACGCGCTTCACCACTTCTCTGGAATTCCCTACCTCTCCCCCTCAGACTCTCCAACTCTCTACAGAACTTCAAACGGGATCTCAAGACCCACTTCTTCACCAAACACAGCCAAATCTCATCCTAAACCTCTGTTCCACGCTCTCTATGTACCCCATCTGTGTCACCCCTGTCTGTCTACCCATCCCCTTTAGAATGTAAGCTCTCACGAGCAGGGCCCTCTTCCCTCATGTGCTTATCCTTTTCCTACTTTAATAATCTTCAACTGCACCAAATCCATCAGTCTTCTGCCACCGGATACTTATTCCAGTGTCATCTGCTGATGTAACTATGTTTATTTACCCTGTACTTGTCCTATATTGTCGTCAACTGTAAGTTGCTGTTTTCCTGCTTGATTATTTGTTTATGTACTCTGTAATTGGGCGCGGCGGAACCCTTATAAATAAAGGATAATAATAATAATAATAATAATCATCATCTTTATATAACTGAGAGAACCAGCATCACCAGCAGGTAAACCAGGGTCATGTGGTCATTCTTGGTGTAAGCAGTAATAAACATAATAAAAGGTTCCTTACCTGGGTGACCTTTTCTGTCACGTTGTGCGTCCGGTCCTTTAACTTGGAGGGTGCGATGATCTCCTTCTCATTGGAGGGCGAGGTGAGGAATGAGTCTCCCTTAAAGTCCACAAAATTAAGGGTGATTTGGGGTATTTTGCTAATCGTTCTATACTTCATGAGATCAGAATCTGAGGTGGAGTTCAGGAGGCTGACTCGGACGCTGTTCATGGCACCTGCAGAAGAAGAACCTGCTTAGATCTAGTAGTCGCTGATCTGACAGAAAGACCATATCAAAATGATGCATTCAGCCTGGTCGTCTGATCATCAGGGGAACACCCCAAAGCAATCCTGTGTTTTCTATTTTCAGAACAGTCCAATCTACTCTGACCAGAATACAATGAAAGAAGAGGCTGTGAGGGCTTTATAAATAGTGCTGGACACATGAAGAAGCCTGTGAGGGGTATACAGTGCTGGAAACATGAATAGGCCTATGAGGGTTTTATAGTGCTGGACACAAGAAGAGGATTGTGAGGGCTTAATAGTGCTGGACACATGAAGAAGCCTGTGAGGGGTATACAGTGCTGGAAACATGAATAGGCCTATGAGGGTTTTATAGTGCTGGACACAAGAAGAGGCTTGTGAGGGCTTTATAGTGCTGGACACATGAAGAAGCCTGTGAGGGGTATACAGTGCTGGAAACATGAATAGGCCTATGAGGGTTTTATAGTGCTGGACACAAGAAGAGGCTTGTGAGGGCTTTATAGTGCTGGACACATGAAGAAGCCTGTGAGGGGTATACAGTGCTGGAAACATGAATAGGCCTATGAGGGTTTTATAGTGCTGGACACAAGAAGAGGCTTTTGATGGTTAAGGCCCGTATTCACGGGCAGTTCTGGGGAGAGATGTGTGCTGAGCGTGCGGGGGTGGGTGAGGGGCGCTCATTTCACCCTGCTAGATTGGGCTGCGCATTGCTATCGCTGTGGGGGGTACACACGGAGAGATCATGCTAAAAATCTAAGCAATCTAGTCAGATTGCTTACATTATCGCTCCGTGAGTACCCCCCTTTAGCGAGCTGCCCACATGAAGAAAAGATCCACTGGGGTTATATAGAGCTGGACACATGAAGATGCGATCTGTGAGGGGTACTGTATATAGTTTTGGACACATGAAGAAGAGACCTATTAGGGTTGTAGAGTGCTGGACATAGGAATGAGAGACCGGTGTGGGGTATGTAGAGCTGGACACATGAAGAGACCTATGAGGGTTATACAGTGCTGGACACATGAATAAGAGCCTGTTAGGATTATACTGGCCATATGAATGAGAGACCTGTGAGGGGTATACAGTGCTGGAATCATGACTGGGCCTATGAGGGTTTTATAGTGCTGGACACAAGAGGAGACTTGTGAGGGTTAGAGAGCTGCCCCCATGAAGAAAAGATCCACTGGGGTTATATAGAGCTGGACACATGAAGATGCCATCTGTGAGGGGAACATAGCGCTGGACACATGAAGAAGAGACCTGTGAGGGGAACATAGCGCTGGACACATGAAGAAGAGACCTGTGAGGGGAACATAGCGCTGGACACATGAAGAAGAGACCTGTGAGGGTTATATAGTTAGTCGCAAAGTAATACAATACTACACACAAGCAGATCCTGCTGATTAAAATGATATGCAGCCTATGTTCTGTGTGTGACTGCAGCTGCATCTGCACACGAACACTGTAGCATAGCGTTTTTTATGCAGATACAGTTGCAGTCACGCACACAGAATATAGGCATGCTGCATATCCTATTACTGACACTGTAACGTAGCATTCCGTATGCAAATACAGCCGCAGTCACACACAGAATAGAGACATGCCGCATATCCTATTACTGACACTGTAACGTAGCATTCCATATGCAGATACAGCCGCAGTCACACACAGAATATAGACATGCTGCATATAATATTACTGACACTGTAACATAACATTCCGTATGCAGATACAGCCACAAATAGAGTATACACATGCCGCATATCATATTACTGACACTGTAACGTAGCATTCCGTATGCAGATACAGCCACAAATAGAGTATACACATGCCGCATATCATATTACTGACACTGTAACGTAGCATTTTGTATGCAGATACAGCCACAGTCACACACAGAATATAGACATGCCTCATATCATATTACTGACACTGTAACGTAGCATTCCGTATGCAGATACAGCCACAGTCACACACAGAATATAGACATGCCGCAACTTTAGGCCACTTCACGGCTGCTCTATTACTGGAGGTCCCTAACTAAGCATAAGTACAGGGCTTGGACCCCACAAAGTCGGCTCAGGCCCGTCCACCTTAGGGCAGCACGCCATTAAGATACTAAAGTGTTAATAAGAAAGAAGCAGAAGCTATGGGTTAGAAAGTGCTACAAAAATAAGGGTTTTAATAAAATACCCAAAAGAGTAATAGTAGTGGAAAAATAGGAGTGTTACATAAGTGCTAAATAAATATTATGGCGTGCTACCCCAAGGTAGCCCAGTCACACCAGGCCTGGGGGGTACCACTCCCCAAACTCACACATAGCATAATAATAGTAATAATAATAATAATAATAACATCCACTATGGGTCATACTATTGTTTAATGGACGGCCACATGATAATGGCACATACAAAACATATCCAGATTGAGAGCTAGCTTACCTGGAGGCACCCCTGTATCCTCCAAATGGCACCACAGGACCCAGCATGCCCTCCTAATGCTGGCTCCATCTGTGCCTCACTGAACTGCCTTTAGAATGTAAGCTCTCACGAGCAGGGCCCTCTTCCCTCATGTGCTTATCCTTTCTTACTTTAATAATCTTCAACTGTACCACATCCAGCAGTCTTCTGCCACCTGATACTTATTCCAGTGTCATCTGCTGATGTAACTATGTTTATTTACCCTGTACTTGTCCTATATTGTCGTCAACTGTAAGTTGCTGTTTTCCTGTTTGATTATTTGTTTATGTGCTCTGTAATTGGGCGCTGCGGAACCCTTGTGGCGCCATATAAATAAAGAAGAATAATAATAATAATAATAATAAATAGTGGCAAACTGCTCTAATCAAGCTGGTAACAATCCCCAGGTGCTGCGGGAGGGGGTTACTCTAGACAAGAAAAACAAAAGGGATTTTTCCCACGCACTCTGCTGGCTGTTAGTAAGAAGAACTATATACTATGTAATAATAGAAAATGTAGAGCTCTTTGTTACATATGTTTTGCAAAAGATATGATAAGCCTCCAGGCCACTTCACGGCTGCTCTATTACTGGAGGTCCCTAACTAAGCATAAGTCCAGGGCTTGGACCCCACAAAGTCGGCTCAGGTCCGACCACCCCAGGACAGCGCACCATTGAGATACTAAAGTGTTAATGTGTGTTAATAAGAAAGAAGCAGAAGTTATGGGTTAGAAAGTGCTACAAGTGGTGCTAAGGGTGTTAATAAAATACTCAGAGTAATATTAGTGGAAAAATAGGAGTGTTACATAAGTGCTAAATAAATATTATGGCGTGCTACCCCAAGGTTTCCCAGTCACACCAGACCAGATATGTTTTGTATGTGCCATTATCATGTGGCCGTACATTAGGCAATAGTATGACCCATAGTGGATGTTATTATTATGCTGTGTGTGAGTTTGGGGAGTGGTACCCCCCAGGCCTGGTGTGACTGGGCTACCTTGGGGTAGCACGCCATAATATTTATTTAGCACTTATGTAACACTCCTATTTTTCCACTACTATTACTCTTTTGAGTATTTTATTAACACCCTTATTTTTGTAGCACTTTCTAACCCATAGCTTCTGCTTCTTTCTTATTAACACTTTAGTATCTTAATGGTGTGCTGTCCTGGGGTGGTCAGGCCTGAGCCGACTTTGTGGGGTCCAAGCCCTGGACTTATACTTAGTTAGGGACCTCCAGCAATAGAGCAGCCGTGAAGGGGCCTGGAGGCTTATCATATCTTTTGCAAAACATATGTATCGAAGAGCTCTACATTTCTCTAACGTCCTAGAGGATGCTGGGACTCCGTAAGGACCATGGGGATAGACGGGCTCCGCAGGAGACATGGGCACTTTAAGAAAGACTTTGACTCTGGGTGTGCACTGGCTCCTCCCTCTATGCCACGCCTCCAGACCTCAGTTTGATACTGTGCCCAGAGGAGACTGGGTGCATTACAGGGAGCTCTCCTGCGTTTCCTGCTAAGAAAGTATTTTAATTAGGTTTTTTATTTTCAGGGAGCTCTGCTGGCAACAGACTCCCTGCATCGTGGGACTGAGGGGAGAGAAGCAGCCCTACTCTCTGAGTTTCAAGGTCCTGTTTCTTAGGCTACTGGACACCATTAGCTCCAGAGGGAGTCGGAACACAGGTCTCACCCTGGAGTTCGTCCCAGAGCCGCGCCGCCGTCCTCCTCGCAGAGCTAGAAGATAGAAGCCAGGTGAGTATGAGAAGTAAGAAGGCTTCAAAGGCGGCAGAAGACTTTGTGATCTTCACTGAGGTAACGCACAGCACTGCAGCTGTGCGCCATTGCTCCCATACACCTCTCACACTCCGGTCACTGTAAAGGTGCAGGGTGCCGGGGGTGCGCCCTGGGCAGCAATATAAACCTCTGTTATGGCATAAACACAGATATACATGTACAGCTGGGCACTGTACATGTATATAAAGAGCCCCCGCCATGTTTTTGAATAATTTGAGCGGGACAGAAGCTCGCCGCCGAGGGGGCGGGGCTTCTCCCTCAGCACTCACCAGCGCCATTTTTCTCCACAGCACAGCGCTGAGAGGAAGCTCCCTGGACTCTCCCCTGCTTACTCACGGTGACAGAGGATTTTCAAGAGGGGGGGGGGGGGGGCACATAATTGGCGCATATACATACATAAAGGCGCTACTGGGGAAACATTCTGTTTTTTTCCTGTATTATATAGCGCTGGGGTGTGTGCTGGCATACTCTCTCTCTGTCTCTCCAAAGGGCCTGGTGGGGAACTGTCTTCAGATAAGAGCTTCCCTGTGTGTGGGGTGTGTCGGTACACGTGTGTCGACATGTATGAAGTGGAAGGCTCACCTAAAGAGGAGGGGGAGTGTATGAATGTCAGATCTCCGTCGGCAGCGCCGACACCGGACTGGATGGAGATGTGGAATGTCTTGAGTGCTAGTGTAAATTTATTACACAAGAGATTAGACAAGACTGAGGCTAGGGTACAGTCAGGTAGTCAGACCATGCCTGTCCCTGTGTCACCGGGACCTTCCGGGTCTCAGAAGCGCCCATTGTCCCAAATAATGGACACAGATACCGACACGGATTCAGACTCCAGTGTCGACTATGAGGAGGCAAAATTACAGCCAAAAGTGGCTAAGGGCATTCGATATATGATTATTGCAATAAAAGATATTTTGCATATTACTGAGGAACCCCCTGTCCCTGACACGAGGGTACACATGTATAAAGAGAAAAAGCCTGAGGTCACTTTTCCATCCTCGTATGAGCTGAGCGAGCTGTGCGAAAAGGCTTGGGAATCTCCAGACAAGAGGCTGCAGATTCCCATAAGGATTCTTATGGAGTATCCTTTCCCGCAAACGGATAGGATACGATGGGAGTCTTCTCCTAAGGTGGACAAGGCTTTAACACGTTTATCAAAGAAGATAGCGCTGCAATCCCAGGATACGGCTACCCTCAAGGATGCTGCTGATCGCAGACAGGAGGTTACCATGAAGTCCATTTACACACATTCAGGTACAATTCTTAGACCGGCAATGGCGTCGGCCTGGGTTTGTAGTGCTGTCGCAGCATGGACAGACTCCTTATCTACGGAAATTGAGACCCTAGATAAGGATACCATTTTAATGACCCTAGGGCATATAAAAGATGCTGCGTTATATATGAGGGATGCTCAAAGAGACATTTGTTTGCTAAGTTCCAGAATAAACGCTATGTCTGTTTCTGCTAGGCGAGTCTTATGGACCCGACAGAGGACGGGTGATGCCGACTGAAAGAGGCATATGGAGTCTTTGCCTTACATAGGTGAGGAGTTATTTGGAGAGGGCCTCTCGGACCTCGTCTCCACAGCTACGGCAGGTAAATCTAATTTTTTGCCTTATGTTCCCTCACAGCTTAAGAAAGCGCCTCATTATCAAATGCAGTCCTTTCGTTCGAATAAAAGCAAAAGAGTACGAGGATCGTCCTCTCTTGCCAGAGGTAAGGGCAGAGGAAAAAAGCTGCACAACACAGCTAGTTCCCAGGAGCAGAAGTCCTCCCCGGCCTCTGCAAAATCCACCGCATGACGCTGGGGCTTCCCTGGGGGAGTCCGCTCAAGTGGGGGCATGTCTTCGACTTTTCAGCCACATCTGGGTTCATTCACGGGTGGATCCCTGGGCAATAGAAATTGTTTCTCAGGGATACAAGCTGGAATTCGAAGAGGTGCCTCCTCGCCGGTTTTTCAAATCGGCTCTACCTGCGGCTCCCTCAGAGAGGGAGTTAGTGTTGAATGCAATACAAAAATTGTATCTTCAACAGGTAGTGGTCAAGGTTCCTCTACTGCAACAAGGAAAGGGTTATTACTCAACCCTGTTTGTGGTTCCGAAACCGGACGGTTCGGTCAGACCCATTTTGAATTTAAAATCCCTGAACCTATACTTGAAAAGGTTCAAATTCAAGATGGAATCGCTCAGGGCGGTCATCGCCAGCCTGGAAGGGGGGGATTTTATGGTTTCCCTGGACATAAAGGATGCATACCTTCATGTTCCAATATTTCCTCCTCATCAGGCGTCCCTGAGATTTGCTGTACAAGATTGTCATTACCAATTTCAGACGTTGCCGTTTGGGCTTTCAACGGCCCCGAGGATTTTCACCAAGGTAATGGCGGAAATGATGGTGCTCCTGCGCAAGCAAGGGGGTCACAATTATCCCATACTTGGACGATCTCCTCATAAAAGCGAGATCTCGGGAGAAGTTACTGGACAGCTTGTCTCTGTCTTTGAAGGTGTTACAGCAACACGGCTGGATTCTCAATATCCCGAAGTCACAGTTGGTTCCTACGACGCGTCTGACCTTCTTGGGCTTGATTCTGGACACAGACCAGAAGAAGGTTTTTCTTCCAATGGAAAAAGCTCAGGAACTCATGACTCTGGTCAGGAACCAATTGAAGCCAAAACAGGTGTCAGTGCATCACTGCACTTGAGTCCTGGGGAAAATGGTGGCATCGTACGAAGCCATTCCCTTCGGCAGATTCCATGCGAGGATCTTCCAATGGGACCTACTGGACAAGTGGTCCGGGTCACATCTACAAATGCATCAGAGGATCACCCTGTCCCCCAGAGCAAGGGTGTCTCTCCTGTGGTGGCTGCAGAGTGCTCACCTCCTAGAGGGTCGCAGGTTTGGCATTCAGGACTGGATCCTGGTGACCACAGACGCAGATCTCCGAGGTTGGGGAGCAGTCACACAGGGAAGAAATTTCCAAGGTCTTTGGTCGAGTCTAGAGACGTGTCTCCACATCAACATCCTGGAGTTGAGGGCCATATACAACGCCCTACGTCAAGCGGAGACCTTACTTCGCGGCAAACCAGTTCTGATTCAGTCGGACAATGTCACAGCAGTAGCTCATGTAAACCGCCAAGGCGGCACAAGGAGCAGGGTGGCAATGGCGGAAGCCACCAGGATTCTACGCTGGGCGGAAAATCATGTAAACGCACTGTCAGCAGTGTTCACTCCGGGAGTGGACAACTGGGAAGCAGACTTCATCAGCAGACACGACCTGCATCCGGGAGAGTGGGGACTTCATCAGGAAGTCTTCGCGCAGATCGCAGGTCTGTGGGAACTCCCCTAGATAGACATGATGGCGTCCCGTCTCAACACAAAGTTAAAAAGGTATTGCGCCAGGTCAAGAGATCCTCAGGCGATAGCTGTGGACGCCCTGGTGACACCGTGGGTGTTTCGGTCGGTCTATGTGTTTCCTCCTCTTCCTCTTATACCCAAGGTGTTGAGAATTATAAGACAAAGAAGAGTGAGAACAATCCTCATTGTTCCAGATTGGCCACGAAGGACTTAGTATCCGGATCTACATGAATTGCTCACAGAAGATCCGTGGCCTCTTTCTATAAGACAGGACCTGCTGCAGCAGGGGCCCTGTCTGTTCCAAGACTTACCGCGGCTGCGTTTCACGGCATGGCGGTTGAACGCCGGAACCTAGCGGAAAAAGGTATTCCGGATGAGGTCATTCCTACGCTAATAAAGGCTAGGAAGGACGTGACATCAAAACATTATGACCGAATATGGAGAAAATATGTTTCTTGGTGTGAGGCCAGGAATGCTCCTACGGAGGAATTCCATCTGGGTCGTCTCCTTCACTTCCTGCAAACTGGAGTGAATTTGGGCCTAAAATTAGGCTCCATAAAAGTTCAGATTTCGGCCTTATCCATTTTCTTTCAAAAAGAATTGGCCTCTCTACCTGAAGTACAGACTTTTGTAAAGGGAGTACTGCATATTCAGCCTCCTTTTGTACCTCCGGTGGCGCCTTGGGACCTTAACGTGGTGTTAAGTTTCCTTAAGTCACATTGGTTTGAACCACTCAAAACGGTGGAGTTAAAATATCTCACTTGGAAGGTGGTCTTGTTGTTAGCCTTGGCTTCGGCTAGGCGAGTTTCGGAATTGGCGGCTTTATCACATAAAAGCCCCTATCTGGTTTTCCATATGGATAGAGCGGAGTTGCGGACCCGTCCTCAATTCCTACCTAAGGTGGTCTCATCCTTTCATATGAACCAACCTATTGTCGTGCCTGTGGCTACTCATGACTTGGAGGATTCCGAGTCCCTTGATGTGGTCAGGGCTTTGAAAATTTACATGGCCAGAACGGCTCGGGTCAGAAAAACAGAAGCACTGTTTGTCCTGTATGCGACCAACAAGGTTGGCGGCCCTGCTTCAAAGCAGACTATTGCTCCCTGGATCTGTAACACGATCCAGCAAGCGCATTCTACGGCAGGATTGCCGTTACCAAAATCGGTTAAGGCCCATTCCACTAGGAAGGTGGTCTCGTCTTGGGCGGCTGCCTGAGGGGTCTCGGCACTACAGCTGTGCCGAGCTGCTACTTGGTCGGGTTCAAACACCTTTGCAAAGTTTTATAAGTTTGATACCCTGGCTGAGGAGGACCTCCTGTTTGCTCATTCGGTGCTGCAGAGTCATCCGCACTCTCCCGCCCGTTTGGGAGCTTTGGTATAATCCCCATGGTCCTTACGAAGTCCCAGCATCCTCTAGGACGTTAGAGAAAATAAGATTTTACTTACCGGTAAATCTATTTCTCGTAGTCCGTAGAGGATGCTGGGCGCCCGTCCCAAGTGCGGACTTCTTCTGCAAGACTTGTATATAGTTATTGCTTAAATAAGGGTTATGTTATAGTTTCATCGGTTTTGGACCAAAACTATGTTGTTTTTCATAATGGGGGTCATTCCGAGTTGTTCGCTCGCAAGCTGCTTTTAGCAGCTTTGCACACGCTAAGCCGCCGCCTACTGGGAGTGAATCTTAGCTTATCAAAATTGCGAACGAAAGATTAGCAGAATTGCGAATAGACACTTCTTAGCAGTTTCTGAGTAGCTCCACACTTACTCGGCATCTGCGATCAGTTCAGTGCTTGTCGTTCCTGGTTTGACGTCACAAACACACCCAGCGTTCGGCCAGACACTCCTCCGTTTCTCCAGCCACTCCCGCGTTTTTCCCAGAAACGGTAGCGTTTTTTCGCACACACCCATAAAACGGCCTGTTTCCGCCCAGAAACACCCACTTCCTGTCAATCACATTACGATCACCAGAACGAAGAAAAAACCTCGTAATGCCGTGAGTAAAATACCTAACTGCATAGCAAATTTACTTGGCGCAGTCGCACTGCGGACATTGCGCATGCGCATTAGCGACTAATCGCTCCGTTGCGACAAAAAAATAACGAGCGAACAACTCGGAATGACCCCCCAATGTTAACTGGTTAGTTTAACACAAGTTATATGGTATGATTGGTGTGGGCTGGTATGAATCTTGCCCTTGGATTAACAAAATCCTTTCCTCGTACTGTCCGTCTCCTCTGGGCACAGTTTCTCTAACTGAGGTCTGGAGGAGGGGCATAGAGGGAGGAGCCAGTGCACACCCAGATCTAAAGTCTTTCTTAAAGTGCCCATGTCTCCTGCGGAGCCCGTCTATCCCCATGGTCCTTACGGAGTCCCAGCATCCTCTACGGACTACGAGAAAAAGATTTACCGGTAGGTTTAAAATCTAATTTTTCTATTATTTCATAATATATACTTCTTCTTACTAACAGCCAGCTGAGTGCGTGGGAAAAATCCCTTTTGTTTTTCTTGCATATCACTTTAATCAGCAGGATCTGCTTGTGTGTCTTATTGCATTACATTGCATCTAAGGTGCATTTTCGCGGTGGGAGAAAAAAACACAAAAAGTCGCTCGGCACTACCGAGTCACATGGGGGAAGCAGTTATGATACCGCCACTCGGGATACCAGCGATCAGAATGCCGACGCCGGAATCCCAACAAGCAGTACAATGCCGACCGTGGAATACTGGCAAGATCACGACACCTACAGAGGAAGAATATAATCTGCCACTGTGCCCGCAAGGGTCTTTCAAACGCTCGACCAATACCAGCATACTATTGAGCCGGATGCCACTGTCGGTATACTGCCGGTCAGCGGTAATTCATACTGAACCCTCACACGGCACTCATGCATTATGTGTAACGTGACTTGTAGCGCACGGAGCAAAGATATAAGAGGATACATCTGTAGCTCTGGACACAGGAAGAAAAGCCCTATGAGGGTTATATAGTGCTGGACACATGAATAAGAGCCTGTAAGGATTATAGTGACCATATGAATGAGAGACCTGTGAGGGGTATGTAGAGCTGGACACATGAAGAAGAGACCTATGAGGGCTGTATAGTGCTGGACATCGAGAGATATATAGCACTAAACACATGAAGAAGCAGCCTGCAAGGATTATACAGTGGCGACACATAAAGAGGGAACCTATGAGTGTTATAAAGTGCTGGACATATGAATGAGTGACCTGTGAGGGGTATATAGTGCTGGACACATGAAGAAGAGACCTGCGAGGGTTATATAGTGCTGGACACATGAAGAAGCTAGACCTGTAAGGGTTATATAGTGCTGGACACATGAAGAAGCTACACCTGGAAGGGTTATACAGTGCTGGATATATGAATGAGTGACCTGTGAGGGGTATATAGTGCTGGACACATGAAGAAGAGACCTGCAAGGGTAATATAGTGCTGGACACATGAAGAAGCTAGAACTGTAAGGGTTATATAGTGCTGGACACATGAAGAAGCTAGAACTGTAAGGGTTATATAGTGCTGGACACATGAAGAAGCTACACTTGGAAGGGTTATATAGTGCTGGACATATGAATGAGTGAC
Organism: Pseudophryne corroboree; assembly: GCF_028390025.1. NCBI lineage: Eukaryota > Metazoa > Chordata > Amphibia > Anura > Myobatrachidae > Pseudophryne > Pseudophryne corroboree. The sequence continues at coordinate 845,685,813 of NC_086448.1, forward strand.
CTGTGAGGGGTACATAGTACTGGACACATGAAGAAGAGACCTGCAAGGGTTATATAGTGCTGGACACATGAAGAAGCTAGACCTGTAAGGGTTATATAGTGCTGGACACATGAAGAAGCTAGACCTGCAAGGGTTATATAGTGCTGGGCATATGAATGAGAGACCTGTGAGAGCTATATAGTGCTGGACACATGAAGAAGCTAGACCTGCAAGGGTTATACAGTGCTGGGCATATGAATGAGAGACCTGTGAGAGGTATATAGTGCTGGACACATGAAGAAGCTAGACCTGTAAGGGTTATATAGTGCTGGACACATGAAGAAGCTAGACCTGCAAGGGTTATACAGTGCTGGGCATATGAATGAGAGACCTGTAAGGGTTATATAGTGCTGGACACATGAAGAAGCTAGACCTGCAAGGGTTATACAGTGCTGGGCATATGAATGAGAGACCTGTGACAGGTATATAGTGACAGGTATATAGTGCTGGACACATGAAGAAGAGACCTGCAAGGGTTGTACAGTGCTGGACACATGAAGAAGAGACCTGCAAGTGTTATATAGTGCTGGACACATGAAGAAGAGACCTGTAATGGTTATATATTACTGTACACATGGAGAATAGACCCGTGAGGGTTATATAGTGCTGGACACATGAAGAAGCTACACCTGGAAGGGTTATACAGTGCTGGGCATATGAATGAGAGACCTGCGAGGGTTATATAGTGCTGGACACATGAAGTAGAGAGCTGCAAGGGTTATATAGTGCTGGACACATGAAGAAGCTAGACCTATAAGGGTTATATAGTGCTGGACACATGAAGAAGCTAGACCTGCAAGGGTTATACAGTGCTTGACATATGAATGAGAGACATGTGAGAGGTATATAGTGCTGGACACATGAAGAAAAGACCTGCGAGGGTTATATAGTGCTGGACACATGATGAAGCTACACCTGTAAGGGTTATACAGTGCTGGGCATATGAATGAGAGACCTGTGAGAGGTATATAGTGCTGGACACATGAAGAAAAGACCTGCAAGGGTTATATAGTGCTGGACACATGAAGAAGCTAGACCTGTAAGGGTTATACAGTGCTGGGCATATGAATGAGAGACCTGTGAGAGGTATATAGTGCTGGACACACGAAGAAGAGACCTGCAAGGGTTGTACAGTGCTGGACACATGAAGAAGAGACCTGCGAGTGTTATATAGTGCTGGACACATGAAGAAGAGACCTGTAATGGTTATATATTACTGGACACATGGAGAATAGACCCGTGAGGGTTTTATATTGCTGGACACATGAAGAAGCTACACCTGGAAGGGTTAACAGTGCTGGGCATATGAATGAGAGACCTGCAAGGGTTATATAGTGCTGGACACATGAAGAGACCTGCAAGGGTTATATAGTGCTGGACACATGAAGAAGCTAGACCTGTAAGGGTTACATAGTGCTGGACACATGAAGAAGCTAGACCTGCAAGGGTTATACAAAGCTGGGCATATGAATGAGAGACCTGTGAGGGTTATATAGTGCTGGACACATGAAGAAGCTAGACCTGCAAGGGTTATACAGTGCTGGGCATATGAATGAGAGACCTGTGAGAGGTATATAGTGCTGGACACATGAAGAAAAGACCTGCGAGGGTTATATAGTGCTGGACACATGTAGAAGCTAGACCTGTAAGGGTTATACAGTGCTGGGCATATGAATGAGAGACCTGCAAGGGTTATATAGTGCTGGACACATGAAGTAGCTAGACCTGCAAGGGTTATACAGTGCTGGGCATATGAATGAGAGACCTGTGAGAGGTATATAGTGCTGGACACATGAAGAAGAGACCTGCAAGGGTTGTACAGTGCTGGACACATGAAGAAGAGACCTGCGAGTGTTATATAGTGCTGGACACATGAAGAAGAGACCTGTAATGGTTATATATTACTGGACACATGGAGAATAGACCCATGAGGGTTATATAGTGCTGGACACATGAAGAAGCTACACCTGGAAGGGTTATACAGTGCTGGGCATATGAATGAGAGACCTGCGAGGGTTATATAGTGCTGGAAACATGAAGAAGAGACCTGCAAGGGTTATATAGTGCTGGACACATGAAGAAGAGACCTGCAAGGGTTATACAGTGCTGGGCATACTAATAAGAGACCTGTGATGGTTATATATTACAGGGAATAGAACCGTATGACACATATAACACACAACATACATGGGTGAACTTGCCTGTGCTGGAGTTTCGGGAACGGAACTTTTTATCCAGCTCCACCTTCATGGCCTCTATATCATCCACAGAAGAGGCCCTGCGGATACTGTAGAAGCTTTCCCGGGAACGGCTGCGGGTGAGGCTGCAGTTGGAGAATGACATGTCTAAGTTCAGGTGGTCCTTGTCCGCCCGGGGAGAAGACTGCACTGTAGGACCATCTTCAGAGAAGGCCTTGGGCTCTGTACTACCAAGCAGCGCATGCTGGTCCTCAGGGTGAGAAGCAATGCAATTGTCCACTGGAGTGACGGTGACATCTTCCAGAGCTATGGAGTCACTGTTGTGCTTGGAGAAGTCCACAACCACCACGTCAGGGTCCTCCTGCGGGAGGGACTGCTTACTGCCAGCGAGAGCCAGTAATGCCGGAATCTTCAAACGGAAGGATTTCCCTCTGGCTGCAAAGAGGCGACACTCAGTGATTGCTCTAGTACCCAACAAGTCACTTACTACTACAGACACAGGGAACAAGTAACGTACCAGACACAGGGAGCGGATAATACACCGGAAACAGGGAACAAGTAACGTATCAGACACAGGGAGCGGATAATACACCGGACACAGGGAACAAGTAATGTACCAGACACAGGAAGCAGATAATACACCGGACACAGGGAACAAGTAACGTACCAGACACAGGGAGCGGATAATACACCGGACACAGGAACAAGTAACGTACCAGACACAGGGAGCGGATAATACACCGGAAACAGGGAACAAGTAACGTACCAGACACAGGGAGCGGATAATACACCGGACACAGGGAACAAGTAATGTACCAGACACAGGGAGCGGATAATACACCGGACACAGGGAACAAGTAATGTACCAGACACAGGGAGCGGATAATACACCGGACACAGGGAACAAGTAATGTACCAGACACGGGGAGCGGATAATACACCGGACACAGGGAACAAGTAATGTACCAGACACGGGGAGCGGATAATACACCGGACACAGGGAACAAGTAATGTACCAGACACGGGGAGCGGATAAAACACCGGACACAGGGAACAAGTAATGTACCAGACACAGGGAGCGGATAATACACCGGACACAGGGAACAAGTAATGTACCAGACACAGGGAGCGGATAATACACCGGACACAGGGAACAAGTAATGTACCAGACACAGGGAGCGGATAATACACCGGACACAGGGAACAAGTAATGTACCAGACACAGGGAGCGGATAATACACCGGACACAGGGAACAAGTAATGTACCAGACACAGGGAGCAGATAATACACCGGACACAGGGAACAAGTAATGTACCAGACACGGGGAGCGGATAATACACCGGACACAGGGAACAAGTAATGTACCAGACACGGGGAGTGGATAATACACCGGACACAGGGAACAAGTAATGTACCAGACACGGGGAGCGGATAATACACCGGACACAGGGAACAAGTAATGTACCAGACACAGGGAGCGGATAATACACCGGACACAGGGAACAAGTAATGTACCAGACACAGGAGCGGATAATACACCGGACACAGGGAACAAGTAATGTACCAGACACGGGGAGCGGATAATACACCGGACACAGGGAACAAGTAATGTACCAGACACGGGGAGCGGATAATACACCGGACACAGGGAACAAGTAATGTACCAGACACGGGGAGCGGATAAATACACCGGACACAGGGAACAAGTAATGTACCAGACACAGGGAGCGGATAATACACCGGACACAGGGAACAAGTAATGTACCAGACACGGGGAGTAGATAATACACCGGACACAGGGAACAAGTAATGTACCAGACACGGGGAGCGGATAATACACCGGACACAGGGAACAAGTAATGTACCAGACACGGGGAGCGGATAATACACAGGACACGGGGATAAAGTAATGTACCAGACACGGGGAGCGGATAATACACCGGACACAGGGAACAAGTAATGTACCAGACACGGGGAGCGGATAAATACACCGGACACAGGGAACAAGTAATGTACCAGACACGGGGAGCGGATAATACACCGGACACAGGGAACAAGTAATGTACCAGACACGGGGAGCGGATAATACACCGGACACAGGGAACAAGTAATGTACCAGACACGGGGAGCGGATAATACACAGGACACAGGGAACAAGTAATGTACCAGACACGGGGAGCGGATAATACACCGGACACAGGGAACAAGTAATGTACCAGACACGGGGAGCGGATAATACACAGGACACGGGGATAAAGTAATGTACCAGACATGGGGAGCGGATCATACACCGGACACAGGGAACAAGTAATGTACCAGACACGGGGAGCGGATAATACACCGGACACAGGGAACAAGTAATGTACCAGACACGGGGAGCGGATAATACACCGGACACAGGGAACAAGTAATGTACCAGACACAGGAGCGGATAATACACAGGACACAGGGAACAAGTAATGTACCAGACACAGGGAGCGGATAATACACCGGACACAGGGAACAAGTAATGTACCAGACACGGGGAGCGGATAATACACAGGACACGGGGATAAAGTAATGTACCAGACACGGGGAGCGGATAATACACCGGACACAGGGAACAAGTAATGTACCAGACACAGGGAGCGGATAATACACCGGACACAGGGAACAAGTAATGTACCAGACACGGGGAGCGGATAATACACCGGACACAGGGAACAAGTAATGTACCAGACACGGGGAGCGGATAATACACCGGACACAGGGAACAAGTAATGTACCAGACACGGGGAGCGGATAATACACCGGACACAGGGAACAAGTAATGTACCAGACACGGGGAGCGGATAATACACCGGACACAGGGAACAAGTAATGTACCAGACACAGGGAGCGGATAATACACCGGACACAGGGAACAAGTAATGTACCAGACACAGGGAGCGGATAATACACAGGACACGGGGATAAAGTAATGTACCAGACACGGGGAGCGGATAATACACCGGACACAGGGAACAAGTAATGTACCAGACACGGGGAGCGGATAATACACCGGACACAGGGAACAAGTAATGTACCAGACACAGGGAGCGGATAATACACCGGACACAGGGAACAAGTAATGTACCAGACACAGGGAGCGGATAATACACCGGACACAGGGAACAAGTAATGTACCAGACACGGGGAGCGGATAAAACACCGGACACAGGGAACAAGTAATGTACCAGACACGGGGAGCGGATAATACACCGGACACAGGGAACAAGTAATGTACCAGACACGGGGAGCGGATAAAACACCGGACACAGGGAACAAGTAATGTACCAGACACGGGGAGTGGGTCATGAATATGGGAATAACAGGACAGGAGGTATGAGCAATGTACCTGGGGGGAACCAGTGTGATTGGACTCTGTGATTGGAGTTTTTATTCGGAGAGCTCAGAAGATCTTTCTCCATCACCACCTCGAAGTTTAGGATAAACATGATGACTGCTCCGTTTTCATTCTTCACTGGGACCACGTCAACGAGACACAGAAAGCAGCTTCCTGCGGGGGAGAGAGGAGGACATCAATGTGACGTCTCTGCACCTAGTCACCTGCACTGCTAACAGGGTCACCCCAATATTCCCGCACAGACACTCATGTGACCCGGGCCTCCCCCACAGGCCTCGACCAAACGTAGGGTTCTCAGCCCTGAAAATAGGGATCCCCACAGCTATGCACACTGCACATACATGGGAATGAACAGTGACATGGATGAACACAGATAAAACTATTACTAAGATGTTCTCTCCAGGTTACACTGTACGCTGCCCCAGGCTGTATGACGCTGGTTCAGGATTTGGGGGCTATGTATTTTTGTCTTCTCAGTCTCTATAGCGGGCGTACCCAACCGCGGCCCTCGAGGCACACCAACAGTGCAGGTTTTAGTGATATCCAGGCTTCAGCACAGATGGTTAAATCAAAATAACCGAGGTACTAATTAAGTCACCTGTGTTCAAGCCTGGACATCACTAAAACCAGGACTGTTGAGGACCGAGGTTGGGAAACACTGCTCTATAGTAATAAAGGAGGCAACTGTTCCCTAGATGTGTGCAGCTGCTGAGATTTCCCCTTCCAGCATTTCCACTGACTTCCTGCTGTGCTCTCCAGTTGTGTATTTACATCATCAGGAACATTTGTTTTGCTGCTCGGTGTATTTAATTGTACCCAATGTACAGCGGACAACAGAGCTGGCTAACTGTTCCCGATGAGATGAATACATGGCTGTAAAACACAATCACATAACGTAATGCACTTAGTAAAAGTTGCATTAATAATATAAATCCAACTGAAGATGAAAAACCTACAGAAACACAGCTACATATAGATATAAACACATCACACACATGCACTCACAAACTACACATATGTGCAGACAGACCCATGGGGGTCATTCCGAGTTGTTCGCTCGTTGCCGATTTTAGCTATGCTGCGATTTGTTGTTAAATGCGCATGCGCATGGTACGCAGAGCGCATGCGCTTAGTTATTTAACTAAAAACTTAGTAGATTTGCTGTGGATTCCGCGGCGCTTTTCAGTCGCACTGCTGATCGGTGAATGATTGACAGGAAAGGGGCGTTTCTGGGTGGTAACTGAGCGTTTTCTGGGAGAGTGCTAAAAAAAACGCAGGAGTGTCAGGGAAAAACGTGGGAGTGTCTGGAGAAACGGGGGGAGTGTCTGGGCGAACGCAGGGCGTGATTGTGACGTCAAACCAGGAACTAAACGGACTGAGGTGATCGCAATCTAGGAGTAGGTCTGGAGCTACTCAGAAACTGCAAAGAATAATTTAGTAGCAATTCTGCGATCCTTTCGTTCGCTATTCTGCTAAGCTAAGATTCACTCCCAGAGGGCGGCGGCCTAGCGTGTGCAATGCTGCTAAAATCTGCTAGCGAGCGAACAACTCGGAATGAGGGCCTTTGTGTTTTGGTTCTAGCTCTAGGTTTTCGCTTTGGCAAAACCAACCTCAATTGTTTCGGTTTTGCATTTCTCTAACAATGGATAAAAACAGCTAGAATCATCTAATATGGGCCTCTTTTCCATCGTACAGTGGCCCTCATTCCGAGTTGTTCGCTCGGTATTTTTCATCGCATCGCAGTGAAAATCCGCTTAGTACGCATGCGCAAAGTTCGCACTGCGACTGCGCCAAGTAACTTTACTATGAAGAAAGTATTTTTACTCACGGCTTTTTCTTCGCTCCAGCGATCGTAATGTGATTGACAGGAAATGGGTGTTACTGGGCGGAAACACGGCGTTTCAGGGGCGTGTGGCTGAAAACGCTACCGTTTCCGGAAAAAACGCAGGAGTGGCCGGAGAAACGGTGGGAGTGCCTGGGCGAACGCTGGGTGTGTTTGTGACGTCAACCAGGAACGACAAGCACTGAACTGATCGCACAGGCAGAGTAAGTCTGAAGCTACTCTGAAACTGCTAAGTAGTTAGTAATCGCAATATTGCGCATACATCGGTCGCAATTTTAAGAAGCTAAGATTCACTCCCAGTAGGCGGCGGCTTAGCGTGTGTAACTCTGCTAAATTCGCCTTGCGACCGATCAACTCGGAATGAGGGCCAGTATAATTAACGTTATTTACATTTATATCCAGTCATATTTTGTAAATTTTCACCAAAGGCTGCAGCGAACTAGCTGGCTAAACTCGGTGATAGAGCAGCGGCACAAACACACCGCAGTTCATATACCGTAGCACATCTATACAACATTAGAGGACAGCAGTGCCAGACAGGGCGGCGGTTTAATACACTCCTGACGCTATAAAGTGTATTTATTAAGAACTAATAACCTAAAATAAAAAGCCTAGCAAAAAATCTAAAATATTATTACCAAGCAGCAAATCACAGGCCTCAGGCCGAACCAAAACTCACAAATGTAGAAAGTAGAGAGAAAAAAAAAAGTACAAAATACAAAGCAGAAATTGATCAGTTAATAAAAACTTCTCCAACCAGCTAATTAAAGTCCGATAGCCAGTACAGGTATATGGTGGTGGAGTATTTTTGTAGTAAAAGCCAAGTAATGCATTGATCAATTATTAGTTGTATCTAGAGTATAAAGAAAACTGCGTATATTATAGACGTGGAAATATATATCGTAAAAAAAGAAAAAATACTGCGCCACAGATGGAAATAATGTCCTTTTTAAAAACCCAAATATGGCTAAGCTGTATTAGACACTCCCTGTCTGCGGGCGTCAGCTAATCCCCCAAATAAAATCAGGATGGTGAGCCCCTGAATTGATTTGTGTTTATAAAAGGAAGGGATGGGGGTAGCGACCAATGGTGTCTATAAATAATTACAAGATATTTAAAAATATATAAAATATAAACATTTATTTAACAAAACTTTTTCTAAAAATGGGATAAAAAGCATATACACTTTCATATAAAAGCAATAAAGTGCAATAAAGTATTAAAGTGCTTATCTGAGTCAGAGGTCAATTGAATGCCCAACGCGTTTCGTCATAGAGACTTCATCAAGGGGTCATATATATATTCAAACAACAAGCGTCCAAATGTAAGTTTACAAACACACGGGGCAGAATTCAGATCTACTAGTGGCCAGCAGCCACTAGATGGCGCCCAATGGAGCTTTTTAACTGTAGCTTGGTCCGGGCGCGGTCGGCTGCCGGCGTCTACATTTCAGCTCGCATCTGCTGGGGGTGGCGAGCTGAATTGTGTGAAAAGTGATCCGCATTATGCGGATAAACCCGACACTAACATGCGCGATCAGCGCGATAGGGGACATCAATTGTATATTTCCCGCTGCGATCTCCCGTCACAGGAACTTGGGGGCAATAACAGTTGAATCCCCCCCCGCCGAATTAAAGCCTAAAATCACAGTCCAAATGACAACAGAAAACAAACTTTAGAAAGTAGAAGTGCAAAAATACAAAGTGGAAATTGATAATTAATTTGGAAGTTAATAAACTTTTCCAAGCAGCAAATCACAGGCCTCAGGCCAATACATGTGATTGGAGGTGGAGTACTAAATGTGGCCCCTGGACTGTGCAAGCTACTGCTACTCTGCTCCCTGCCAGACTCTCTCATCCACTCTGCAGTAGACTGCCATCACGGGTCCTGGCGGCAAGCACAGCGGGTCCCCTTGCGGGCTCACTGTACTCATCATGCTCTTGCATCACTACACTAATATATTCCGCCTGGGGACTTGGTTGGGATTCCGACCAGCGGAATTTTCGCCAGCTGTCGGGATTCCGGAGTCGGTCTCCTGACCGCCGTGATACCAACAGCCGGTAAATTAACTGCACCCCACTATCACGCCTGTCCAGCATGCATATATCCAGTACTCAGTGCTGCTCTACTAATACGCTTCCAGTCCAGTTCAAGCTGGTTCTATGCCTCCAGTTCCAGTCCGGTTCAAGCTGGCTCTACGCCTCCAGTTCTGGTCCGGTTCAGGCTGGCTCTACGCCTCCAGTTCCGGTCCTGTTCAGGCTGGCTCTACACCTCCAGTTCCGGTCCGGTTCAGGCTGGCTCTACGCCTCCAGTTCCGGTCCGGTTCAGGCTGGCTCTAAGCCTCCAGTTCCAGTCCGGTTCAGCCTGGCTCTACGCCTCCAGTTCCAGTACGGTTCAGCCTGGCTCTATGCCTCCAGTTCCGGTTCAAGCTGGCTCTACGCCTCCAGTTCCGGTCTGGTTCAGGCTGGCTCTACGCCTCCAGTTCCGGTCCGGTTCAGGCTGGCTCTACGCCTCCAGTTCCGGTCCGGTTCAGGCTGGCTCTACGCCTCCAGTTCCGGTCCGGTTCAAGCTGGCTCTACGCCTCCAGTTCCGGTCCGGTTCAGCCTGGCTCTACGCCTCCAGTTCCGGTTCAAGCTGGCTCTACGCCTCCAGTTCCGGTCTGGTTCAGGCTGGCTCTACGCCTCCAGTTCCGGTCCGGTTCAGGCTGGCTCTACGCCTCCAGTTCCGGTCCGGTTCAGGCTGGCTCTACGCCTCCAGTTCCGGTCCGGTTCAGGTTGGCTCTACGCCTCCAGTTCCTGTCCGGTTCAAGCTGGCTCTACGCCTCCAATTCCAGTCCGGTTCAGGCTGGCTCTACGCCTCCAATTCCAGTCCGGTTCAGACTGGCTCTACGCCTCCAGTTCCGGTCCGGTTCAGGCTGGCTCTACTCCTCCAGTTCCGGTACGGTTCAGGCTGGCTCTACGCCTCCAGTTCCTGTCCGGTTCAAGCTGGCTCTACGCCTCCAGTTCCAGTCCGGTTCAGGCTGGCTCTACGCCTCCAGTTCCGGTACGGTTCACGCTGGCTCTACGCCTCCAGTTCCGGTACGGTTCAGGCTGGCTCTACGCCTCCAGTTCCGGTACGGTTCAGGCTGGCTCTACGCCTCCAGTTCCGGTACGGTTCAGGCTGGCTCTACGCCTCCAGTTCCTGTACGGTTCAGGCTGGCTCTACGCCTCCAGTTCCAGTCCGGTTCAAGCTGGCTCTACGCCTCCAGTTCCAGTCCGGCTCAGACTGGCTCTACGCCTCCAGTTCCAGTCCGGCTCAGACTGGCTCTACGCCTCCAGTTCCGGTACGGTTCAGGCTGGCTCTACGCCTCCAGTTCCGGTACGGTTCAGGCTGGCTCTACGCCTCCAGTTCCGGTCCGGTTCAAGCTGGCTCTACGCCTCCAGTTCCGGTCCGGTTCAAGCTGGCTCTACGCCTCCAGTTCTGGTCCGGTTCAGGCTGGCTCTACGCCTCCAGTTCCGGTCCGGTTCAAGCTGGCTCTACGCCTCCAGTTCCGGTCCGGTTCAAGCTGGCTCTACGCCTCCAGTTCCGGTCCGATTCAGGCTGGCTCTACGCCTCCAGTTCCGGTCCGATTCAGGCTGGCTCTACGCCTCCATTTCCGGTCCGGTTCAAGCTGGCTCTACGCCTCCAGTTCCGGTCCGGTTCAGGCTTGCTCTACGCCTCCAGTTCCGGTCCGGTTCAGGCTGGCTCTACGCCTCCAGTTCCGGTCCGGTTCAGGCTGGCTCTACGCCTCCAGTTCCGGTTCAGGCTGGCTCTACGCCTCCAGTTCCGGTCCGGTTCAGGCTGGCTCTACGCCTCCAGTTCCGGTACGGTTCAGGCTGGCTCTACTCCTCCAGTTCCGGTACGGTTCAAGCTGGCTCTACGCCTCCAGTTCCGGTACGGTTCAGGCTGGCTCTACGCCTCCAGTTCCTGTCCGGTTCAAGCTGGCTCTACGCCTCCAGTTCCGGTCCGGTTCAGGCTGGCTCTACGCCTCCAGTTCCGGTACGGTTCACGCTGGCTCTACGCCTCCAGTTCCGGTACGGTTCAGGCTGGCTCTACGCCTCCAGTTCCGGTACGGTTCAGGCTGGCTCTACGCCTCCAGTTCCGGTACGGTTCAGGCTGGCTCTACGCCTCCAGTTCCTGTACGGTTCAGGCTGGCTCTACGCCTCCAGTTCCAGTCCGGTTCAAGCTGGCTCTACGCCTCCAGTTCCAGTCCGGCTCAGACTGGCTCTACGCCTCCAGTTCCAGTCCGGCTCAGACTGGCTCTACGCCTCCAGTTCCGGTACGGTTCAGGCTGGCTCTACGCCTCCAGTTCCGGTACGGTTCAGGCTGGCTCTACGCCTCCAGTTCCGGTCCGGTTCAAGCTGGCTCTACGCCTCCAGTTCCGGTCCGGTTCAAGCTGGCTCTACGCCTCCAGTTCTGGTCCGGTTCAGGCTGGCTCTACGCCTCCAGTTCCGGTCCGGTTCAAGCTGGCTCTACGCCTCCAGTTCCGGTCCGGTTCAAGCTGGCTCTACGCCTCCAGTTCCGGTCCGATTCAGGCTGGCTCTACGCCTCCAGTTCCGGTCCGATTCAGGCTGGCTCTACGCCTCCATTTCCGGTCCGGTTCAAGCTGGCTCTACGCCTCCAGTTCCGGTCCGGTTCAGGCTTGCTCTACGCCTCCAGTTCCGGTCTGGTTCAGGCTGGCTCTACGCCTCCAGTTCCGGTCCGGTTCAGGCTGGCTCTACGCCTCCAGTTCCGGTCCGGTTCAGGCTGGCTCTACGCCTCCAGTTCCGGTCCGGTTCAGGCTGGCTCTACGCCTCCAGTTCCGGTCCGGTTCAGGCTGGCTCTACGCCTCCAGTTCCGGTACGGTTCAGGCTGGCTCTACGCCTCCAGTTCCGGTACGGTTCAAGCTGGCTCTACGCCTCCAGTTCCGGTACGGTTCAAGCTGGCTCTACGCCTCCAGTTCCAGTACGGTTCAGGCTGGCTCTACGCCTCCAGTTCCGGTACGGTTCAGGCTGGCTCTACGCCTCCAGTTCCGGTACGGTTCAGGCTGGCTCTACGCCTCCAGTTCCAGTACGGTTCAGGCTGGCTCAACGCCTCCAGTTCCAGTACGGTTCAGGCTGGCTCTACGCCTTCAGTTCCAGCATGGTTCAGGCTGGCTCTACGCCTCCAGTTCCAGCACGGTTCAGGCTGGCTCTACGCCTCCAGTTCCAGTACGGTTCAGGTTTACTGTATTCGGACTCCGGCCTGGTTTAAGTCTCCTAACACCAAAATTCTGGTTAGTCCAGTGCAGCCTGCTACCAGCAGTGTAGTCCTGTCTTCATATTCCAATTTCCAGCCTGTGTCCATGCTATGCAGTTAAAATGCCGCCCGTCAGGATCCCAGCTGTCTCAATACCGGAACCGGGATCCTGACAGGGGTGCTATACCGCCGCCGGAATACCGGCAAAGTAGGTGATTTCCAGTCTGTGGGTGTTCATGACACACATAGAGGGAGATCAGAACCTGCGGCGAGCAAAGCTTGCCACAGAGCGTGCAGCGTGGCGCTCGCCCACTGCCGGCATTCTGGCGCATGGGATGCCAATGTCAGTATACTGACATTTGGCATCCCGTGCGCAGTCATCCCATACCGATCCCGTGTACCAGGACTACCACTGGCAAATAAGGCTACGGTCTGAGCTTGATCTAGCCACTGCTTGTGGACTATGGCATGTTCACTTCGTACTTAGGTGATGTTATCTTTAAGATTGTGAAATACGGATCGGATTTGAGGTGCCCACTAGCTGCTGGGCGACTCATGTTCTTCTATCTACTGATCCATTACTGGTTTTATTTTTTACACCGAGACAAGGCTACTGTAGTTGAACGTAACTGCCGCCGCACCAAGTGACCGTACAATGCGATACGGAAATGATGGGCTGTTACCCTTACCGCGCAGTTTCATTAAGAGACTGGTGATTTATTTTTTTATATATATTTTTACTTATTTGTTTTACATCATTTTTTTTTTTTACTGCTATTAGGTACATGACGGCACCCAGTAAGTACAGTAATATACGCTGCCTCCCCAAAACACACCCGTAAAAATAAAAGAGATTTAAACTGAATTATAAAAGATTGGAGATTGATATTATTATATAACAGGAAAAGAGGTACAGTAACAGCTTTGTGTGTCTGGGGTGCCCATATACACATCTACTCGCAGGTGTGATGCTATATATAACCTCCGTCTATAGCGTTATCTGTGGATGTGCTGCAGGTGAGCAATTTATCAGTGTCCTGTATGAGGGCGGAACCCCAGTGGTATAACCAATTCCCTCCACTGTGCAGACGCGCTGATCTGATATCACAGAGTACAACAACACACATACATAACAGCACGCAGTCTCTGTCCATACAGAAGACAGCCAGGCCCTCGCCCCTACATATCCGCAGTGCCAGGCCTTTACATTGGCAATCCTGTTTAACAAGAAACGAGGGGGCACCTATTCCTCCGCTGCAATCACCAAATCAGGATGCCGGACACAGGAACACCAGACGTAAGAATGAGGCACTTTCCCAGGTCAGAGATTTATTATTATTACTATCATTTATATATTTGTTTCATCTATTTTATGCCATCAAGTGGAGGTGACGGCTGGAGCCTGGGCATGCAGTGGGCTGGGTAGAGGTTACGGCTGGAGCCTGGGCATGCAGTGGGCTGGGTGGAGGTGACGGCTGGAGCCTGGGCATGGAGTGGGCTGGGTGGAGGTGACGGCTGGAGCCTGGGCATGGAGTGGGCTGGGTGGAGGTGACGGCTGGAGCCTGGGCATGGAGTGGGCTGGGTGGAGGTGACAGCTGGAGCCTGGTCATGCAGTGGGCTGGGTGGAGGTGACAGCTGGAGCATGGGCATGGAGTGGGCTGGGTGGAGGTGACGGCTGGAGCATGGGCATGGAGTGGGCTGGGTGGAGGTGACAGCTGGAGCCTGGTCATGCAGTGGGCTGGGTGGAGGTGACAGCTGGAGCATGGGCATGGAGTGGGCTGGGTGGAGGTGACGGCTGGAGCATGGGCATGCAGTGGGCTGGGTGGAGGTGACAGCTGGAGCATGGGCATGGAGTGGGCTGGGTGGAGGTGACGGCTGGAGCCTGGTCATGCAGTGGGCTGAGTGGAGGTGACGGCTGGAGGCTGGGCATGCAGTGGGCTGGGTGGAGGTGACGGCTGAAGCCTGGGCATGGAGTGGGCTGAGTGGAGGTGACGGCTGGAGGCTGGGCATGCAGTGGGCTGGGTGGAGGTGACGGCTGGAGCCTGGTCATGCAGTGGGCTGGGTGGAGGTGACGGCTGGAGCCTGGGCATGCAGTGGGCTGGGTGGAGGTGACGGCTGGAGCCTGGTCATGCAGTGGGCTGAGTGGAGGTGACGGCTGGAGGCTGGGCATGCAGTGGGCTGGGTGGAGGTGACGGCTGGAGCCTGGTCATGCAGTGGGCTGGGTGGAGGTGACGGCTGGAGCCTGGGCATGCAGTGGGCTGGGTGGAGGTGACGGCTGAAGCCTGGGCATGGAGTGGGCTGGTTAGAGGTGATGGCTGGAGCCTGGGCATGGAGTGGGCTGTGTAGAGGTGACGGCTGGAGCCTAGGCATGGAGTGGGCTGGGTGGAGGTGACGGCTGGAGCCTGGGCATGCAGTGGGCTGGGTAGAGGTGAAGGCTGGAGCCTGGGCATAGAGTGGGCTGGGTAGAGGTGACGGCTGGAGCCTGGGCATGGAATAGGCTGGGTAGAGGTGAAGGCTGGAGCCTGGGCATGCAGTGGGCTGGGTAGAGGTGAAGGCTGGAGCCTGGGCATGGAGTGGGCTGGGTAGAGGTGACGGCTGGAGCCTGGGCATGGAGTGGGCTGGGTGGAGGTGACGGCTGGAGCCTGGGCATGGAGTGGGCTGGGTGGAGGTGACGGCTGGAGCCTAGGCATGGAGTGGATAAGGGGCACTACTGTGAGGAGTAACGTATATAAGGTAAAGTGGTGCTGTGTGATGTAATGTGAATAAGGGACACTATCGCATGATATAATGAAAATAAAGTTGCCCTACTGTGTGGTGTAATTAGAATTGGGGGTACTATTGTGTGGCCATGCCCCTTCCCAGCAAGAACACGCCCATTTATAAGCTGTGCGCCGAATGTGCGCACTGTTCCTTTTTAAAATATAGGGGGTAGGAACACCAAAATTAGCACTGCTATGGGTGATGGGTGATGGTGCTGGGAATGGGGTGCAGGGTCAGGGGTGGAACTAGTGGCGGTGCTAGAGGGCACCAGACAAAATCTTGCCTTGGGCATCATATTGGATAGGGCTGGCCCTGGTCTGCCCCCATCCAAGGTTGTGCTGCTCGAGACGAGTGTGTGACAGCAGGCACCAAATGTGGAACCCGTGTGATGATGTAATGTGCGTCTTCATGCCCGGCACACATTGGCTTGCTGACTCCATGTACATCCTGAGGATCTGGTGGGTGCAGTCACCCCCGGCTTCACAGAGCCGCCATCCCTGCAGAGCTGAAGACTATATTGCCTATGATAATGTGTGTATTGATTGTTGTGCCCTACATAAAGATGATGGTGATGATATGGTGATAAATCCCACACCATAAACCTGTTCGGCTATTTACCAAAGTATGCCAAGGACGACCATGGAGGCACATGCGGGAGTATGGAGACAGGATCACACGGCTATTACTGTGACTGTAATCTTTTGGGGGCCTGGACCTGTTAGAGCCCCCCCCTGCAGGTCACATGGTTATCTGCAGCAGCAGCAGATTCACTTTATATCCATCAAATAACACAAAGCAATTACTGTACCTCCTAAAGAGGTGGCCGCACATCAAAGTGTTATGGGCAAGGGTGCGCAGTGTAGAGGCTGAACTGACAGAGTGGGGTGGTATATATAAGGGATGGGGGGAGGAAGGGTTGGGTGGTATATGCACAGCACAGGAGTGGGGTGGGGTATGCAGCGCAGGGGGGCAGGTGTGGGGTGCTGTATAATATGGGCAGGGGCCAGTTGGATAGTGTATGCAGAGCAAGGGGGCAGATGTGGGGTGCTGTATAATACAGACAGGGGGCAGTTTATAGTGTATGCAGAGCAAAGGGGCAGATGTGGGGTGCTGTATAATACAGACAGGGGGCAGTTTATAGTGTATGCAGAGCAAGGGGGCAGATGTGGGGTGCTGTATAATACAGACAGGGGGCAGTTTATAGTGTATGCAGAGCAAGGGAGCAGATGTGGGGTGCTGTATAATACAGACAGGGGCAGTTTATAGTGTATGCAGAGCACAGGGGTCAGAGGTGGAGTATACAGAGGTCAAAGGACAGCGCCAGGGCAGTGTACACACAGAGGTAAGATGAGAAGGGTCTGTGATGGCTCCTTAGTGTCAGGGAAGGGTCTGTGATGGGTCCTCAGTGTCAGGGAAGGGTGTGTGATGGGTCCATAGTGTCAGGGAAGGGTCTGTGATGGCTCCTTAGTGTCAGGGAAGGGTCTGTGATGGCTCCTTAGTGTCAGGGAAGGGTCTGTGATGGGTCCATAGTGTCAGGGAAGGGTCTGTGATGGCTCCTTAGTGTCAGGGAAGGGTCTGTGATGGGTCCTTAGTGTCAGGGAAGGGTCTGTGATGGGTCCTTAGTGTCAGGGAAGGGTCTGTGATGGCTCCTTAGTGTCAGGGAAGGGTCTGTGATGGGTCCATAGTGTCAGGGAAGGGTCTGTGATGGCTCCTTAGTGTCAGGGAAGGGTCTGTGATGGGTCCTTAGTGTCAGGGAAGGGTCTGTGATGGCTCCTTAGTGTCAGGGAAGGGTCTGTGATGGGTCCTTAGTGTCAGGGAAGGGTCTGTGATGGCTCCTTAGTGTCAGGGAAGGGTCTGTGATGGGTCCTTAGTGTCAGGGAAGGGTCTGTGATGGATCCTCAGTGTCAGGGAAGGGTCTGTGATGGATCCTCAGTGTCAGGGAAGGGTCTGTGATGGGTCCTTAGTGTCAGGGAAGAGTAAGTGTCAGGGAAGGGTCTGTGATGGGTCCTTAGTGTCAGGGAAGAGTAAGTGTCAGGGAAGGGTCTGTGATGGATCCTCAGTGTCAGGGAAGGGTCTGTGATGGGTCCATAGTGTCAGGGAAGGGTCTGTGATGGCTCCTTAGTGTCAGGGAAGGGTCTGTGATGGGTCCTTAGTGTCAGGGAAGGGTCTGTGATGGCTCCTTAGTGTCAGGGAAGGGTCTGTGATGGGTCCTTAGTGTCAGGGAAGGGTCTGTGATGGATCCTCAGTGTCAGGGAAGGGTCTGTGATGGGTCCTTAGTGTCAGGGAAGGGTCTGTGATGGATCCTCAGTGTCAGGGAAGGGTCTGTGATGGGTCCTTAGTGTCAGGGAAGAGTAAGTGTCAGGGAAGGGTCTGTGATCGATCCTCAGTGTCAGGGAAGGGTCTGTGATGGGTCCATAGTGTCAGGGAAGGGTCTGTGATGGGTCCTTAGTGTCAGGGAAGGGTCTGTGATGGGTCCTTAGTGTCAGGGAAGGGTCTGTGATGGGTCCTTAGTGTCAGGGAAGGGTCTGTGATGGATCCTCAGTGTCAGGGAAGGGTCTGTGATGGGTCCTTAGTGTCAGGGAAGAGTAAGTGTCAGGGAAGGGTCTGTGATGGATCCTCAGTGTCAGGGAAGGGTCTGTGATGGGTCCATAGTGTCAGGGAAGGGTCTGTGATGGCTCCTTAGTGTCAGGGAAGGGTCTGTGATGGGTCCTTAGTGTCAGGGAAGGGTCTGTGATGGGTCCTTAGTGTCAGGGAAGGGTCTGTGATGGATCCTCAGTGTCAGGGAAGGGTCTGTGATGGGTCCTTAGTGTCAGGGAAGAGTAAGTGTCAGGGAAGGGTCTGTGATGGGTCCTCAGTGTCAGGGAAGGGTCTGTGATGGGTCCTTAGTGTCAGGGAAGGGTCTGTGATGGGTCCATAGTGTCAGGGAAGGGTTTGTGATGGCTCCTTAGTGTCAGGGAAGGGTCTGTGATGGGTCCTTAGTGTCAGGGAAGAGTAAGTGTCAGGGAAGGGTCTGTGATGGCTCCTTAGTGTCAGGGAAGGGTCTGTGATGGGTCCTCAGTGTCAGGGAAGGGTAAGTGTCAGGGAAGGGTCTGTGATGGGTCCTTAGTGTCATGGAAGGGTCTGTGATGGGTCCTCAATGTCAGGGAAGGGTCTGTGATGGCTCCTTAGTGTCAGGGAAGGGTCTGTGATGGCTCCTTAGTGTCAGGGAAGGGTAAGTGTCAGGGAAGGGTCTGTGATGGGTCCTTAGTGTCAGGGAAGGGTCTGTGATGGCTCCTTAGTGTCAGGGAAGGGTAAGTGTCAGGGAAGGGTCTGTGATGGGTCCTTAGTGTCAGGGAAGGGTCTGTGATGGGTCCTCAGTGTCAGAGAAGGGTTTGTGATGGCTCCTTAGTGTCAGGGAAGGGGGTCCTCAGTGTCAGGCGCAGCTCCTGCAGCTGGTGTTTGACGTGAGCGGCTGTGTCACTAATTGGGTGACAAGTGTAAGATGCACAAACACTGGTATAATCCTGGGCTGAGTCTGGCTGTAGAGGGCTGTAATCCTCTCTAATCCCAGCCACGTTTCCTAGCACACACACACAGCGAGGTGACAGGAGGAGACAGTGGGGGAGTAATCTGCTGATCCCTCACTGTCGTGTTCCCCACACATTAACCCCCGGAGCTTCCCTGGGTGGCTCTGTAACATTTATGCCACCCGGAGCCAGCAGACCTCCAGCCTCCCACAGCATCCTGTGACCCTATCCCGGTATGTCCTAGCTGGGACTCCGCGCTCTCCTGCAATACACAGATACATATATACTGTAGCTCCAGCATATTCTGCTGTGCTGTACAACTGGGAACAAGCAGTAATAACACAAACCAGCTTAATGACAGAGGGGCACGCTGTAATAGTGTGCTGTGCGGACACAGGGGGGCACTTACTATGTAATGTGACCCTGGGATGTGTTCTATAGGGTGGTCTTCAGTATGCCGGCGGTCGGGCTCCCGGCGACCAGCATACCGGCGCCGGGAGACCGACAGCCGGCATACCGACACTTATTCTCCCTCGTGGGGGTCCACGACCCCCCTGGTGGGAGAATAAAATATTGTGGCGCGCGTAGCGCGCCACCGTGCCCATAGAGTGGCGAGTGCAGCGAGCCCTCAAGGGGCTCATTTGCGCTCGCCACACTGTCGGTAAGCCGGCGGCCGGCCTCCCGGCGCCGGTATGCTGGTCGCCGGGAGGCCGGCCGCCGGCAGATCGTAGTGAACCCGTTCTATACTGTATTCCACATCTCTATAGCATAACCTGTAAGACTTAGCGCATACACACCGGTGCTATAATATGGGATACAGATATAAATACAGAGAAAGGTGCAGAATCCTCAGCAGCAGATTCCGCCGTCATCATTTATATACATGTTACACATGCAGCATACACTGTATATACCTGGATACACCAGAGCACAGGATACGTATAAAATACACACCCACAATGTCTTCTCTGTCTCTATATCGCCACCTTCTGGCTGCAAGCTGCACAGCAGCAGCACAAACACGACTGATACAGGCTGAGTACTGTGTAACAGCACTCTGCAGCAGCACACAGGGTCTTTCCTGGCACTTCCACCCGCGGCAGTCTGGAGAGGAGGGCGGAAGAGATGGCGGGCATTCTGATGTAGATCAGGCACAGGTAGGGTGTGAATCAGCAATACATGCAGAGACTGGCACAAAGCGCGGGTAAGCCTGTGACATCTGTCGGTGCTCAGGGACAGTGACGGATGCTAGCACTCGCAAACCACTTGTGATTGGCTGCTCGCAAACGCTCAGCTGACCCATTATACCTGCACCGTTGGTATATAATAATAGGATTTTACTTACCTACCGGTAAATCCTTTTCTCGTAGTCCGTAGAGGATGCTGGGGTCCACATTAGTACCATGGGGTATAGACGGGTCCACTAGGAGGCATTGGCACTTTAAGAGTTTGAGAGTGTGGGCTGGCTCCTCCCTCTATGCCCCTCCTACCAGACTCAGTCTAGAAACTGTGTCCGAGGAGATGGACATCTTCGGGAGAAGGATTATACACAGATAGTGGTGAGATTCACACCAGCTCACACATACAAGGCACGTCAAGACAACTAGCTTGAAACATCAGTAACGGCTGAACAGGATTACTTACCAAGTGACAACACAGTACTTACCCAGAACTAAGCAGTACTGAACTAAGTACCACTGCAGGATCACAAAGCACCGGGCGGGCGCCCAGCATCCTCTACAGACTACGAGAAAAGGATTTACCGGTAGGTAATTAAAATCCTATTTTCTCTTACGTCCTAGAGGATGCTGGGGTCCACATTAGTACCATGGGGATGTACCAAAGCTCCCAAAACGGGAGGGAGAGCGTGGAGGCTCCTGTAGAACAGATTGACAAAACTTCAGGTCCTCAGCGGCCAAAGTATTGAACTTGTAGAACTCAGCAAACGTGTTAGACCCCGACCAAGTAGCCGCTCGGCAAAGCTGTAAAGCCGAGACACCCCGGGCAGCCGCCAAGGAAGAACCCACCTTACGAGTAGAGTTGGCCTTAGCAGACGTAGGACACGGCAATCTTGCCGTAAAATACGCATGCTGGATAGTGAACCTGATCCAGCAAGAGATTGTCTGCTTAGAAGCAGGACA
Source organism: Pseudophryne corroboree (assembly GCF_028390025.1). Lineage (NCBI taxonomy): Eukaryota > Metazoa > Chordata > Amphibia > Anura > Myobatrachidae > Pseudophryne > Pseudophryne corroboree. The sequence continues at coordinate 845,706,921 of NC_086448.1, forward strand.
ACCAAGTTTCTTGGGATCATACAGGACAAACAGAGAGTCCGAATTTCTGTGACGAGGAGTCCTCCTCACACAGATTTTCAGAGCCCTTACAACATCCAAGGACGTTGATGAAACTGAGGAGTCAGTAGCAACTGGCACCACAATAGGTTGGTTGATATGAAATGCCGACACAACCTTCGGAAGGAACTGCGGACGTGTCCGGAGCTCAGCTTTATCTTCATGTACTGTAAGATCAAGTGTGGGCATTTACATGACAAAGCCCCCAACTCTGACACACGTCCAGCAGAAGCCAAGGCCAACAAAGTGACAACCTTCCACGTGAGAAACTTGACAACCTCCTGTAGAGGCTCAAACCAGTCCGACTGGAAGAACTGCAACACCACGTTAAGATCCCAGGGCGCCGTAGGCGGCATAAAGGGAGGCTGGATGTGCAGAACTCCCTTCAAAAAGGTCTGAACCTCAGGGAGGGCAGCCAACTGTTTCTGGAAGGAAATGGATAGGGACGAAATCTGGACCTTTACGGAACCTAATCTCAGGCCCATATCCACACCTGCTTGGAGGAAAAGGAGAAATCGTCCAAGTTTATACTCCACCGTAGGAAACTTCTTGGATTCACACCAAGACACATATTTTTTCCAAATGCGATGGTAATGCTTTGAAGTTAATCCTTTCCTAGCCTGTATCAGGGTAGGAATAACCTTGTACGGAATGCCCTTCCGAGCTAATATCTGGCGTTCAACCTCCATGCCGTCAAACGTAGCCGCGGTAAGTCTTGATAAGAGAACGGCCCTTGCTGTAGCAGGTCCTCCCGAAGAGGAAGAGGCCTCGGATCTTCCAGCAGTAGATCCAGAAGATCTGCGTACCAAGCCCTTCTTGGCCAGTCCGAAGCAATGAGGATTGCCTGAACTCTTCTTCTCCTTATGAGTTTTAGAACCCTTGGAATGAGTGGAAGAGGAGGAAATACGTATACCGACTGGAATACCCACGGAGTCACTAGGGCGTCCACCGCCACGGCTTGCGGGTCCCTCGACCTGGAACTATACCGCCAAAGCTTCTTGTTGAGACGAGAGGCCATCATATCTATTTGAGGTACACCCCGAAGATTTGTCACCTCCGTTAACACCTTCGGATGGAGGCCCCACTCCCCTGGATGGAGATCGTGTCTGCTGAGGAAGTCCGCTTCCCAGTTGTCTACTCCCGGAACTAAGATTGCTGACAGCGCCAACGCGTGTTTTTACGCCCAGAGGATGATTCCTGTTACCTCTGACATTGCAGCTCTGCTCTTTGTTCCGCCCTGTCGGTTTATGTAAGCCACTGTCGTTACATTGTCCGACTGCACTTGAATGGCCCAATTTCTCAGAAAATGGGCCGCTTGGAGAAGACCGTTGTAGACGGCTCTTAGTTCCAGAATGTTTATCGACAGGCCGGCTTCCAGACTTCCTTGGAAGGTTTCCCCTTGAGTGACTGCGCCCCAGCCCCGGAGACTTGCATCCGTGGTTAGAAGGATCCAGTCCTGAATACCGAACCTGCTGCCCTCCAGAAGGTGAGGTAATTGCAGCCACCAGGAGGAGTGAGATCCTGGCCTTTGGCGACAGACGTATTCTCTGGTGCATGTGCAGATGAGATCCCAACCATTTGTCCAGGAGATCCAGTTGGAAGGACCGAGCATGAAATCTCCCGTACTGCAGAGCCTCCTAAGAGGTCACCATCTTCCCCAGAAGGCGAATGCACTGATGAACTGACACCTGGGCTGGCTTCAGGACATCCCGGACCATTGTTTGTATCACCAACGCTTTTTCCTCTGGAAGAAACACCCTCTGCACTTCGGTGTCGAGGATCATTCCCAGAAATGACAACCTCCTTGTAGGTTCCAAATGTGATTTTGGAAGATTCAGGATCCAACCATGTTCCCTGAGAAGCTGTGTCGTGAGAGCTATGGACTGTAACAGCTTCTCCTTGGATGATGCCTTTATCAGCAGATTGTCCAAATATGGAATTATGTTCACCCCCTGTCTGCGGAGGAGAACCATCATTTCCGCCATCACCTTGGTGAATACCCTCGGTGCTGTGGAGAGGCCGAATGGCAGGGCCTGGAATTGAAAATGACAGTCCAACAGTGCGAATCGGAGATAAGCTTGATGTGGCGGCCAAATCGGAATGTGGAGGTACGCATCCTTGATATCCAGGGATACCAGGAATTCCCCCTCCTACAGACCTGATATCACCGCCCTTAGAGACTCCATTTTGAACTTGAACTCCCTCAGAAAGGGGTTTAGTGATTTTAAGTTCAGAATGGGCCTGACCGAACCATCCAGTTTCGGTACCACGAAAAGGTTTGAATAGTAACCCTTGTTCTGCATCTGGGGAGATACTGGTACAATAACCTGTGCCTCCACAAGCTTCTGGATGGCTCCCTGTAGGGTAGCCCTGTCTGCAAAGCTGGCAAGCCTGATTTGAAGAACCGGTGAGGAGGGAGATCTTGAAACTCCAGCCGGTACCCCTGGGATACAATATCTTGTACCCAGGGATCCAGGCCGGACGACACCCAGACGTGACTGAAATGTCTGAGTCTCGCCCCCACCAGCCCTACCTCCAGGCCGCGCGGTCCACCGTCATGCTGAGGACTTTGGCGTACCTGAAGCAGGCTTCTGTTCCTGGGAACCTGCAGCAGCAGGTTTCTTGGATTTTGGATGACCTCCTCTAAAGGTGTTGGACGGTTTGGCCTGTCTTGTTTTATTAACACGAAAGGACTGTGATGCCGCTGAAGGAAAAGGTTTCTTCACAGCAGGTGCAGCTGAGGGAAGAAAAGGAGACTTACCCGCCGTAGCTGTGGAGATCCACGCATCCAACACTTCCCCAAAGAGAGCCTGACCTGTGTAGGGTAGGGTCTCCACACCTCTCCTGGATTCTGCGTCGGCAGACCACTGGCGCAGCCACAGTCCTCAACAAGCTGAGACAGACATGGAAGATATTCCTGCAGCCATTGAATTGAGGTGTTTCATGGATTCCACCGTAAATCCTGTTACGTGAAAACAATTCAACGTCACTTTTATCCATTGTATCCAAATCCTCAAGTAACATGCCTGACCACTTTACTATAGCTTTGGCAATCCATGCACAGGCAATAGTAGGACGTAGTATCGCCCCTGAAGCCATGTATATGGATTTGAGCGTAGTATCAATATTGCGATCAGCCGGCTCCTTTAAGGCGGTAGATCCTGGAACAGGTAAAACCACCTTTTTTGAGAGTCTGGATTCAGACGTGTCCACTATGGGTGGGTTTTCCCATTTTTTTCTATCTTCCACAGGAAAGGGAAAAGCAACAAGGGGGGTAATTCCAAGTTGATCGCAGCAGAAATTTTGTTAGCAGTTGGGCAAAACCATGTGCACTGCAGGGGGGCAGATGTAACATGTGCAGAGAGAGTTAGATTTGGGTGGGGTGTGTTCAATCTGCAATCTAATTTGCAGTGTAAAAATAAAGCAGCCAGTATTTACCCTGCACAGAAACAAAATAACCCACCCAAATCTAACTCTCTCTGCAAATGTTATATCTGCCTCCCCTGCAGTGCACATGGGCCCTCATTCCGAGTTGTTCGCTCGCTAGCTACTTTTAGCAGCATTGCACACGCTAAGCCGCCGCCCTCTGGGAGTGAATCTTAGCTTAGCAGAATTGCGAACGAAAGATTAGCTGAATTGCGAATAGAAAATTCTTAGCAGTTTCTGAGTAGCTCCAGACTTACTCTGCCATTGCGATCAGTTTAGTCAGTTTCGTTCCTGGTTTGACGTCACAAACACACCCAGCGTTCGCCCAGACACTCCCCCGTTTCTTCAGAAACTCCCGTGTTTTTCCCAGAAATGCCAGCGTTTTTTCGCACACGCCCAGAAAACGGCCAGTTTCCGCCCAGGAACACCCACTTCCTGTCAATCACAGTACGATCACCAGAACGATGAAAAATCCTTGTTATGCCGTGAGTAAAATACCTAACTTTTGTGTAAAATAACTAAGCGCATGCGCTCTGCGAACCTTGCGCATGCGCAGTAAGCGACTAATCGCAATATAGCGAAAATCGGCAACGAGCGAACAACTCGGAATGACCACCATGGTTTTGCCCAACTGCTAACAAATTCCTGCTGCGATCAACTTGGAATTACCCCCAAGAACTCTTCTAGGGATCTGGATTTTTTTCTCCGGGTTTCCCCAAGCTTTTTCAAATTTAGCATTTAATTCCTTTGACGCAGGGAAGGTTATCGAGGCTTTCTTATTGTCAGTGAAGTAAGCCTCCTCAACCTGCTCAGGTGTTGTATCAGCAATATTCAACACATCTCTAATGGCCTCTATCATCAACTGCACCCCTTTAGCCAGAGATGCGGCCCCCCTGAGCACATCCCCATCACCGTCTGTAGTATCAGAATCGGTATCATCCTGCATGATCTGCGCAAGAGCGCGTTTATGTGAATATACAGCGGGGAGCCCTGAGGTACCAGAACTGGGCCAGACTGCCATAGAGTTCTGTAAAGCCTGAGTTGCAGATTCATTCTGTGCAGCCCTAGTAGAAATCTGAGAAATTATAGATTTGATAGAGGATAACCATACAGGCTCCCTTGCTGGTATCTGTGCTAAAACAGTGCAATCCTGATTACATGGAATGGGATCATCCTGAGAAGACATATCCTCTGCAGCATATGTCACAGTGTCCCTGGACATTGCTTAATGGAGACCGCAGACACACACACACACACACACACGTGGGGGCAGACAGAGTTTTCCCCCCAAGAATGACAAGAGAGACACAGAGATTGGAGCCAACCCACACACAGCGCTTTTACCAAAGGGAGACCCTCTATCAGCGCTGACTGTGCACCTTAATAGGTTACACAGCCTGTATACAGCCTCCCCCCCCCCCCCCCCCTTCTATAACCCCCTGGTACCATGAGAGATAGCTGGAGTTGCTGTGGAGGGACCTGTTTCTACTGAGCAGCGCTGTGCAGGCAGGAAAATGGCGCTAAACGCTGCTGGGTCCGCTCTGAGGAGAAGCTCCGCCCCCTTAATGGTGCTGTCTTCCCGCTCTTCAGGAGATTATACTGGCCTGAGGATTTATGCTGGCTGAGATCCTGGGATCCTGACAGGCTGTGTGACCAGTGTAGGGTGTAGGCGCTGGCTTAGGGCGCCCCTCACAGCGTCGCACTATGTACCGCTGAGCCATCCCGGAGTGCAGTTAGTACTGCGCTCCATACCCTGTTGCTGCCATCTTCATACCGGCTCCCCGCTTACTAGGGGGGTCGGTGACTCACTTGTCACTGATCTTCTGACTCTGTAAGGGGGTGGCGGCTGGCTGTCGTGGTGAGTGATCCCCTGTGGCGGGGAGCGATCTCTCCCCTCTGGAGATCAGTGTCCTGTCAGCAGAGACAGTGGCTCAGACCCCGCAGGGTGGACACTGCTCCCCCCCTTAGTCCCTCGCTGCAGGGAGGCTGTTACCAGCAGATTCCCTTTAAAATAATAAACTCTAAAATAAACTTTTACTGAAGAAGCTCTGTAGAGCTCCCCCAGCTGTGACCGGCTCCTCCGGGCACATTTTCTAACTGAGTCTGGTAGGAGGGGCATAGAGGGAGGAGCCAGCCCACACTCTCAAACTCTTAAAGTGCCAATGGCTCCTGGTGGACCCGTCTATACCCCATGGTAGTAATGTGGACCCCAGCATCCTCTAGGACATAAGAGAAAATGATGTTATTGATATAGCACTATTCTCCTGCTAGGACTGGAAGTGCTTTACATCTACATTTACAGCACAAAACCAGCGTCACAGCAGATACTGGGGCCATGCGGAGTCACAGGAAAGTTTGAGTCTGGTTCTGAAGGACTCTCTAGGGAGGAGGCTTCTCGCCCTGTGCGGGGAAGAGAGTTCCATAGAGTCGGAGCGGCACAGCTGAAATCTCCAGCCCCAGAAGAATTCCGGGAGATTCTAGGAAGGAACTGAGGAGTGTAACTGCTACAATATTGTACTGTATAAAAAATGTCAGGGCCATGTACAGACAACTGCACAGTACCACTACCCTCATTCTGTATGATCCCATACCCTCCAGCTAGACCTGACTACTGAGTATCTGTATGTGACACCTGCACAGTACCACTACCCTCATTCTGTATGATCCCATACCCTCCAGCTAGACCTGACTACTGAGTATCTGTATGTGACACCTGCACAGTACCACTACCCTCATTCTGTATGATCCCATACCCTCCAGCTAGACCTGACTACTGAGTATCTGTATGTGACACCTGCACAGTACCACTACCCTCATTCTGTATGATCCCATACCCTCCAGCTAGACCTGACTACTGAGTATCTGTATGTGACACCTGCACAGTACCACTACCCTCATTCTGTATGATCCCATACCCTCCAGCTAGACCTGACTACTGAGTATCTGTATGTGACACCTGCACAGTACCACTACCCTCATTCTGTATGATCCCATACCCTCCAGCTAGACCTGACTACTGAGTATCTGTATGTGACACCTGCACAGTACCACTACCCTCATTCTGTATGATCCCATACCCTCCAGCTAGACCTGACTACTGAGTATCTGTATGTGACACCTGCACAGTACAACTACCCTCATTCTGTATGATCCCATACCCTCCAGCTAGACCTGACTACTGAGTATCTGTATGTGACACCTGCACAGTACCACTACTCTTATTCTGTATGATCCCATACCCTCCAGCTAGACCTGACTACTGAGTATCTGTATGTGACACCTGCACAGTACCACTACCCTCATTCTGTATGATCCCATACCCTCCAGCTAGACCTGACTACTGAGTATCTGTATGTGACACCTGCACAGTACCACTACCCTCATTCTGTATGATCCCATACCCTCCAGCTAGACCTGACTACTGAGTATCTGTATGTGACACCTGCACAGTACCACTACCCTCATTCTGTATGATCCCATACCCTCCAGCTAGACCTGACTACTGAGTATCTGTATGTGACACCTGCACAGTACCACTACCCTCATTCTGTATGATCCCATACCCTCCAGCTAGACCTGACTACTGAGTATCTGTATGTGACACCTGCACAGTACCACTACCCTCATTCTGTATGATCCCATACCCTCCAGCTAGACCTGACTACTGAGTATCTGTATGTGACACCTGCACAGTACCACTACCCTCATTCTGTATGATCCCATACCCTCCAGCTAGACCTGACTACTGAGTATCTGTATGTGACACCTGCACAGTACCACTACCCTCATTCTGTATGATCCCATACCCTCCAGCTAGACCTGACTACTGAGTATCTGTATGTGACACCTGCACAGTACCACTACCCTCATTCTGCATGATCCCATACCCTCATGCTAGACCTGACTACTGAGTATCTGTATGTGACACCTGCACAGTACCACTACCCTCATTCTGTATGATCCCATACCCTCCAGCTAGACCTGACTACTGAGTATCTGTATGTGACACCTGCACAGTACCACTACCCTCATTCTGTATGATCCCATACCCTTCAGCTAGACCTGACTACTGAGTATCTGTATGTGACACCTGCACAGTACCACTACCCTCATTCCGTATGATCCCATACCCTCCAGCTAGACCTGACTACTGAGTATCTGTATGTGACACCTGCACAGTACCACTACCCTCATTCTGTATGATCCCATACCCTCCAGCTAGACCTGACTACTGAGTATCTGTATGTGACACCTGCACAGTACCACTACCCTCATTCTGTATGATCCCATACCCTCCAGCTAGACCTGACTACTGAGTATCTGTATGTGACACCTGCACAGTACCACTACCCTCATTCTGTATGATCCCATACCCTCCAGCTAGACCTGACTACTGAGTATCTGTATGTGACACCTGCACAGTACCACTACCCTCATTCTGTATGATCCCATACCCTCCAGCTGGACCTTTTTAGCAGGTACAGGACCTTTTTTTTAATGGTCTGTAAAGATTTTTGGCTCTCCAAATTTCCATTGAAAGTATAGGAAAAGGAACGTGGCCACGGCCACTTTACCCGTGGCCACGACCCGTTTTGGAATTTGTACCGATTTTTATGTGTAAAATATTGGAGGGTATGTGATCACTGTAATTCTAGCATTGCACACGCTAGGCCGCCGCCCTCTGGGAGTGTATCTTTGCTTAGCAGAATAGCGAACGAAAGATTTAGCAGAATTGCTACTAAATAATTCCTTGCAGTTTCTGAGTAGCTCCAGACCTACTCACAGACTGCGATCACCTCAGTCCGTTTAGTTCCTGGTTTGACGTCACAAACACGCCCTGCGTTCGGTCAGCCACTCCCCCGTTTCTCCAGACACTCCCGCGTTTTTCCCTGACACGCCTGCGTTTTTTAGCACACTCCCGGAAAACGCTCAGTTACCTCCCAGAAACGCCCCTTTCCTGTCAATCATTTACCGATCAGCAGAGCGACTGAAAAGCGTCGCTCTAACACCAGCAAATCTGCTAACTTTTTAGTTAAATAACTAAGCGCATGCGCCCTGCGTGCCTTGCGCATGCGCAGTTTGCAACAAATCGCAGCATAGCGAAAATCGTCAACGAGCGAACAACTCGGAATGACCCCCCTTGTTCTACTATCTATATGTGACATCTGCACAGTACCACTTCCTTAATTCTGTATGATCCTGGTAATTCTAGTTACATGGTTCTACTATCTGTATGTGACCCCTGCACAGTATAACTTCTCTTATTCTGTATGATCCTGGTAATTCTAGTTACATGGTTCTACTATCTGTATGTGACCCCTGCACAGTATAGCTTCTCTTATTCTGTATGATCCTGGTAATTCTAGTTACATGGTTCTACTATCTGTATGTGACCCCTGCACAGTATAACTTCTCTTATTCTGTATGATCCTGGTAATTCTAGTTACATGGTTCTACTATCTGTATGTGACACCTGCACAGTATAACTTCTCTCATTCTGTATGATCCTGGTAATTCTAGTTACATGGTTCTACTATCTGTATGTGACACCTGCACAGTATAACTTCTCTTATTCTGTATGATCATGGTAATTCTAGTTACATGGTTCTACTATCTATATGTGACACCTGCACAGTATAACTTCTCTTATTCTGTATGATCCTGGTAATTCTAGTTACATGGTTCTACTATCTATATGTGACACCTGCACAGTATAACTTCTCTTATTCTGTATGATCAGTGTAATTATACTGCAGATACACATTCCTACAATCTATGGGGGTGATTCCGAGTTGTTCGCTCGCTAGCTGCTTTTAGCAGCATTGTACACACTAAGCCGCCGCCCTCTGGGAGTGAATCTTAGCTTAGCAGAATAGAGAACGAAAGATTAGCAGAATTGCGAATAGAAATTTCTTAGCAGTTTCTGAGCAGCTCCAGACTTACTCACAAATAGCGATCAGTTCATTCATTTTCGTTCCTGGTTTGACGTCACACACACGCCCTGCGTTCGGCCAGCCACTCCCCCGTTTCTCCAGACACTCCCGCGTTTTTCCCTGGCACGCCTGTGTTTTAACGCACACTCCCAGAAAACGGTCAGTTTCCGCCCAGAAACACCCACTTCCTGTCAATCACACTCCAATCACTTCAACGATGAAAAATCTTCATTCGGACGTGAGTAAATCTACTAAGTTTTGAGTTAAAATACTAACCGCATGCGCATTTTTGCCTTAATCGCTCCGTGGCGAAAATCGGCAACGAGCGAACAAATCGGAATGACCCCCTATATGCGACACCTGCACAGTATCACTTCTCTCATTCTGTATGGTCAGTGTAATTATACTGCAGATACATGTCTCTACTATCTATATGTGACACCTGCACAGTATCACTTCTCTCATTCTGTATGGTCAGTGTAATTATACTGCAGATACATGTCTCTACTATCTATATGCGACACCTGCACAGTATCACTTCTCTCATTCTGTATGGTCAGTGTAATTATACTGCAGATACAGTTCCTACGATCTATATGTGACACCTGCACAGTATCACTTCTCTCATTCTGTATGGTCAGTGTAATTATACTGCAGATACATGTTCTTACTATCTATATGTGACACATGCACAGTATCACTTCTCTCATTCTGTATGATCAGTGTAATTATACTGCAATTGCACGTTCCTACTATCTATATGTGACAGCTGCACAGTATCACTTCTCTCATTCTGTATGATCAGTGTAATTATACTGCAGATACATGTTCCTACTATCTGTATGTGACACCTGCACAGTATCACTTCTCTCATTCTGTATAGTCAGTGTAATTATACTGCAGATGCATGTTCCTACTATCTATATGTGACACCTGCACAGTATCACTTCTCTCATTCTGTATGGTCAGTGTAATTATACTGCAGATGCATGTTCCTACGATCTATATGTGACACCTGCACAGTATCACTTCTCTCATTCTGTATGACCAGTGTAATTATACTGCAGATACATGTTCCTACTATCTGTATGTGACAGCTGCACAGTATCACTTCTATCATTCTGTATGGTCAGTGTAATTATACTGCAGATACACGTTCCTACTATCTGTATGTGACACCTGCACAGTATCACTTCTCTCATTCTGTATGATCAGTGTAATTATACTGCAAATACATGTTCCTACTATCTATATGTGACAGCTGCACAGTATCACTTCTATCATTCTGTATGGTCAGTGTAATTATACTGCAGATACACGTTCCTACTATCTGTATGTGACACCTGCACAGTATCACTTCTCTCATTCTGTATGGTCAGTGTAATTATACTGCAGATACATGTTCCTACTATCTATATGTGACAGCTGCACAGTATCACTTCTCTCATTCTGTATGATCAGTGTAATTATACTGCAGATACATGTTCCTACTATCTGTATGTGACACCTGCACAGTATCACTTCTCTCATTCTGTATAGTCAGTGTAATTATACTGCAGATGCATGTTCCTACTATCTATATGTGACACCTGCACAGTATCACTTCTCTCATTCTGTATGGTCAGTGTAATTATACTGCAGATGCATGTTCCTACGATCTATATGTGACACCTGCACAGTATCACTTCTCTCATTCTGTATGACCAGTGTAATTATACTGCAGATACATGATCCTACTATCTGTATGTGACAGCTGCACAGTATCACTTCTATCATTCTGTATGGTCAGTGTAATTATACTGCAGATACACGTTCCTACTATCTGTATGTGACACCTGCACAGTATCACTTCTCTCATTCTGTATGGTCAGTGGAATTATACTGCAGATACATGTTCCTACGATCTATATGCGACACCTGCACAGTATCACTTCTCTCATTCTGTATGGTCAGTGTAATTATACTGCAGATACACGTTCCTACTATCTATATGCGACACCTGCACGGTATCACTTCTCTCATTCTGTATGATCAGTGTAATTATACTGCAGATACATGTTCCTACTATCTATATGTGACAGCTGCACAGTATCACTTCTCTCATTCTGTATGATCAGTGTAATTATACTGCAAATACATGTTCCTACTATCTGTATGTGACACCTGCACAGTATCACTTCTCTCATTCTGTATAGTCAGTGTAATTATACTGCAGATGCATGTTCCTACTATCTATATGTGACACCTGCACAGTATCACTTCTCTCATTCTGTATGGTCAGTGTAATTATACTGCAGATGCATGTTCCTACGATCTATATGTGACACCTGCACAGTATCACTTCTCTCATTCTGTATGACCAGTGTAATTATACTGCAGATACATGTTCCTACTATCTGTATGTGACAGCTGCACAGTATCACTTCTATCATTCTGTATGGTCAGTGTAATTATACTGCAGATACACGTTCCTACTATCTGTATGTGACACCTGCACAGTATCACTTCTCTCATTCTGTATGGTCAGTGGAATTATACTGCAGATACATGTTCCTACGATCTATATGCGACACCTGCACAGTATCACTTCTCTCATTCTGTATGGTCAGTGTAATTATACTGCAGATACACGTTCCTACTATCTATATGCGACACCTGCACGGTATCACTTCTCTCATTCTGTATGATCAGTGTAATTATACTGCAGATACACGTTCCTACTATCTGTATGTGACACCTGCACAGTATCACTTCTCTCATTCTGTATGATCAGTGTCATAATATTACAGATACACATTCCTACTATCTATATGTGACACCTGCACAGTATCACTTCTCTCATTCTGTATGATCAGTGTAATTATACTGCAGATACACATTCCTACTATCTGTATGTGACACATGCACAGTATCACTTCTCTCATTCTGTATGATCAGTGTAATTATACTGCAGATACACGTTCCTACTATCTGTACGTGACACCTGCACAGTATCACTTCTCTCATTCTGTATGATCAGTGTAATTATACTGCAGATACACGTTCCTACTATCTGTATGTGACACCTGCACAGTATCACTTCTCTCATTCTGTATGATCAGTGTAATTATACTGCAGATACACGTTCCTACAATCTGTATGTGACACCTGCACAGTATCACTTCTCTCATTCTGTATGATCAGTGTAATTATACTGCAGATACACGTTCCTACTATCTGTATGTGACACCTGCACAGTATCACTTCTCTTATTCTGTATGGTCAGTGTAATTATACTGCAGATACATGTTACTACTATCTATATGTGACAGCTGCACAGTATCACTTCTCTAATTCTATATGATCAGTGTAATTATACTGCAGATACACGTTCCTACAATCTGTATGTGACACCTGCACAGTATCACTTCTCTCATTCTGTATGGTCAGTGTAATTATACTGCAGATGCATGTTCCTACGATCTATATGTGACACCTGCACAGTATCACTTCTCTTATTCTGTATGATCAGTGTTATTATACTGCAGATACATGTTCCTACTATCTATATGTGACTGCTGCACAGTATAACTTCTCTCATTCTGTATGATCAGTGTAATTATACTGCAGCTACACGTTCCTACTATCTGTATGTGACACCTGCACAGTATCACTTCTCTTATTCTGTATGATCAGTGTAATTATACTGCAGATACACATTCCTACTATATATGTGACAGCTGCACAGTATCACTTCTCTCATTCTGTATGATCAGTGTAATTATACTGCAGATACACATTCCTACTATCTATATGTGACAGCTGCACAGTATTACTTCTCATTCTGTATGATCAGTGTAATTATACTGCAGATGCATGTTCCTACTATCTGTATGTGACACCTGCACAGTATCACTTCTCTCATTCTGTATGGTCAGGGTAATTATACTGCAGATGCATGTTCCTACTATCTATATGTGACAGCTGCACAGTATCACTTCTCATTCTGTATGATCAGGGTAATTATACTGCAGATGCATGTTCCTACGATCTATATGTAACAGCTGCACAGTATCACTTCTATCATTCTGTATGATCAGTGTAATTATACTGCAGATACACGTTCCTACTATCTGTATGTGACACCTGCACATTATCACTTCTCTCATTCTGTATGATCAGTGTAATTATACTGCAGATACATGTTCCTACTATCTGTATGTGACACCTGCACAGTATCACTTCTCTCATTCTGTATGGTCAGTGTAATTATACTGCAGATACACGTTCCTACTATCTGTATGTGACACCTGCACAGTATCACTTCTCTCATTCTGTATGATCAGTGTAATTATACTGCAGATACATGTTCCTACTATCTATATGTGACACCTGCACAGTATCACTTCTCTCATTCTGTATGGTCAGTGTAATTATACTGCAGATACACGTTCCTACTATCTGTATGTGACACCTGCACAGTATCACTTCTCTCATTCTGTATGATCAGTGTAATTATACTGCAGATACATGTTCCTACTATCTATATGTGACAGCTGCACAGTATCACTTCTCTCATTCTGTATGGTCAGTGTAATTATACTGCAGATACACGTTCCTACTATCTGTATGTGACACCTGCACAGTATCACTTCTCTCATTCTGTATGATCAGTGTAATTATACTGCAGATACATGTTCCTACTATCTATATGTGACAGCTGCACAGTATCACTTCTCTCATTCTGTATGGTCAGTGTAATTATACTGCAGATACATGTTCCTACTATCTATATGTGACACATGCACAGTATCACTTCTCTCATTCTGTATGGTCAGTGTAATTATACTGCAGATACACGTTCCTACTATCTGTATGTGACACCTGCACAGTATCACTTCTCTCATTCTGTATGGTCAGTGTAATTATACTGCAGATACACGTTCCTACTATCTGTATGTGACACCTGCACAGTATCACTTCTCTCATTCTGTATGATCAGTGTAATTATACTGCAGATACATGTTCCTACGATCTATATGTGACAGCTGCACAGTATCACTTCTCTCATTCTGTATGGTCAGTGTAATTATACTGCAGATACATGTTCCTACTATCTATATGTGACACATGCACAGTATCACTTCTCTCATTCTGTATAGTCAGTGTAATTATACTGCAGATACACGTTCCTACTATCTGTATGTGACACCTGCACAGTATCACTTCTCTCATTCTGTATGGTCAGTGTAATTATATTGCAGATACACGTTCCTACTATCTGTATGTGACACCTGCACAGTATCACTTCTCTCATTCTGTATGATCAGTGTAATTATACTGCAGATACATGTTCCTACTATCTATATGTGACAGCTGCACAGTATCACTTCTCTCATTCTGTATGGTCAGTGTAATTATACTGCAGATACATGTTCCTACTATCTGTATGTGACACCTGCACAGTATCACTTCTCTCATTCTGTATGATCAGTGTAATTATACTGCAGATACATGTTCCTACTATCTATATGTGACAGCTGCACAGTATCACTTCTCTCATTCTGTATGGTCAGTGTAATTATACTGCAGATACACGTTCCTACTATCTGTATGTGACACCTGCACAGTATCACTTCTCTCATTCTGTATGGTCAGTGTAATTATACTGCAGATACATGTTCCTACTATCTGTATGTGACACCTGCACAGTATCACTTCTCTCATTCTGTATGATCAGTGTAATTATACTGCAGATACATGTTCCTACTATCTATATGTGACAGCTGCACAGTATCACTTCTCTCATTCTGTATGGTCAGTGTAATTATACTGCAGATACACATTCCTACTATCTATATGTGACACCTGCACAGTACCACTACTCTCATTCTGTATGGTCAGTGTAATTATACTGCAGATACATGTTCCTACTATCTGTATGTGACACCTGCACAGTATCACTTCTCATTCTGTATGATCAGGGTAATTATACTGCAGATGCATGTTCCTACGATCTATATGTAACAGCTGCACAGTATCACTTCTATCATTCTGTATGATCAGGGTAATTATACTGCAGATGCATGTTCCTACGATCTATATGTGACACCTGCACAGTATCACTTCTCTCATTCTGTATGGTCAGGGTAATTATACTGCAGATGCATGTTCCTACGATCTATATGTGACACCTGCACAGTATCACTTCTCTCATTCTGTATGATCAGTGTAATTATACTGCAGATACACGTTCCTATCTATATGTGACACCTGCACAGTATCACTTCTCTCATTCTGTATGGTCAGTGTAATTATACTGCAGATGCATGTTCCTACGATCTATATGTGACACCTGCACAGTATAACTTCTCTCATTCTGTATGAACAGTGTAATTATACTGCAGATACATGTTCCTACTATCTGTATGTGACATCTGCACAGTATCACTTCTCTCATTCTGTATGATCAGTGTAATTATACTGCAGATACATGTTCCTACTATCTATATGTGACACCTGCACAGTATCACTTCTCTCATTCTGTATGATCAGTGTAATTATACTGCAGATACACATTCCTACTATCTATATGCGACACCTGCACAGTATCACTTCTTTCATTCTGTATGATCAGTATAATTATACTGCAGATACATGTCTCTACTATCTATATGTGACACCTGCACAGTATCACTTCTCTCATTCTGTATGATCAGTGTAATTATACTGCAGCTACATGTTCCTACTATCTGTATGTGACATCTGCACAGTATCACTTCTCTCATTCTGTATGATCAGTATAATTATACTGCAGATACATGTCTCTACTATCTATATGTGACACCTGCACAGTATCACTTCTCTCATTCTGTATGATCAGTGTAATTATACTGCAGCTACATGTTCCTACTATCTGTATGTGACATCTGCACAGTATCACTTCTCTCATTCTGTATGATCAGTGTAATTATACTGCAGATACATGTTCCTACTATCTATATGTGACACCTGCACAGTATCACTTCTCTCATTCTGTATGATCAGTGTAATTATACTGCAGATACACGTTCCTATCTATATGTGACACCTGCACAGTATCACTTCTCTCATTCTGTATGATCGGGGTAATTATACTGCAGATGCATGTTCCTACGATCTATATGTGACACCTGCACAGTATCACTTCTCTCATTCTGTATGGTCAGGGTAATTACACTGCAGATGCATGTTCCTACGATCTATATGTGACACCTGCACAGTATCACTTCTCTCATTCTGTATGATCAGTGGAATTATACTGCAGATACATGTTCTTACTATCTATATGTGACACATGCACAGTATCACTTCTCTAATTCTGTATGATCAGTGTAATTATACTGCAGATACACGTTCCTACTATCTGTATGTGACACCTGCACAGTATCACTTCTCTCATTCTGTATGATCAGTGGAATTATACTGCAGATACATGTTCTTACTATCTATATGTGACACATGCACAGTATCACTTCTCTAATTCTGTATGATCAGTGTAATTATACTGCAGATACACATTCCTACTATCTTTATGTGACACCTGCACAGTATCACTTCTCTAATTCTGTATGATCAGTGGAATTATACTGCAGATACATGTTCCTACGATCTGTATGTGACACCTGCACAGTATCACTTCTCTCATTCTGTATGGTCAGTGTAATTATACTGCAGATACATGTCTCTACTATCTATATGTGACACCTGCACAGTATAACTTCTCTCATTCTGTATGATCAGTGTAATTATACTGCAGCTACACGTTCCTACTATCTGTATGTGACACCTGCACAGTATCACTTCTCTCATTCTGTATGATCAGTGGAATTATACTGCAGATACATGTTCTTACTATCTATATGTGACACATGCACAGTATCACTTCTCTAATTCTGTATGATCAGTGTAATTATACTGCAGATACACATTCCTACTATCTGTATGTGACACCTGCACAGTATCACTTCTCTAATTCTGTATGATCAGTGGAATTATACTGCAGATACAGTTCCTACGATCTATATGTGACACCTGCACAGTATCACTTCTCTCATTCTGTATGGTCAGGGTAATTACACTGCAGATGCATGTTCCTACTATCTGTATGTGACACCTGCACAGTATAACTTCTCTCATTCTGTATGATCAGTGTAATTATACTGCAGCTACACGTTCCTACTATCTGTATGTGACACCTGCACAGTATCACTTCTCTCATTCTGTATGGTCAGTGTAATTATACTGCAGATACAGTTCCTACGATCTATATGTGACACCTGCACAGTATCACTTCTCTCATTCTGTATGGTCAGTGTAATTATACTGCAGATACACGTTCCTACTATCTATATGTGACAGCTGCACAGTATCACTTCTCTCATTCTGTATGGTCAGTGTAATTATACTGCAGATACACATTCCTACTATCTATATGTGACACCTGCACAGTACCACTACTCTCATTCTGTATGGTCAGTGTAATTATACTGCAGATACATGTTCCTACTATCTGTATGTGACACCTGCACAGTATCACTTCTCATTCTGTATGATCAGGGTAATTATACTGCAGATGCATGTTCCTACGATCTATATGTAACAGCTGCACAGTATCACTTCTATCATTCTGTATGATCAGGGTAATTATACTGCAGATGCATGTTCCTACGATCTATATGTGACACCTGCACAGTATCACTTCTCTCATTCTGTATGGTCAGGGTAATTATACTGCAGATGCATGTTCCTACGATCTATATGTGACACCTGCACAGTATCACTTCTCTCATTCTGTATGATCAGGGTAATTATACTGCAGATACACGTTCCTATCTATATGTGACACCTGCACAGTATCACTTCTCTCATTCTGTATGGTCAGTGTAATTATACTGCAGATGCATGTTCCTACGATCTATAAGTGACACCTGCACAGTATAACTTCTCTCATTCTGTATGAACAGTGTAATTATACTGCAGATACACATTCCTACTATCTGTATGTGACATCTGCACAGTATCACTTCTCTCATTCTGTATGATCAGTGTAATTATACTGCAGATACATGTTCCTACTATCTATATGTGACACCTGCACAGTATCACTTCTCTCATTCTGTATGATCAGTGTAATTATACTGCAGATACACATTCCTACTATCTATATGCGACACCTGCACAGTATCACTTCTTTCATTCTGTATGATCAGTATAATTATACTGCAGATACATGTCTCTACTATCTATATGTGACACCTGCACAGTATCACTTCTCTCATTCTGTATGATCAGTGTAATTATACTGCAGCTACATGTTCCTACTATCTGTATGTGACATCTGCACAGTATCACTTCTCTCATTCTGTATGATCAGTGTAATTATACTGCAGATACACGTTCCTCTCTATATGTGACACCTGCACAGTATCACTTCTCTCATTCTGTATGATCGGGGTAATTATACTGCAGATGCATGTTCCTACTATCTATATGTGACAGCTGCACAGTATCACTTCTCATTCTGTATGGTCAGGGTAATTACACTGCAGATGCATGTTCCTACGATCTATATGTGACACCTGCACAGTATCACTTCTCTAATTCTGTATGATCAGTGTAATTATACTGCAGATACACGTTCCTACTATCTGTATGTGACACCTGCACAGTATCACTTCTCTCATTCTGTATGATCAGTGGAATTATACTGCAGATACATGTTCTTACTATCTATATGTGACACATGCACAGTATCACTTCTCTAATTCTGTATGATCAGTGTAATTATACTGCAGATACACATTCCTACTATCTTTATGTGACACCTGCACAGTATCACTTCTCTAATTCTGTATGATCAGTGGAATTATACTGCAGATACATGTTCCTACGATCTGTATGTGACACCTGCACAGTATCACTTCTCTCATTCTGTATGGTCAGTGTAATTATACTGCAGATACATGTCTCTACTATCTATATGTGACACCTGCACAGTATAACTTCTCTCATTCTGTATGATCAGTGTAATTATACTGCAGCTACACGTTCCTACTATCTGTATGTGACACCTGCACAGTATCACTTCTCTCATTCTGTATGATCAGTGTAATTATACTGCAGATACATGTTCTTACTATCTATATGTGACACATGCACAGTATCACTTCTCTAATTCTGTATGATCAGTGTAATTATACTGCAGATACACATTCCTACTATCTGTATGTGACACCTGCACAGTATCACTTCTCTAATTCTGTATGATCAGTGGAATTATACTGCAGATACAGTTCCTACGATCTATATGTGACACCTGCACAGTATCACTTCTCTCATTCTGTATGGTCAGGGTAATTAAACTGCAGATGCATGTTCCTACTATCTGTATGTGACACCTGCACAGTATAACTTCTCTCATTCTGTATGATCAGTGTAATTATACTGCAGCTACACGTTCCTACTATCTGTATGTGACACCTGCACAGTATCACTTCTCTCATTCTGTATGGTCAGTGTAATTATACTGCAGATACAGTTCCTACGATCTATATGTGACACCTGCACAGTATCACTTCTCTCATTCTGTATGGTCAGTGTAATTATACTGCAGATACACGTTCCTACTATCTATATGTGACAGCTGCACAGTATCACTTCTCTCATTCTGTATGATCAGTGTAATTATACTGCAGATACACGTTCCTACTATCTATATGTGACACCTGCACAGTATCACTTCTCTCATTCTGTATGATCAGTGTAATTATACTGCAGATACATGTCTCTACTATCTATATGTGACACCTGCACAGTATCACTTCTCTCATTCTGTATGGTCAGTGTAATTATACTGCAGATACATGTTCCTACTATCTATATGTGACACCTGCACAGTATCACTTCTCTCATTCTGTATGGTCAGTGTAATTATACTGCAGATACACGTTCCTACTATCTGTATGTGACACCTGCACAGTATCACTTCTCTCATTCTGTATGATCAGTGTAATTATACTGCAGATACATGTTCCTACTATCTATATGTGACACATGCACAGTATCACTTCTCTCATTCTGTATGGTCGGTGTAATTATACTGCAGATACACGTTCCTACTATCTATATGTGACAGCTGCACAGTATCACTTCTCTCATTCTGTATGATCAGTGTAATTATACTGCAGCTACACGTTCCTACTATCTGTATGTGACACCTGCACAGTATCACTTCTCTCATTCTGTATGGTCAGTGTAATTATACTGCAGATACATGTTCCTACTATCTATATGTGACAGCTGCACAGTATCACTTCTCTCATTCTGTATGGTCAGTGTAATTATATTACAGATACACGTTCCTACTATCTGTATGTGACACCTGCACAGTATCACTTCTCTCATTCTGTATGGTCAGTGTAATTATACTGCAGATACATGTTCCTACTATCTATATGTGACACCTGCACAGTATCACTTCTCTCATTCTGTATGATCAGTGTAATTATACTGCAGATGCATGTTCCTACTATCTGTATGTGACACCTGCACAGTATCACTTCTCTCATTCTGTATGATCAGTGTAATTATACTGCAAATACATGTTCCTACTATCTATATGTGACAGCTGCACAGTATCACTTCTCTCATTCTGTATGATCAGTGTAATTATACTGCAGATACATGTTCCTACTATCTATATGTGACAGCTGCACAGTATCACTTCTCTCATTCTGTATGGTCAGTGTAATTATACTGCAGATACATGTTCCTACTATCTATATGTGACACATGCACAGTATCACTTCTCTCATTCTGTATGGTCAGTGTAATTATAGTGCAGATACACGTTCCTACTATCTGTATGTGACACCTGCACAGTATCACTTCTCTCATTCTGTATGGTCAGTGTAATTATACTGCAGATACATGTTCCTACTATCTATATGTGACACATGCACAGTATCACTTCTCTCATTCTGTATGGTCAGTGTAATTATACTGCAGATACATGTTCCTACTATCTATATGTGACATCTGCACAGTATCACTTCTCTCATTCTGTATGATCAGTGTAATTATACTGCAGATACACATTCCTACTATCTATATGTGACACCTGCACAGTATCACTTCTCTCATTCTGTATGATCAGTGTAATTATACTGCAGATACACGTTCCTATCTATCTGTATGTGACACCTGCACAGTATCACTTCTCTTATTCTGTATGGTCCGTGTAATTATACTGCAGATACACATTCCTACTATCTGTATGTGACACCTGCACAGTATCACTTCTCTCATTCTGTATGATCAGTGGAATTATACTGCAGATACATGTTCTTACTATCTATATGTGACACATGCACAGTATCACTTCTCTAATTCTGTATGATCAGTGTAATTATACTGCAGATACACATTCCTACTATCTGTATGTGACACCTGCACAGTATCACTTCTCTAATTCTGTATGATCAGTGGAATTATACTGCAGATACAGTTCCTATGATCTATATGTGACACCTGCACAGTATCACTTCTCTCATTCTGTATGGTCAGGGTAATTACACTGCAGATGCATGTTCCTACTATCTGTATGTGACACCTGCACAGTATAACTTCTCTCATTCTGTATGATCAGTGTAATTATACTGCAGCTACACGTTCCTACTATCTGTATGTGACACCTGCACAGTATCACTTCTCTCATTCTGTATGGTCAGTGTAATTATACTGCAGATACAGTTCCTACGATCTATATGTGACACCTGCACAGTATCACTTCTCTCATTCTGTATGGTCAGTGCAATTATACTGCAGATACACGTTCCTACTATCTATATGTGACAGCTGCACAGTATCACTTCTCTCATTCTGTATGATCAGTGTAATTATACTGCAGATACACGTTCCTACTATCTATATGTGACACCTGCACAGTATCACTTCTCTCATTCTGTATGATCAGTGTAATTATACTGCAGATACATGTCTCTACTATCTATATGTGACACCTGCACAGTATCACTTCTCTCATTCTGTATGGTCAGTGTAATTATACTGCAGATACATGTTCCTACTATCTATATGTGACACCTGCACAGTATCACTTCTCTCATTCTGTATGGTCAGTGTAATTATACTGCAGATACACGTTCCTACTATCTGTATGTGACACCTGCACAGTATCACTTCTCTCATTCTGTATGATCAGTGTAATTATACTGCAGATACATGTTCCTACTATCTATATGTGACACATGCACAGTATCACTTCTCTCATTCTGTATGGTCAGTGTAATTATACTGCAGATACACGTTCCTACTATCTATATGTGACAGCTGCACAGTATCACTTCTCTCATTCTGTATGATCAGTGTAATTATACTGCAGCTACACGTTCCTACTATCTGTATGTGACACCTGCACAGTATCACTTCTCTCATTCTGTATGGTCAGTGTAATTATACTGCAGATACATGTTCCTACTATCTATATGTGACAGCTGCACGGTATCACTTCTCTCATTCTGTATGATCAGTGTAATTATACTGCAGATACATGTTCCTACTATCTATATGTGACAGCTGCACAGTATCACTTCTCTCATTCTGTATGGTCAGTGTAATTATACTGCAGATACATGTTCCTACTATCTATATGTGACACATGCACAGTATCACTTCTCTCATTCTGTATGGTCAGTGTAATTATAGTGCAGATACATGTTCCTACTATCTGTATGTGACACCTGCACAGTATCACTTCTCTCATTCTGTATGGTCAGTGTAATTATACTGCAGATACATGTTCCTACTATCTATATGTGACACCTGCACAGTATCACTTCTCTCATTCTGTATGGTCAGTGTAATTATACTGCAGATACATGTTCCTACTATCTATATGTGACATCTGCACAGTATCACTTCTCTCATTCTGTATGATCAGTGTAATTATACTGCAGATACACATTCCTACTATCTATATGTGACACCTGCACAGTATCACTTCTCTCATTCTGTATGGTCAGTGTAATTATACTGCAGATACATGTTCCTACTATCTATATGTGACATCTTCACAGTATCACTTCTCTCATTCTGTATGATCAGTGTAATTATACTGCAGATACACATTCCTACTATCTATATGTGACACCTGCACAGTATCACTTCTCTCATTCTGTATGATCAGTGTAATTATACTGCAGATACACGTTCCTATCTATCTGTATGTGACACCTGCACAGTATCACTTCTCTTATTCTGTATGGTCCGTGTAATTATACTGCAGATACACATTCCTACTATCTATATGTGACACCTGCACAGTATCACTTCTCTCATTCTGTATGATCAGTGTAATTATACTGCAGATACAGTTCCTACTATCTATATGTGACAGCTGCACAGTATCACTTCTCTCATTCTGTATGATCAGTGTAATTATACTGCAGATACATGTCTCTACTATCTGTATGTGACACCTGCACAGTATTACTTCTCTCATTCTGTATGGTCAGTGTAATTATACTGCAGATACATGTTCCTACTATCTATATGTGACACCTGCACAGTATCACTTCTCTCATTCTGTATGATCAGTGTAATTATACTGCAGATACACGTTCCTACTATCTGTATGTGACACCTGCACAGTATCACTTCTCTCATTCTGTATGATCAGTGTAATTATACTGCAGATACATGTTCCTACTATCTATATGTGACAGCTGCACAGTATCACTTCTCTTATTCTGTATGGTCAGTGTAATTATACTGCAGATGCATGTTCCTACTATCTGTATGTGACACCTGCACAGTATCACTTCTCTCATTCTGTATGATCAGTGTAATTATACAGCAGATACATGTTCCTACGATCTATATGTGACACCTGCACAGTATCACTTCTCTCATTCTGTATGATCAGTGTAATTATACTGCAGATACACGTTCCTACTATCTATATGTGACAGCTGCACAGTATCACTTCTCTCATTCTGTATGATCAGTGTAATTATACTGCAGATACATTTTCCTACTATCTATATGTGACAGCTGCACAGTATCACTTCTCATTCTGTATGATTAGTGTCATTATACTGCAGATGCATGTTCCTACTATCTGTATGTGACACCTGCACAGTATAACTTCTCTCATTCTGTATGATTAGTGTCATTATACTGCAGATACACGTTCCTACTATCTATATGTGACACCTGCACAGTATCACTTCTCTCATTCTGTATGGTCAGTGTAATTATACTGCAGATACATGTTCCTACGATCTATATGCGACACCTGCACAGTATCACTTCTCTCATTCTGTATGATCAGTGTAATTATACTGCAGATACACGTTCCTAATATCTGTACGTGACACCTGCACAGTATCACTTCTCTCATTCTGTATGATCAGTGTAATTATACTGCAGATACACGTTCCTACTATCTATATGTGACAGCTGCACAGTATCACTTCTCTCATTCTGTATGATCAGTGTCATAATATTACAGATACACATTCCTACTATCTATATGTGACACATGCACAGTATCACTTCTCTCATTCTGTATGATCAGTGTAATTATACTGCAGATACACATTCCTACTATCTGTATGTGACACATGCACAGTATCACTTCTCTCATTCTGTATGATCAGTGTAATTATACTGCAGATACACGTTCCTACTATCTGTACGTGACACCTGCACAGTATCACTTCTCTCATTCTGTATGATCAGTGTAATTATACTGCAGATACACGTTCCTACTATCTGTATGTGACACCTGCACAGTATCACTTCTCTCATTCTGTATGATCAGTGTAATTATACTGCAGATACACGTTCCTACAATCTGTATGTGACACCTGCACAGTATCACTTCTCTCATTCTGTATGATCAGTGTAATTATACTGCAGATACACGTTCCTACTATCTGTATGTGACACCTGCACAGTATCACTTCTCTTATTCTGTATGGTCAGTGTAATTATACTGCAGATACATGTTACTACTATCTATATGTGACAGCTGCACAGTATCACTTCTCTAATTCTATATGATCAGTGTAATTATACTGCAGATACACGTTCCTACTATCTGTATGTGACACCTGCACAGTATCACTTCTCTCATTCTGTATGGTCAGTGTAATTATACTGCAGATGCATGTTCCTACGATCTATATGTGACACCTGCACAGTATCACTTCTCTCATTCTGTATGGTCAGTGTAATTATACTGCAGATGCATGTTCCTACGATCTATATGTGACACCTGCACAGTATCACTTCTCTTATTCTGTATGATCAGTGTTATTATACTGCAGATACATGTTCCTACTATCTATATGTGACTGCTGCACAGTATAACTTCTCTCATTCTGTATGATCAGTGTAATTATACTGCAGCTACACGTTCCTACTATCTGTATGTGACACCTGCACAGTATCACTTCTCTTATTCTGTATGATCAGTGTAATTATACTGCAGATACACATTCCTACTATATATGTGACAGCTGCACAGTATCACTTCTCTCATTCTGTATGATCAGTGTAATTATACTGCAGATACACATTCCTACTATCTATATGTGACAGCTGCACAGTATTACTTCTCATTCTGTATGATAAGTGTAATTATACTGCAGATGCATGTTCCTACGATCTATATGTGACATCTGCACAGTATCACTTCTCTCATTCTGTATGGTCAGGGTAATTATACTGCAGATGCATGTTCCTACTATCTATATGTGACAGCTGCACAGTATCACTTCTCATTCTGTATGATCAGGGTAATTATACTGCAGATGCATGTTCCTACGATCTATATGTAACAGCTGCACAGTATCACTTCTATCATTCTGTATGATCAGTGTAATTATACTGCAGATACACGTTCCTACTATCTGTATGTGACACCTGCACATTATCACTTCTCTCATTCTGTATGATCAGTGTAATTATACTGCAGATACATGTTCCTACTATCTATATGTGACAGCTGCACAGTATCACTTCTCTCATTCTGTATGGTCAGTGTAATTATACTGCAGATACATGTTCCTACTATCTATATGTGACACATGCACTGTATCACTTCTCTCATTCTGTATGGTCAGTGTAATTATACTGCAGATACACGTTCCTACTATCTGTATGTGACACCTGCACAGTATCACTTCTCTCATTCTGTATGATCAGTGTAATTATACTGCAGATACATGTTCCTACTATCTATATGTGACAGCTGCACAGTATCACTTCTCTCATTCTGTATGGTCAGTGTAATTATACTGCAGATACATGTTCCTACTATCTATATGTGACACATGCACAGTATCACTTCTCTCATTCTGTATGGTCAGTGTAATTATACTGCAGATACACGTTCCTACTATCTGTATGTGACACCTGCACAGTATCACTTCTCTCATTCTGTATGATCAGTGTAATTATACTGCAGATACATGTTCCTACTATCTATATGTGACAGCTGCACAGTATCACTTCTCTCATTCTGTATGGTCAGTGTAATTATACTGCAGATACATGTTCCTACTATCTATATGTGACACATACACAGTATCACTTCTCTCATTCTGTATGGTCAGTGTAATTATACTGCAGATACACGTTCCTACTATCTGTATGTGACACCTGCACAGTATCACTTCTCTCATTCTGTATGGTCAGTGTAATTATACTGCAGATACACGTTCCTACTATCTGTATGTGACACCTGCACAGTATCACTTCTCTCATTCTGTATGATCAGTGTAATTATACTGCAGATACATGTTCCTACGATCTATATGTGACAGCTGCACAGTATCACTTCTCTCATTCTGTATGGTCAGTGTAATTATACTGCAGATACATGTTCCTACTATCTATATGTGACACATGCACAGTATCACTTCTCTCATTCTGTATGGTCAGTGTAATTATACTGCAGATACACGTTCCTACTATCTGTATGTGACACCTGCACAGTATCACTTCTCTCATTCTGTATGGTCAGTGTAATTATACTGCAGATACACGTTCCTACTATCTGTATGTGACACCTGCACAGTATCACTTCTCTCATTCTGTATGATCAGTGTAATTATACTGCAGATGCATGTTCCTACGATCTATATGTGACACCTGCACAGTATCACTTCTCTCATTCTGTATGGTCAGGGTAATTATACTGCAGATGCATGTTCCTACTATCTATATGTGACAGCTGCACAGTATCACTTCTCATTCTGTATGATCAGGGTAATTATACTGCAGATGCATGTTCCTACGATCTATATGTAACAGCTGCACAGTATCACTTCTATCATTCTGTATGATCAGGGTAATTATACTGCAGATGCATGTTCCTACGATCTATATGTGACACCTGCACAGTATCACTTCTCTCATTCTGTATGGTCAGGGTAATAATACTGCAGATGCATGTTCCTACGATCTATATGTGACACCTGCACAGTATCACTTCTCTCATTCTGTATGATCAGTGTAATTATACTGCAGATACACGTTCCTACGATCTATATGTGACACCTGCACAGTATAACTTCTCTCATTCTGTATGATCAGTGTAATTATACTGCAGATACAGTTCCTACTATCTATATGTGACAGCTGCACAGTATCACTTCTCTCATTCTGTATGATCAGTGTAATTATACTGCAGATACATGTCTCTACTATCTGTATGTGACACCTGCACAGTATCACTTCTCTCATTCTGTATGGTCCGTGTAATTATACTGCAGATACACATTCCTACTATCTATATGTGACACCTGCACAGTATCACTTCTCTCATTCTGTATGATCAGTGTAATTATACTGCAGATACAGTTCCTACTATCTATATGTGACAGCTGCACAGTATCACTTCTCTCATTCTGTATGATCAGTGTAATTATACTGCAGATACATGTCTCTACTATCTGTATGTGACACCTGCACAGTATCACTTCTCTCATTCTGTATGGTCAGTGTAATTATACTGCAGATACATGTTCCTACTATCTATATGTGACACCTGCACAGTATCACTTCTCTCATTCTGTATGATCAGTGTAATTATACTGCAGATACACGTTCCTACTATCTGTATGTGACACCTGCACAGTATCACTTCTCTCATTCTGTATGATCAGTGTAATTATACTGCAGATACATGTTCCTACTATCTATATGTGACAGCTGCACAGTATCACTTCTCTTATTCTGTATGGTCAGTGTAATTATACTGCAGATGCATGTTCCTACTATCTGTATGTGACACCTGCACAGTATCACTTCTCTCATTCTGTATGATCAGTGTAATTATACAGCAGATACATGTTCCTACGATCTATATGTGACACCTGCACAGTATCACTTCTCTCATTCTGTATGATCAGTGTAATTATACTGCAGATACACGTTCCTACTATCTATATGTGACAGCTGCACAGTATCACTTCTCTCATTCTGTATGATCAGTGTAATTATACTGCAGATACATTTTCCTACTATCTATATGTGACAGCTGCACAGTATCACTTCTCATTCTGTATGATTAGTGTCATTATACTGCAGATGCATGTTCCTACTATCTGTATGTGACACCTGCACAGTATAACTTCTCTCATTCTGTATGATTAGTGTCATTATACTGCAGATACACGTTCCTACTATCTATATGTGACACCTGCACAGTATCACTTCTCTCATTCTGTATGGTCAGTGTAATTATACTGCAGATACATGTTCCTACGATCTATATGCGACACCTGCACAGTATCACTTCTCTCATTCTGTATGATCAGTGTAATTATACTGCAGATACACGTTCCTACTATCTGTACGTGACACCTGCACAGTATCACTTCTCTCATTCTGTATGATCAGTGTAATTATACTGCAGATACACGTTCCTACTATCTATATGTGACAGCTGCACAGTATCACTTCTCTCATTCTGTATGATCAGTGTCGTAATATTACAGATACACATTCCTACTATCTATATGTGACACATGCACAGTATCACTTCTCTCATTCTGTATGATCAGTGTAATTATACTGCAGATACACATTCCTACTATCTGTATGTGACACATGCACAGTATCACTTCTCTCATTCTGTATGATCAGTGTAATTATACTGCAGATACACGTTCCTACTATCTGTACGTGACACCTGCACAGTATCACTTCTCTCATTCTGTATGATCAGTGTAATTATACTGCAGATACACGTTCCTACTATCTGTATGTGACACCTGCACAGTATCACTTCTCTCATTCTGTATGATCAGTGTAATTATACTGCAGATACACGTTCCTACAATCTGTATGTGACACCTGCACAGTATCACTTCTCTCATTCTGTATGATCAGTGTAATTATACTGCAGATACACGTTCCTACTATCTGTATGTGACACCTGCACAGTATCACTTCTCTTATTCTGTATGGTCAGTGTAATTATACTGCAGATACATGTTACTACTATCTATATGTGACAGCTGCACAGTATCACTTCTCTAATTCTATATGATCAGTGTAATTATACTGCAGATACACGTTCCTACTATCTGTATGTGACACCTGCACAGTATCACTTCTCTCATTCTGTATGGTCAGTGTAATTATACTGCAGATGCATGTTCCTACGATCTATATGTGACACCTGCACAGTATCACTTCTCTCATTCTGTATGGTCAGTGTAATTATACTGCAGATGCATGTTCCTACGATCTATATGTGACACCTGCACAGTATCACTTCTCTTATTCTGTATGATCAGTGTTATTATACTGCAGATACATGTTCCTACTATCTATATGTGACTGCTGCACAGTATAACTTCTCTCATTCTGTATGATCAGTGTAATTATACTGCAGCTACACGTTCCTATCTGTATGTGACACCTGCACAGTATCACTTCTCTTATTCTGTATGATCAGTGTAATTATACTGCAGATACACATTCCTACTATATATGTGACAGCTGCACAGTATCACTTCTCTCATTCTGTATGATCAGTGTAATTATACTGCAGATACACATTCCTACTATCTATATGTGACAGCTGCACAGTATTACTTCTCATTCTGTATGATAAGTGTAATTATACTGCAGATGCATGTTCCTACGATCTATATGTGACACCTGCACAGTATCACTTCTCTCATTCTGTATGGTCAGGGTAATTATACTGCAGATGCATGTTCCTACTATCTATATGTGACAGCTGCACAGTATCACTTCTCATTCTGTATGATCAGGGTAATTATACTGCAGATGCATGTTCCTACGATCTATATGTAACAGCTGCACAGTATCACTTCTATCATTCTGTATGATCAGTGTAATTATACTGCAGATACACGTTCCTACTATCTGTATGTGACACCTGCACATTATCACTTCTCTCATTCTGTATGATCAGTGTAATTATACTGCAGATACATGTTCCTACTATCTATATGTGACAGCTGCACAGTATCACTTCTCTCATTCTGTATGGTCAGTGTAATTATACTGCAGATACATGTTCCTACTATCTATATGTGACACATGCACTGTATCACTTCTCTCATTCTGTATGGTCAGTGTAATTATACTGCAGATACACGTTCCTACTATCTGTATGTGACACCTGCACAGTATCACTTCTCTCATTCTGTATGATCAGTGTAATTATACTGCAGATACATGTTCCTACTATCTATATGTGACAGCTGCACAGTATCACTTCTCTCATTCTGTATGGTCAGTGTAATTATACTGCAGATACATGTTCCTACTATCTATATGTGACACATGCACAGTATCACTTCTCTCATTCTGTATGGTCAGTGTAATTATACTGCAGATACACGTTCCTACTATCTGTATGTGACACCTGCACAGTATCACTTCTCTCATTCTGTATGATCAGTGTAATTATACTGCAGATACATGTTCCTACTATCTATATGTGACAGCTGCACAGTATCACTTCTCTCATTCTGTATGGTCAGTGTAATTATACTGCAGATACATGTTCCTACTATCTATATGTGACACATGCACAGTATCACTTCTCTCATTCTGTATGGTCAGTGTAATTATACTGCAGATACACGTTCCTACTATCTGTATGTGACACCTGCACAGTATCACTTCTCTCATTCTGTATGGTCAGTGTAATTATACTGCAGATACACGTTCCTACTATCTGTATGTGACACCTGCACAGTATCACTTCTCTCATTCTGTATGATCAGTGTAATTATACTGCAGATACATGTTCCTACGATCTATATGTGACAGCTGCACAGTATCACTTCTCTCATTCTGTATGGTCAGTGTAATTATACTGCAGATACATGTTCCTACTATCTATATGTGACACATGCACAGTATCACTTCTCTCATTCTGTATGGTCAGTGTAATTATACTGCAGATACACGTTCCTACTATCTGTATGTGACACCTGCACAGTATCACTTCTCTCATTCTGTATGGTCAGTGTAATTATACTGCAGATACACGTTCCTACTATCTGTATGTGACACCTGCACAGTATCACTTCTCTCATTCTGTATGATCAGTGTAATTATACTGCAGATGCATGTTCCTACGATCTATATGTGACACCTGCACAGTATCACTTCTCTCATTCTGTATGGTCAGGGTAATTATACTGCAGATGCATGTTCCTACTATCTATATGTGACAGCTGCACAGTATCACTTCTCATTCTGTATGATCAGGGTAATTATACTGCAGATGCATGTTCCTACGATCTATATGTAACAGCTGCACAGTATCACTTCTATCATTCTGTATGATCAGGGTAATTATACTGCAGATGCATGTTCCTACGATCTATATGTGACACCTGCACAGTATCACTTCTCTCATTCTGTATGGTCAGGGTAATAATACTGCAGATGCATGTTCCTACGATCTATATGTGACACCTGCACAGTATCACTTCTCTCATTCTGTATGATCAGTGTAATTATACTGCAGATACACGTTCCTACGATCTATATGTGACACCTGCACAGTATAACTTCTCTCATTCTGTATGATCAGTGTAATTATACTGCAGATACATGTTCCTACTATCTATATGTGACACCTGCACAGTATCACTTCTCTCATTCTGTATGATCAGTGTAATTATACTGCAGCTACATGTTCCTACTATCTGTATGTGACATCTGCACAGTATCACTTCTCTCATTCTGTATGATCAGTGTAATTATACTGCAGATACATGTTCCTACTATCTATATGTGACACCTGCACAGTATCACTTCTCTCATTCTGTATGATCAGTGTAATTATACTGCAGATACACGTTCCTATCTATATGTGACACCTGCACAGTATCACTTCTCTCATTCTGTATGATCGGGGTAATTATACTGCAGATGCATGTTCCTACGATCTATATGTGACACCTGCACAGTATCACTTCTCTCATTCTGTATGATCAGTGGAATTATACTGCAGATACATGTTCTTACTATCTATATGTGACACATGCACAGTATCACTTCTCTAATTCTGTATGATCAGTGTAATTATACTGCAGATACACGTTCCTACTATCTGTATGTGACACCTGCACAGTATCACTTCTCTCATTCTGTATGATCAGTGGAATTATACTGCAGATACATGTTCTTACTATCTATATGTGACACATGCACAGTATCACTTCTCTAATTCTGTATGATCAGTGTAATTATACTGCAGATACACATTCCTACTATCTTTATGTGACACCTGCACAGTATCACTTCTCTAATTCTGTATGATCAGTGTAATTATACTGCAGCTACACGTTCCTACTATCTGTATGTGACACCTGCACAGTATCACTTCTCTCATTCTGTATGATCAGTGTAATTATACTGCAGATACATGTTCCTACTATCTGTATGTGACACCTGCACAGTATCACTTCTCTAATTCTGTATGATCAGTGGAATTATACTGCAGATACATGTTCCTACGATCTGTATGTGACACCTGCACAGTATCACTTCTCTCATTCTGTATGGTCAGTGTAATTATACTGCAGATGCATGTTCCTACTATCTATATGTGACACCTGCACAGTATAACTTCTCTCATTCTGTATGATCAGTGTAATTATACTGCAGCTACACGTTCCTACTATCTGTATGTGACACCTGCACAGTATCACTTCTCTCATTCTGTATGATCAGTGGAATTATACTGCAGATACATGTTCTTACTATCTATATGTGACACATGCACAGTATCACTTCTCTAATTCTGTATGATCAGTGTAATTATACTGCAGATACACATTCCTACTATCTGTATGTGACACCTGCACAGTATCACTTCTCTAATTCTGTATGATCAGTGGAATTATACCGCAGATACAGTTCCTACGATCTATATGTGACACCTGCACAGTATCACTTCTCTCATTCTGTATGGTCAGGGTAATTACACTGCAGATGCATGTTCCTACTATCTGTATGTGACACCTGCACAGTATAACTTCTTTCATTCTGTATGATCAGTGTAATTATACTGCAGCTACACGTTCCTACTATCTGTATGTGACACCTGCACAGTATCACTTCTCTCATTCTGTATGGTCAGTGTAATTATACTGCAGATACAGTTCCTACGATCTATATGTGACACCTGCACAGTATCACTTCTCTCATTCTGTATGGTCAGTGTAATTATACTGCAGATACACGTTCCTACTATCTATATGTGACAGCTGCACAGTATCACTTCTCTCATTCTGTATGATCAGTGTAATTATACTGCAGATACACGTTCCTACTATCTATATGTGACACCTGCACAGTATCACTTCTCTCATTCTGTATGATCAGTGTAATTATACTGCAGATACATGTCTCTACTATCTATATGTGACACCTGCACAGTATCACTTCTCTCATTCTGTATGGTCAGTGTAATTATACTGCAGATACATGTTCCTACTATCTATATGTGACACCTGCACAGTATCACTTCTCTCATTCTGTATGGTCAGTGTAATTATACTGCAGATACACGTTCCTACTATCTGTATGTGACACCTGCACAGTATCACTTCTCTCATTCTGTATGATCAGTGTAATTATACTGCAGATACATGTTCCTACTATCTATATGTGACACATGCACAGTATCACTTCTCTCATTCTGTATGGTCAGTGTAATTATACTGCAGATACACGTTCCTACTATCTATATGTGACAGCTGCACAGTATCACTTCTCTCATTCTGTATGATCAGTGTAATTATACTGCAGCTACACGTTCCTACTATCTGTATGTGACACCTGCACAGTATCACTTCTCTCATTCTGTATGGTCAGTGTAATTATACTGCAGATACATGTTCCTACTATCTATATGTGACAGCTGCACAGTATCACTTCTCTCATTCTGTATGGTCAGTGTAATTATATTACAGATACACGTTCCTACTATCTGTATGTGACACCTGCACAGTATCACTTCTCTCATTCTGTATGGTCAGTGTAATTATACTGCAGATACAGTTCCTACGATCTATATGTGACACCTGCACAGTATCACTTCTCTCATTCTGTATGGTCAGTGTAATTATACTGCAGATACACGTTCCTACTATCTATATGTGACAGCTGCACAGTATCACTTCTCTCATTCTGTATGATCAGTGTAATTATACTGCAGATACATGTTCCTACTATCTATATGTGACAGCTGCACAGTATCACTTCTCTCATTCTGTATGGTCAGTGTAATTATACTGCAGATACATGTTCCTACTATCTATATGTGACACATGCACAGTATCACTTCTCTCATTCTGTATGGTCAGTGTAATTATACTGCAGATACACGTTCCTACTATCTGTATGTGACACCTGCACAGTATCACTTCTCTCATTCTGTATGGTCAGTGTAATTATACTGCAGATACACGTTCCTACTATCTGTATGTGACACCTGCACAGTATCACTTCTCTCATTCTGTATGATCAGTGTAATTATACTGCAGATACATGTTCCTACGATCTATATGTGACAGCTGCACAGTATCACTTCTCTCATTCTGTATGGTCAGTGTAATTATACTGCAGATACATGTTCCTACTATCTATATGTGACACATGCACAGTATCACTTCTCTCATTCTGTATGGTCAGTGTAATTATACTGCAGATACACGTTCCTACTATCTGTATGTGACACCTGCACAGTATCACTTCTCTCATTCTGTATGGTCAGTGTAATTATACTGCAGATACACGTTCCTACTATCTGTATGTGACACCTGCACAGTATCACTTCTCTCATTCTGTATGATCAGTGTAATTATACTGCAGATGCATGTTCCTACGATCTATATGTGACACCTGCACAGTATCACTTCTCTCATTCTGTATGGTCAGGGTAATTATACTGCAGATGCATGTTCCTACTATCTATATGTGACAGCTGCACAGTATCACTTCTCATTCTGTATGATCAGGGTAATTATACTGCAGATGCATGTTCCTACGATCTATATGTAACAGCTGCACAGTATCACTTCTATCATTCTGTATGATCAGGGTAATTATACTGCAGATGCATGTTCCTACGATCTATATGTGACACCTGCACAGTATCACTTCTCTCATTCTGTATGGTCAGGGTAATAATACTGCAGATGCATGTTCCTACGATCTATATGTGACACCTGCACAGTATCACTTCTCTCATTCTGTATGATCAGTGTAATTATACTGCAGATACACGTTCCTACGATCTATATGTGACACCTGCACAGTATAACTTCTCTCATTCTGTATGATCAGTGTAATTATACTGCAGATACATGTTCCTACTATCTATATGTGACACCTGCACAGTATCACTTCTCTCATTCTGTATGATCAGTGTAATTATACTGCAGCTACATGTTCCTACTATCTGTATGTGACATCTGCACAGTATCACTTCTCTCATTCTGTATGATCAGTGTAATTATACTGCAGATACATGTTCCTACTATCTATATGTGACACCTGCACAGTATCACTTCTCTCATTCTGTATGATCAGTGTAATTATACTGCAGATACACGTTCCTATCTATATGTGACACCTGCACAGTATCACTTCTCTCATTCTGTATGATCGGGGTAATTATACTGCAGATGCATGTTCCTACGATCTATATGTGACACCTGCACAGTATCACTTCTCTCATTCTGTATGATCAGTGGAATTATACTGCAGATACATGTTCTTACTATCTATATGTGACACATGCACAGTATCACTTCTCTAATTCTGTATGATCAGTGTAATTATACTGCAGATACACGTTCCTACTATCTGTATGTGACACCTGCACAGTATCACTTCTCTCATTCTGTATGATCAGTGGAATTATACTGCAGATACATGTTCTTACTATCTATATGTGACACATGCACAGTATCACTTCTCTAATTCTGTATGATCAGTGTAATTATACTGCAGATACACATTCCTACTATCTTTATGTGACACCTGCACAGTATCACTTCTCTAATTCTGTATGATCAGTGTAATTATACTGCAGCTACACGTTCCTACTATCTGTATGTGACACCTGCACAGTATCACTTCTCTCATTCTGTATGATCAGTGTAATTATACTGCAGATACATGTTCCTACTATCTGTATGTGACACCTGCACAGTATCACTTCTCTAATTCTGTATGATCAGTGGAATTATACTGCAGATACATGTTCCTACGATCTGTATGTGACACCTGCACAGTATCACTTCTCTCATTCTGTATGGTCAGTGTAATTATACTGCAGATACATGTCTCTACTATCTATATGTGACACCTGCACAGTATAACTTCTCTCATTCTGTATGATCAGTGTAATTATACTGCAGCTACACGTTCCTACTATCTGTATGTGACACCTGCACAGTATCACTTCTCTCATTCTGTATGATCAGTGGAATTATACTGCAGATACATGTTCTTACTATCTATATGTGACACATGCACAGTATCACTTCTCTAATTCTGTATGATC
Source organism: Pseudophryne corroboree (assembly GCF_028390025.1). Taxonomy (NCBI): domain Eukaryota; kingdom Metazoa; phylum Chordata; class Amphibia; order Anura; family Myobatrachidae; genus Pseudophryne; species Pseudophryne corroboree. Next base: position 845,744,463 of record NC_086448.1, read on the forward strand.
AGTGTAATTATACTGCAGATACACATTCCTACTATCTGTATGTGACACCTGCACAGTATCACTTCTCTAATTCTGTATGATCAGTGGAATTATACCGCAGATACAGTTCCTACGATCTATATGTGACACCTGCACAGTATCACTTCTCTCATTCTGTATGGTCAGGGTAATTACACTGCAGATGCATGTTCCTACTATCTGTATGTGACACCTGCACAGTATAACTTCTTTCATTCTGTATGATCAGTGTAATTATACTGCAGCTACACGTTCCTACTATCTGTATGTGACACCTGCACAGTATCACTTCTCTCATTCTGTATGGTCAGTGTAATTATACTGCAGATACAGTTCCTACGATCTATATGTGACACCTGCACAGTATCACTTCTCTCATTCTGTATGGTCAGTGTAATTATACTGCAGATACACGTTCCTACTATCTATATGTGACAGCTGCACAGTATCACTTCTCTCATTCTGTATGATCAGTGTAATTATACTGCAGATACACGTTCCTACTATCTATATGTGACACCTGCACAGTATCACTTCTCTCATTCTGTATGATCAGTGTAATTATACTGCAGATACATGTCTCTACTATCTATATGTGACACCTGCACAGTATCACTTCTCTCATTCTGTATGGTCAGTGTAATTATACTGCAGATACATGTTCCTACTATCTATATGTGACACCTGCACAGTATCACTTCTCTCATTCTGTATGGTCAGTGTAATTATACTGCAGATACACGTTCCTACTATCTGTATGTGACACCTGCACAGTATCACTTCTCTCATTCTGTATGATCAGTGTAATTATACTGCAGATACATGTTCCTACTATCTATATGTGACACATGCACAGTATCACTTCTCTCATTCTGTATGGTCAGTGTAATTATACTGCAGATACACGTTCCTACTATCTATATGTGACAGCTGCACAGTATCACTTCTCTCATTCTGTATGATCAGTGTAATTATACTGCAGCTACACGTTCCTACTATCTGTATGTGACACCTGCACAGTATCACTTCTCTCATTCTGTATGGTCAGTGTAATTATACTGCAGATACATGTTCCTACTATCTATATGTGACAGCTGCACAGTATCACTTCTCTCATTCTGTATGGTCAGTGTAATTATATTACAGATACACGTTCCTACTATCTGTATGTGACACCTGCACAGTATCACTTCTCTCATTCTGTATGGTCAGTGTAATTATACTGCAGATACATGTTTCTACTATCTATATGTGACACCTGCACAGTATCACTTCTCTCATTCTGTATGATCAGTGTAATTATACTGCAGATGCATGTTCCTACTATCTGTATGTGACACCTGCACAGTATCACTTCTCTCATTCTGTATGATCAGTGTAATTATACTGCAAATACATGTTCCTACTATCTATATGTGACAGCTGCACAGTATCACTTCTCTCATTCTGTATGATCAGTGTAATTATACTGCAGATACATGTTCCTACTATCTATATGTGACAGCTGCACAGTATCACTTCTCTCATTCTGTATGGTCAGTGTAATTATACTGCAGATACATGTTCCTACTATCTATATGTGACACATGCACAGTATCACTTCTCTCATTCTGTATGGTCAGTGTAATTATAGTGCAGATACACGTTCCTACTATCTGTATGTGACACCTGCACAGTATCACTTCTCTCATTCTGTATGGTCAGTGTAATTATACTGCAGATACATGTTCCTACTATCTATATGTGACACCTGCACAGTATCACTTCTCTCATTCTGTATGGTCAGTGTAATTATACTGCAGATACATGTTCCTACTATCTATATGTGACATCTGCACAGTATCACTTCTCTCATTCTGTATGATCAGTGTAATTATACTGCAGATACACATTCCTACTATCTATATGTGACACCTGCACAGTATCACTTCTCTCATTCTGTATGATCAGTGTAATTATACTGCAGATACACGTTCCTATCTATCTGTATGTGACACCTGCACAGTATCACTTCTCTTATTCTGTATGGTCCGTGTAATTATACTACAGATACACATTCCTACTATCTGTATGTGACACCTGCACAGTATCACTTCTCTCATTCTGTATGATCAGTGGAATTATACTGCAGATACATGTTCTTACTATCTATATGTGACACATGCACAGTATCACTTCTCTAATTCTGTATGATCAGTGTAATTATACTGCAGATACACATTCCTACTATCTGTATGTGACACCTGCACAGTATCACTTCTCTAATTCTGTATGATCAGTGGAATTATACTGCAGATACAGTTCCTACGATCTATATGTGACACCTGCACAGTATCACTTCTCTCATTCTGTATGGTCAGGGTAATTACACTGCAGATGCATGTTCCTACTATCTGTATGTGACACCTGCACAGTATAACTTCTCTCATTCTGTATGATCAGTGTAATTATACTGCAGCTACACGTTCCTACTATCGGTATGTGACACCTGCACAGTATCACTTCTCTCATTCTGTATGGTCAGTGTAATTATACTGCAGATACAGTTCCTACGATCTATATGTGACACCTGCACAGTATCACTTCTCTCATTCTGTATGGTCAGTGTAATTATACTGCAGATACACGTTCCTACTATCTATATGTGACAGCTGCACAGTATCACTTCTCTCATTCTGTATGATCAGTGTAATTATACTGCAGATACACGTTCCTACTATCTATATGTGACACCTGCACAGTATCACTTCTCTCATTCTGTATGATCAGTGTAATTATACTGCAGATACATGTCTCTACTATCTATATGTGACACCTGCACAGTATCACTTCTCTCATTCTGTATGGTCAGTGTAATTATACTGCAGATACATGTTCCTACTATCTATATGTGACACCTGCACAGTATCACTTCTCTCATTCTGTATGGTCAGTGTAATTATACTGCAGATACACGTTCCTACTATCTGTATGTGACACCTGCACAGTATCACTTCTCTCATTCTGTATGATCAGTGTAATTATACTGCAGATACATGTTCCTACTATCTATATGTGACACATGCACAGTATCACTTCTCTCATTCTGTATGGTCAGTGTAATTATACTGCAGATACACGTTCCTACTATCTATATGTGACAGCTGCACAGTATCACTTCTCTCATTCTGTATGGTCAGTGTAATTATACTGCAGATACATGTTCCTACTATCTATAAGTGACAGCTGCACAGTATCACTTCTCTCATTCTGTATGGTCAGTGTAATTATATTACAGATACACGTTCCTACTATCTGTATGTGACACCTGCACAGTATCACTTCTCTCATTCTGTATGGTCAGTGTAATTATACTGCAGATACATGTTCCTACTATCTATATGTGACACCTGCACAGTATCACTTCTCTCATTCTGTATGATCAGTGTAATTATACTGCAGATGCATGTTCCTACTATCTGTATGTGACACCTGCACAGTATCACTTCTCTCATTCTGTATGATCAGTGTAATTATACTGCAAATACATGTTCCTACTATCTATATGTGACAGCTGCACAGTATCACTTCTCTCATTCTGTATGATCAGTGTAATTATACTGCAGATACATGTTCCTACTATCTATATGTGACAGCTGCACAGTATCACTTCTCTCATTCTGTATGGTCAGTGTAATTATACTGCAGATACATGTTCCTACTATCTATATGTGACACATGCACAGTATCACTTCTCTCATTCTGTATGGTCAGTGTAATTATAGTGCAGATACACGTTCCTACTATCTGTATGTGACACCTGCACAGTATCACTTCTCTCATTCTGTATGGTCAGTGTAATTATACTGCAGATACATGTTCCTACTATCTATATGTGACACCTGCACAGTATCACTTCTCTCATTCTGTATGGTCAGTGTAATTATACTGCAGATACATGTTCCTACTATCTATATGTGACATCTGCACAGTATCACTTCTCTCATTCTGTATGATCAGTGTAATTATACTGCAGATACACATTCCTACTATCTATATGTGACACCTGCACAGTATCACTTCTCTCATTCTGTATGGTCAGTGTAATTATACTGCAGATACATGTTCCTACTATCTATATGTGACATCTTCACAGTATCACTTCTCTCATTCTGTATGATCAGTGTATTTATACTGCAGATACATGTTCCTACTATCTATATGTGACATCTTCACAGTATCACTTCTCTCATTCTGTATGATCAGTGTAATTATACTGCAGATACACATTCCTACTATCTATATGTGACACCTGCACAGTATCAATTCTCTCATTCTGTATGATCAGTGTAATTATACTGCAGATACACGTTCCTATCTATCTGTATGTGACACCTGCACAGTATCACTTCTCTTATTCTGTATGGTCCGTGTAATTATACTGCAGATACACATTCCTACTATCTATATGTGACACCTGCACAGTATCACTTCTCTCATTCTGTATGATCAGTGTAATTATACTGCAGATACAGTTCCTACTATCTATATGTGACAGCTGCACATTCTGTATGATCAGTGTAATTATACTGCAGATACATGTCTCTACTATCTGTATGTGACACCTGCACAGTATCACTTCTCTCATTCTGTATGGTCAGTGTAATTATACTGCAGATACATGTTCCTACTATCTATATGTGACACCTGCACAGTATCACTTCTCTCATTCTGTATGATCAGTGTAATTATACTGCAGATACACGTTCCTACTATCTGTATGTGACACCTGCACAGTATCACTTCTCTCATTCTGTATGATCAGTGTAATTATACTGCAGATACATGTTCCTACTATCTATATGTGACAGCTGCACAGTATCACTTCTCTTATTCTGTATGGTCAGTGTAATTATACTGCAGATGCATGTTCCTACTATCTGTATGTGACACCTGCACAGTATCACTTCTTTCATTCTGTATGATCAGTGTAATTATACAGCAGATACATGTTCCTACGATCTATATGTGACACCTGCACAGTATCACTTCTCTCATTCTGTATGATCAGTGTAATTATACTGCAGATACACGTTCCTACTATCTATATGTGACAGCTGCACAGTATCACTTCTCTCATTCTGTATGATCAGTGTAATTATACTGCAGATACATTTTCCTACTATCTATATGTGACAGCTGCACAGTATCACTTCTCATTCTGTATGATTAGTGTCATTATACTGCAGATGCATGTTCCTACTATCTGTATGTGACACCTGCACAGTATAACTTCTCTCATTCTGTATGATTAGTGTCATTATACTGCAGATACACGTTCCTACTATCTATATGTGACACCTGCACAGTATCACTTCTCTCATTCTGTATGGTCAGTGTAATTATACTGCAGATACATGTTCCTACGATCTATATGCGACACCTGCACAGTATCACTTCTCTCATTCTGTATGATCAGTGTAATTATACTGCAGATACACGTTCCTACTATCTGTACGTGACACCTGCACAGTATCACTTCTCTCATTCTGTATGATCAGTGTAATTATACTGCAGATACACGTTCCTACTATCTGTATGTGACACCTGCACAGTATCACTTCTCTCATTCTGTATGATCAGTGTAATTATACTGCAGATACACGTTCCTACAATCTGTATGTGACACCTGCACAGTATCACTTCTCTCATTCTGTATGATCAGTGTAATTATACTGCAGATACACGTTCCTACTATCTGTATGTGACACCTGCACAGTATCACTTCTCTTATTCTGTATGGTCAGTGTAATTATACTGCAGATACATGTTACTACTATCTATATGTGACAGCTGCACAGTATCACTTCTCTAATTCTATATGATCAGTGTAATTATACTGCAGATACACGTTCCTACAATCTGTATGTGACACCTGCACAGTATCACTTCTCTCATTCTGTATGGTCAGTGTAATTATACTGCAGATGCATGTTCCTACGATCTATATGTGACACCTGCACAGTATCACTTCTCTTATTCTGTATGATCAGTGTTATTATACTGCAGATACATGTTCCTACTATCTATATGTGACTGCTGCACAGTATAACTTCTCTCATTCTGTATGATCAGTGTAATTATACTGCAGCTACACGTTCCTACTATCTGTATGTGACACCTGCACAGTATCACTTCTCTTATTCTGTATGATCAGTGTAATTATACTGCAGATACACATTCCTACTATATATGTGACAGCTGCACAGTATCACTTCTCTCATTCTGTATGATCAGTGTAATTATACTGCAGATACACATTCCTACTATCTATATGTGACAGTTGCACAGTATTACTTCTCATTCTGTATGATCAGTGTAATTATACTGCAGATGCATGTTCCTACGATCTATATGTGACACCTGCACAGTATCACTTCTCTCATTCTGTATGGTCAGGGTAATTATACTGCAGATGCATGTTCCTACTATCTATATGTGACAGCTGCACAGTATCACTTCTCATTCTGTATGATCAGTGTAATTATACTGCAGATGCATGTTCCTACGATCTATATGTGACACCTGCACAGTATAACTTCTCTCATTCTGTATGGTCAGGGTAATTATACTGCAGATGCATGTTCCTACTATCTATATGTGACAGCTGCACAGTATCACTTCTCATTCTGTATGATCAGGGTAATTATACTGCAGATACATGTTCCTACGATCTATATGTAACAGCTGCACAGTATCACTTCTATCATTCTGTATGATCAGTGTAATTATACTGCAGATACACGTTCCTACTATCTGTATGTGACACCTGCACATTATCACTTCTCTCATTCTGTATGATCAGTGTAATTATACTGCAGATACATGTTCCTACTATCTATATGTGACAGCTGCACAGTATCACTTCTCTCATTCTGTATGATCAGTGTAATTATACTGCAGATACACATTCCTACTATCTATATGTGACACCTGCACAGTATCACTTCTCTCATTCTGTATGGTCAGTGTAATTATACTGCAGATACATGTTCCTACTATCTATATGTGACATCTTCACAGTATCACTTCTCTCATTCTGTATGATCAGTGTAATTATACTGCAGATACACATTCCTACTATCTATATGTGACACCTGCACAGTATCACTTCTCTCATTCTGTATGATCAGTGTAATTATACTGCAGATACACGTTCCTATCTATCTGTATGTGACACCTGCACAGTATCACTTCTCTTATTCTGTATGGTCCGTGTAATTATACTGCAGATACACATTCCTACTATCTATATGTGACACCTGCACAGTATCACTTCTCTCATTCTGTATGATCAGTGTAATTATACTGCAGATACAGTTCCTACTATCTATATGTGACAGCTGCACAGTATCACTTCTCTCATTCTGTATGATCAGTGTAATTATACTGCAGATACATGTCTCTACTATCTGTATGTGACACCTGCACAGTATCACTTCTCTCATTCTGTATGGTCAGTGTAATTATACTGCAGATACATGTTCCTACTATCTATATGTGACACCTGCACAGTATCACTTCTCTCATTCTGTATGATCAGTGTAATTATACTGCAGATACACGTTCCTACTATCTGTATGTGACACCTGCACAGTATCACTTCTCTCATTCTGTATGATCAGTGTAATTATACTGCAGATACATGTTCCTACTATCTATATGTGACAGCTGCACAGTATCACTTCTCTTATTCTGTATGGTCAGTGTAATTATACTGCAGATGCATGTTCCTACTATCTGTATGTGACACCTGCACAGTATCACTTCTCTCATTCTGTATGATCAGTGTAATTATACAGCAGATACATGTTCCTACGATCTATATGTGACACCTGCACAGTATCACTTCTCTCATTCTGTATGATCAGTGTAATTATACTGCAGATACACGTTCCTACTATCTATATGTGACAGCTGCACAGTATCACTTCTCTCATTCTGTATGATCAGTGTAATTATACTGCAGATACATTTTCCTACTATCTATATGTGACAGCTGCACAGTATCACTTCTCATTCTGTATGATTAGTGTCATTATACTGCAGATGCATGTTCCTACTATCTGTATGTGACACCTGCACAGTATAACTTCTCTCATTCTGTATGATTAGTGTCATTATACTGCAGATACACGTTCCTACTATCTATATGTGACACCTGCACAGTATCACTTCTCTCATTCTGTATGGTCAGTGTAATTATACTGCAGATACATGTTCCTACGATCTATATGCGACACCTGCACAGTATCACTTCTCTCATTCTGTATGATCAGTGTAATTATACTGCAGATACACGTTCCTACTATCTGTACGTGACACCTGCACAGTATCACTTCTCTCATTCTGTATGATCAGTGTAATTATACTGCAGATACACGTTCCTACTATCTATATGTGACAGCTGCACAGTATCACTTCTCTCATTCTGTATGATCAGTGTCATAATATTACAGATACACATTCCTACTATCTATATGTGACACATGCACACTATCACTTCTCTCATTCTGTATGATCAGTGTAATTATACTGCAGATACACATTCCTACTATCTCTATGTGACACATGCACAGTATCACTTCTCTCATTCTGTATGATCAGTGTAATTATACTGCAGATACACGTTCCTACTATCTGTACGTGACACCTGCACAGTATCACTTCTCTCATTCTGTATGATCAGTGTAATTATACTGCAGATACACGTTCCTACTATCTGTATGTGACACCTGCACAGTATCACTTCTCTCATTCTGTATGATCAGTGTAATTATACTGCAGATACACGTTCCTACAATCTGTATGTGACACCTGCACAGTATCACTTCTCTCATTCTGAATGATCAGTGTAATTATACTGCAGATACACGTTCCTACTATCTGTATGTGACACCTGCACAGTATCACTTCTCTTATTCTGTATGGTCAGTGTAATTATACTGCAGATACATGTTACTACTATCTATATGTGACAGCTGCACAGTATCACTTCTCTAATTCTATATGATCAGTGTAATTATACTGCAGATACACGTTCCTACTATCTGTATGTGACACCTGCACAGTATCACTTCTCTCATTCTGTATGGTCAGTGTAATTATACTGCAGATGCATGTTCCTACGATCTATATGTGACACCTGCACAGTATCACTTCTCTCATTCTGTATGGTCAGTGTAATTATACTGCAGATGCATGTTCCTACGATCTATATGTGACACCTGTACAGTATCACTTCTCTTATTCTGTATGATCAGTGTTATTATACTGCAGATACATGTTCCTACTATCTATATGTGACTGCTGCACAGTATAACTTCTCTCATTCTGTATGATCAGTGTAATTATACTGCAGCTACACGTTCCTACTATCTGTATGTGACACCTGCACAGTATCACTTCTCTTATTCTGTATGATCAGTGTAATTATACTGCAGATACACATTCCTACTATATATGTGACAGCTGCACAGTATCACTTCTCTCATTCTGTATGATCAGTGTAATTATACTGCAGATACACATTCCTACTATCTATATGTGACAGCTGCACAGTATTACTTCTCATTCTGTATGATAAGTGTAATTATACTGCAGATGCATGTTCCTACGATCTATATGTGACACCTGCACAGTATCACTTCTCTCATGCTGTATGGTCAGGGTAATTATACTGCAGATGCATGTTCCTACTATCTATATGTGACAGCTGCACAGTATCACTTCTCATTCTGTATGATCAGGGTAATTATACTGCAGATGCATGTTCCTACGATCTATATGTAACAGCTGCACAGTATCACTTCTATCATTCTGTATGATCAGTGTAATTATACTGCAGATACACGTTCCTACTATCTGTATGTGACACCTGCACATTATCACTTCTCTCATTCTGTTTGATCAGTGTAATTATACTGCAGATACATGTTCCTACTATCTATATGTGACAGCTGCACAGTATCACTTCTCTCATTCTGTATGGTCAGTGTAATTATACTGCAGATACATGTTCCTACTATCTATATGTGACACATGCACTGTATCACTTCTCTCATTCTGTATGGTCAGTGTAATTATACTGCAGATACACGTTCCTACTATCTGTATGTGACACCTGCACAGTATCACTTCTCTCATTCTGTATGATCAGTGTAATTATACTGCAGATACATGTTCCTACTATCTATATGTGACAGCTGCACAGTATCACTTCTCTCATTCTGTATGGTCAGTGTAATTATACTGCAGATACATGTTCCTACTATCTATATGTGACACATGCACAGTATCACTTCTCTCATTCTGTATGGTCAGTGTAATTATACTGCAGATACACGTTCCTACTATCTGTATGTGACACCTGCACAGTATCACTTCTCTCATTCTGTATGATCAGTGTAATTATACTGCAGATACATGTTCCTACTATCTATATGTGACAGCTGCACAGTATCACTTCTCTCATTCTGTATGGTCAGTGTAATTATACTGCAGATACATGTTCCTACTATCTATATGTGACACATGCACAGTATCACTTCTCTCATTCTGTATGGTCAGTGTAATTATACTGCAGATACACGTTCCTACTATCTGTATGTGACACCTGCACAGTATCACTTCTCTCATTCTGTATGGTCAGTGTAATTATACTGCAGATACACGTTCCTACTATCTGTATGTGACACCTGCACAGTATCACTTCTCTCATTCTGTATGATCAGTGTAATTATACTGCAGATACATGTTCCTACGATCTATATGTGACAGCTGCACAGTATCACTTCTCTCATTCTGTATGGTCAGTGTAATTATACTGCAGATACATGTTCCTACTATCTATATGTGACACATGCACAGTATCACTTCTCTCATTCTGTATGGTCAGTGTAATTATACTGCAGATACACGTTCCTACTATCTGTATGTGACACCTGCACAGTATCACTTCTCTCATTCTGTATGGTCAGTGTAATTATACTGCAGATACACGTTCCTACTATCTGTATGTGACACCTGCACAGTATCACTTCTCTCATTCTGTATGATCAGTGTAATTATACTGCAGATGCATGTTCCTACGATCTATATGTGACACCTGCACAGTATCACTTCTCTCATTCTGTATGGTCAGGGTAATTATACTGCAGATGCATGTTCCTACTATCTATATGTGACAGCTGCACAGTATCACTTCTCATTCTGTATGATCAGGGTAATTATACTGCAGATGCATGTTCCTACGATCTATATGTAACAGCTGCACAGTATCACTTCTATCATTCTGTATGATCAGGGTAATTATACTGCAGATGCATGTTCCTACGATCTATATGTGACACCTGCACAGTATCACTTCTCTCATTCTGTATGGTCAGGGTAATAATACTGCAGATGCATGTTCCTACGATCTATATGTGACACCTGCACAGTATCACTTCTCTCATTCTGTATGATCAGTGTAATTATACTGCAGATACACGTTCCTACGATCTATATGTGACACCTGCACAGTATAACTTCTCTCATTCTGTATGATCAGTGTAATTATACTGCAGATACATGTTCCTACTATCTATATGTGACACCTGCACAGTATCACTTCTCTCATTCTGTATGATCAGTGTAATTATACTGCAGCTACATGTTCCTACTATCTGTATGTGACATCTGCACAGTATCACTTCTCTCATTCTGTATGATCAGTGTAATTATACTGCAGATACATGTTCCTACTATCTATATGTGACACCTGCACAGTATCACTTCTCTCATTCTGTATGATCAGTGTAATTATACTGCAGATACACGTTCCTATCTATATGTGACACCTGCACAGTATCACTTCTCTCATTCTGTATGATCGGGGTAATTATACTGCAGATGCATGTTCCTACGATCTATATGTGACACCTGCACAGTATCACTTCTCTCATTCTGTATGATCAGTGGAATTATACTGCAGATACATGTTCTTACTATCTATATGTGACACATGCACAGTATCACTTCTCTAATTCTGTATGATCAGTGTAATTATACTGCAGATACACGTTCCTACTATCTGTATGTGACACCTGCACAGTATCACTTCTCTCATTCTGTATGATCAGTGGAATTATACTGCAGATACATGTTCTTACTATCTATATGTGACACATGCACAGTATCACTTCTCTAATTCTGTATGATCAGTGTAATTATACTGCAGATACACATTCCTACTATCTTTATGTGACACCTGCACAGTATCACTTCTCTAATTCTGTATGATCAGTGTAATTATACTGCAGCTACACGTTCCTACTATCTGTATGTGACACCTGCACAGTATCACTTCTCTCATTCTGTATGATCAGTGTAATTATACTGCAGATACATGTTCCTACTATCTGTATGTGACACCTGCACAGTATCACTTCTCTAATTCTGTATGATCAGTGGAATTATACTGCAGATACATGTTCCTACGATCTGTATGTGACACGTGCACAGTATCACTTCTCTCATTCTGTATGGTCAGTGTAATTATACTGCAGATACATGTCTCTACTATCTATATGTGACACCTGCACAGTATAACTTCTCTCATTCTGTATGATCAGTGTAATTATACTGCAGCTACACGTTCCTACTATCTGTATGTGACACCTGCACAGTATCACTTCTCTCATTCTGTATGATCAGTGGAATTATACTGCAGATACACGTTCCTACGATCTATATGTGACACCTGCACAGTATAACTTCTCTCATTCTGTATGATCAGTGTAATTATACTGCAGATACATGTTCCTACTATCTATATGTGACACCTGCACAGTATCACTTCTCTCATTCTGTATGATCAGTGTAATTATACTGCAGCTACATGTTCCTACTATCTGTATGTGACATCTGCACAGTATCACTTCTCTCATTCTGTATGATCAGTGTAATTATACTGCAGATACATGTTCCTACTATCTATATGTGACACCTGCACAGTATCACTTCTCTCATTCTGTATGATCAGTGTAATTATACTGCAGATACACGTTCCTATCTATATGTGACACCTGCACAGTATCACTTCTCTCATTCTGTATGATCGGGGTAATTATACTGCAGATGCATGTTCCTACGATCTATATGTGACACCTGCACAGTATCACTTCTCTCATTCTGTATGATCAGTGGAATTATACTGCAGATACATGTTCTTACTATCTATATGTGACACATGCACAGTATCACTTCTCTAATTCTGTATGATCAGTGTAATTATACTGCAGATACACGTTCCTACTATCTGTATGTGACACCTGCACAGTATCACTTCTCTCATTCTGTATGATCAGTGGAATTATACTGCAGATACATGTTCTTACTATCTATATGTGACACATGCACAGTATCACTTCTCTAATTCTGTATGATCAGTGTAATTATACTGCAGATACACATTCCTACTATCTTTATGTGACACCTGCACAGTATCACTTCTCTAATTCTGTATGATCAGTGGAATTATACCGCAGATACAGTTCCTACGATCTATATGTGACACCTGCACAGTATCACTTCTCTCATTCTGTATGGTCAGGGTAATTACACTGCAGATGCATGTTCCTACTATCTGTATGTGACACCTGCACAGTATAACTTCTTTCATTCTGTATGATCAGTGTAATTATACTGCAGCTACACGTTCCTACTATCTGTATGTGACACCTGCACAGTATCACTTCTCTCATTCTGTATGGTCAGTGTAATTATACTGCAGATACAGTTCCTACGATCTATATGTGACACCTGCACAGTATCACTTCTCTCATTCTGTATGGTCAGTGTAATTATACTGCAGATACACGTTCCTACTATCTATATGTGACAGCTGCACAGTATCACTTCTCTCATTCTGTATGATCAGTGTAATTATACTGCAGATACACGTTCCTACTATCTATATGTGACACCTGCACAGTATCACTTCTCTCATTCTGTATGATCAGTGTAATTATACTGCAGATACATGTCTCTACTATCTATATGTGACACCTGCACAGTATCACTTCTCTCATTCTGTATGGTCAGTGTAATTATACTGCAGATACATGTTCCTACTATCTATATGTGACACCTGCACAGTATCACTTCTCTCATTCTGTATGGTCAGTGTAATTATACTGCAGATACACGTTCCTACTATCTGTATGTGACACCTGCACAGTATCACTTCTCTCATTCTGTATGATCAGTGTAATTATACTGCAGATACATGTTCCTACTATCTATATGTGACACATGCACAGTATCACTTCTCTCATTCTGTATGGTCAGTGTAATTATACTGCAGATACACGTTCCTACTATCTATATGTGACAGCTGCACAGTATCACTTCTCTCATTCTGTATGATCAGTGTAATTATACTGCAGCTACACGTTCCTACTATCTGTATGTGACACCTGCACAGTATCACTTCTCTCATTCTGTATGGTCAGTGTAATTATACTGCAGATACATGTTCCTACTATCTATATGTGACAGCTGCACAGTATCACTTCTCTCATTCTGTATGGTCAGTGTAATTATATTACAGATACACGTTCCTACTATCTGTATGTGACACCTGCACAGTATCACTTCTCTCATTCTGTATGGTCAGTGTAATTATACTGCAGATACATGTTTCTACTATCTATATGTGACACCTGCACAGTATCACTTCTCTCATTCTGTATGATCAGTGTAATTATACTGCAGATGCATGTTCCTACTATCTGTATGTGACACCTGCACAGTATCACTTCTCTCATTCTGTATGATCAGTGTAATTATACTGCAAATACATGTTCCTACTATCTATATGTGACAGCTGCACAGTATCACTTCTCTCATTCTGTATGATCAGTGTAATTATACTGCAGATACATGTTCCTACTATCTATATGTGACAGCTGCACAGTATCACTTCTCTCATTCTGTATGGTCAGTGTAATTATACTGCAGATACATGTTCCTACTATCTATATGTGACACATGCACAGTATCACTTCTCTCATTCTGTATGGTCAGTGTAATTATAGTGCAGATACACGTTCCTACTATCTGTATGTGACACCTGCACAGTATCACTTCTCTCATTCTGTATGGTCAGTGTAATTATACTGCAGATACATGTTCCTACTATCTATATGTGACACCTGCACAGTATCACTTCTCTCATTCTGTATGGTCAGTGTAATTATACTGCAGATACATGTTCCTACTATCTATATGTGACATCTGCACAGTATCACTTCTCTCATTCTGTATGATCAGTGTAATTATACTGCAGATACACATTCCTACTATCTATATGTGACACCTGCACAGTATCACTTCTCTCATTCTGTATGATCAGTGTAATTATACTGCAGATACACGTTCCTATCTATCTGTATGTGACACCTGCACAGTATCACTTCTCTTATTCTGTATGGTCCGTGTAATTATACTACAGATACACATTCCTACTATCTGTATGTGACACCTGCACAGTATCACTTCTCTCATTCTGTATGATCAGTGGAATTATACTGCAGATACATGTTCTTACTATCTATATGTGACACATGCACAGTATCACTTCTCTAATTCTGTATGATCAGTGTAATTATACTGCAGATACACATTCCTACTATCTGTATGTGACACCTGCACAGTATCACTTCTCTAATTCTGTATGATCAGTGGAATTATACTGCAGATACAGTTCCTACGATCTATATGTGACACCTGCACAGTATCACTTCTCTCATTCTGTATGGTCAGTGTAATTACACTGCAGATGCATGTTCCTACTATCTGTATGTGACACCTGCACAGTATAACTTCTCTCATTCTGTATGATCAGTGTAATTATACTGCAGCTACACGTTCCTACTATCGGTATGTGACACCTGCACAGTATCACTTCTCTCATTCTGTATGGTCAGTGTAATTATACTGCAGATACAGTTCCTACGATCTATATGTGACACCTGCACAGTATCACTTCTCTCATTCTGTATGGTCAGTGTAATTATACTGCAGATACACGTTCCTACTATCTATATGTGACAGCTGCACAGTATCACTTCTCTCATTCTGTATGATCAGTGTAATTATACTGCAGATACACGTTCCTACTATCTATATGTGACACCTGCACAGTATCACTTCTCTCATTCTGTATGATCAGTGTAATTATACTGCAGATACATGTCTCTACTATCTATATGTGACACCTGCACAGTATCACTTCTCTCATTCTGTATGGTCAGTGTAATTATACTGCAGATACATGTTCCTACTATCTATATGTGACACCTGCACAGTATCACTTCTCTCATTCTGTATGGTCAGTGTAATTATACTGCAGATACACGTTCCTACTATCTGTATGTGACACCTGCACAGTATCACTTCTCTCATTCTGTATGATCAGTGTAATTATACTGCAGATACATGTTCCTACTATCTATATGTGACACATGCACAGTATCACTTCTCTCATTCTGTATGGTCAGTGTAATTATACTGCAGATACACGTTCCTACTATCTATATGTGACAGCTGCACAGTATCACTTCTCTCATTCTGTATGGTCAGTGTAATTATACTGCAGATACATGTTCCTACTATCTATATGTGACAGCTGCACAGTATCACTTCTCTCATTCTGTATGGTCAGTGTAATTATATTACAGATACACGTTCCTACTATCTGTATGTGACACCTGCACAGTATCACTTCTCTCATTCTGTATGGTCAGTGTAATTATACTGCAGATACATGTTCCTACTATCTATATGTGACACCTGCACAGTATCACTTCTCTCATTCTGTATGATCAGTGTAATTATACTGCAGATGCATGTTCCTACTATCTGTATGTGACACCTGCACAGTATCACTTCTCTCATTCTGTATGATCAGTGTAATTATACTGCAAATACATGTTCCTACTATCTATATGTGACAGCTGCACAGTATCACTTCTCTCATTCTGTATGATCAGTGTAATTATACTGCAGATACATGTTCCTACTATCTATATGTGACAGCTGCACAGTATCACTTCTCTCATTCTGTATGGTCAGTGTAATTATACTGCAGATACATGTTCCTACTATCTATATGTGACACATGCACAGTATCACTTCTCTCATTCTGTATGGTCAGTGTAATTATAGTGCAGATACACGTTCCTACTATCTGTATGTGACACCTGCACAGTATCACTTCTCTCATTCTGTATGGTCAGTGTAATTATACTGCAGATACATGTTCCTACTATCTATATGTGACACCTGCACAGTATCACTTCTCTCATTCTGTATGGTCAGTGTAATTATACTGCAGATACATGTTCCTACTATCTATATGTGACATCTGCACAGTATCACTTCTCTCATTCTGTATGATCAGTGTAATTATACTGCAGATACACATTCCTACTATCTATATGTGACACCTGCACAGTATCACTTCTCTCATTCTGTATGGTCAGTGTAATTATACTGCAGATACATGTTCCTACTATCTATATGTGACATCTTCACAGTATCACTTCTCTCATTCTGTATGATCAGTGTATTTATACTGCAGATACATGTTCCTACTATCTATATGTGACATCTTCACAGTATCACTTCTCTCATTCTGTATGATCAGTGTAATTATACTGCAGATACACATTCCTACTATCTATATGTGACACCTGCACAGTATCAATTCTCTCATTCTGTATGATCAGTGTAATTATACTGCAGATACACGTTCCTATCTATCTGTATGTGACACCTGCACAGTATCACTTCTCTTATTCTGTATGGTCCGTGTAATTATACTGCAGATACACATTCCTACTATCTATATGTGACACCTGCACAGTATCACTTCTCTCATTCTGTATGATCAGTGTAATTATACTGCAGATACAGTTCCTACTATCTATATGTGACAGCTGCACATTCTGTATGATCAGTGTAATTATACTGCAGATACATGTCTCTACTATCTGTATGTGACACCTGCACAGTATCACTTCTCTCATTCTGTATGGTCAGTGTAATTATACTGCAGATACATGTTCCTACTATCTATATGTGACACCTGCACAGTATCACTTCTCTCATTCTGTATGATCAGTGTAATTATACTGCAGATACACGTTCCTACTATCTGTATGTGACACCTGCACAGTATCACTTCTCTTATTCTGTATGGTCAGTGTAATTATACTGCAGATGCATGTTCCTACTATCTGTATGTGACACCTGCACAGTATCACTTCTTTCATTCTGTATGATCAGTGTAATTATACAGCAGATACATGTTCCTACGATCTATATGTGACACCTGCACAGTATCACTTCTCTCATTCTGTATGATCAGTGTAATTATACTGCAGATACACGTTCCTACTATCTATATGTGACAGCTGCACAGTATCACTTCTCTCATTCTGTATGATCAGTGTAATTATACTGCAGATACATTTTCCTACTATCTATATGTGACAGCTGCACAGTATCACTTCTCATTCTGTATGATTAGTGTCATTATACTGCAGATGCATGTTCCTACTATCTGTATGTGACACCTGCACAGTATAACTTCTCTCATTCTGTATGATTAGTGTCATTATACTGCAGATACACGTTCCTACTATCTATATGTGACACCTGCACAGTATCACTTCTCTCATTCTGTATGGTCAGTGTAATTATACTGCAGATACATGTTCCTACGATCTATATGCGACACCTGCACAGTATCACTTCTCTCATTCTGTATGATCAGTGTAATTATACTGCAGATACACGTTCCTACTATCTGTACGTGACACCTGCACAGTATCACTTCTCTCATTCTGTATGATCAGTGTAATTATACTGCAGATACACGTTCCTACTATCTGTATGTGACACCTGCACAGTATCACTTCTCTCATTCTGTATGATCAGTGTAATTATACTGCAGATACACGTTCCTACAATCTGTATGTGACACCTGCACAGTATCACTTCTCTCATTCTGTATGATCAGTGTAATTATACTGCAGATACACGTTCCTACTATCTGTATGTGACACCTGCACAGTATCACTTCTCTTATTCTGTATGGTCAGTGTAATTATACTGCAGATACATGTTACTACTATCTATATGTGACAGCTGCACAGTATCACTTCTCTAATTCTATATGATCAGTGTAATTATACTGCAGATACACGTTCCTACAATCTGTATGTGACACCTGCACAGTATCACTTCTCTCATTCTGTATGGTCAGTGTAATTATACTGCAGATGCATGTTCCTACGATCTATATGTGACACCTGCACAGTATCACTTCTCTTATTCTGTATGATCAGTGTTATTATACTGCAGATACATGTTCCTACTATCTATATGTGACTGCTGCACAGTATAACTTCTCTCATTCTGTATGATCAGTGTAATTATACTGCAGCTACACGTTCCTACTATCTGTATGTGACACCTGCACAGTATCACTTCTCTTATTCTGTATGATCAGTGTAATTATACTGCAGATACACATTCCTACTATATATGTGACAGCTGCACAGTATCACTTCTCTCATTCTGTATGATCAGTGTAATTATACTGCAGATACACATTCCTACTATCTATATGTGACAGTTGCACAGTATTACTTCTCATTCTGTATGATCAGTGTAATTATACTGCAGATGCATGTTCCTACGATCTATATGTGACACCTGCACAGTATCACTTCTCTCATTCTGTATGGTCAGGGTAATTATACTGCAGATGCATGTTCCTACTATCTATATGTGACAGCTGCACAGTATCACTTCTCATTCTGTATGATCAGTGTAATTATACTGCAGATGCATGTTCCTACGATCTATATGTGACACCTGCACAGTATCACTTCTCTCATTCTGTATGGTCAGGGTAATTATACTGCAGATGCATGTTCCTACTATCTATATGTGACAGCTGCACAGTATCACTTCTCATTCTGTATGATCAGGGTAATTATACTGCAGATACATGTTCCTACGATCTATATGTAACAGCTGCACAGTATCACTTCTATCATTCTGTATGATCAGTGTAATTATACTGCAGATACACGTTCCTACTATCTGTATGTGACACCTGCACATTATCACTTCTCTCATTCTGTATGATCAGTGTAATTATACTGCAGATACATGTTCCTACTATCTATATGTGACAGCTGCACAGTATCACTTCTCTCATTCTGTATGGTCAGTGTAATTATACTGCAGATACATGTTCCTACTATCTATATGTGACACATGCACTGTATCACTTCTCTCATTCTGTATGGTCAGTGTAATTATACTGCAGATACACGTTCCTACTATCTGTATGTGACACCTGCACAGTATCACTTCTCTCATTCTGTATGATCAGTGTAATTATACTGCAGATACATGTTCCTACTATCTATATGTGACAGCTGCACAGTATCACTTCTCTCATTCTGTATGGTCAGTGTAATTATACTGCAGATACATGTTCCTACGATCTATATGTGACACATGCACAGTATCACTTCTCTCATTCTGTATGGTCAGTGTAATTATACTGCAGATACACGTTCCTACTATCTGTATGTGACACCTGCACAGTATCACTTCTCTCATTCTGTATGATCAGTATAATTATACTGCAGATACATGTTCCTACTATCTATATGTGACACCTGCACAGTATCACTTCTCTCATTCTGTATGATCAGTGTAATTATACTGCAGATACATGTTCCTACGATCTATATGTGACAGCTGCACAGTATCACTTCTCTCATTCTGTATGGTCAGTGTAATTATACTGCAGATACATGTTCCTACTATCTATATGTGACACATGCACAGTATCACTTCTCTCATTCTGTATGGTCAGTGTAATTATACTGCAGATACACGTTCCTACTATCTGTATGTGACACCTGCACAGTATCACTTCTCTCATTCTGTATGATCAGTGTAATTATACTGCAGATGCATGTTCCTACGATCTATATGTGACACCTGCACAGTATCACTTCTCTCATTCTGTATGGTCAGGGTAATTATACTGCAGATGCATGTTCCTACTATCTATATGTGACAGCTGCACAGTATCACTTCTCATTCTGTATGATCAGGGTAATTATACTGCAGATGCATGTTCCTACGATCTATATGTAACAGCTGCACAGTATCACTTCTATCATTCTGTATGATCAGGGTAATTATACTGCAGATGCATGTTCCTACGATCTATATGTGACACCTGCACAGTATCACTTCTCTCATTCTGTATGGTCAGGGTAATAATACTGCAGATGCATGTTCCTACGATCTATATGTGACACCTGCACAGTATCACTTCTCTCATTCTGTATGATCAGTGTAATTATACTGCAGATACACGTTCCTACGATCTATATGTGACACCTGCACAGTATAACTTCTCTCATTCTGTATGATCAGTGTAATTATACTGCAGATACATGTTCCTACTATCTATATGTGACACCTGCACAGTATCACTTCTCTCATTCTGTATGATCAGTGTAATTATACTGCAGCTACATGTTCCTACTATCTGTATGTGACATCTGCACAGTATCACTTCTCTCATTCTGTATGATCAGTGTAATTATACTGCAGATACATGTTCCTACTATCTATATGTGACACCTGCACAGTATCACTTCTCTCATTCTGTATGATCAGTGTAATTATACTGCAGATACACGTTCCTATCTATATGTGACACCTGCACAGTATCACTTCTCTCATTCTGTATGATCGGGGTAATTATACTGCAGATGCATGTTCCTACGATCTATATGTGACACCTGCACAGTATCACTTCTCTCATTCTGTATGGTCAGGGTAATTACACTGCAGATGCATGTTCCTACGATCTATATGTGACACCTGCACAGTATCACTTCTCTCATTCTGTATGATCAGTGGAATTATACTGCAGATACATGTTCTTACTATCTATATGTGACACATGCACAGTATCACTTCTCTAATTCTGTATGATCAGTGTAATTATACTGCAGATACACGTTCCTACTATCTGTATGTGACACCTGCACAGTATCACTTCTCTCATTCTGTATGATCAGTGGAATTATACTGCAGATACATGTTCTTACTATCTATATGTGACAGCTGCACAGTATCACTTCTATCATTCTGTATGATCAGTGTAATTATACTGCAGATACATGTTCTTACTATCTATATGTGACACATGCACAGTATCACTTCTCTAATTCTGTATGATCAGTGTAATTATACTGCAGATACACATTCCTACTATCTTTATGTGACACCTGCACAGTATCACTTCTCTAATTCTGTATGATCAGTGGAATTATACTGCAGATACATGTTCCTACGATCTGTATGTGACACCTGCACAGTATCACTTCTCTCATTCTGTATGGTCAGTGTAATTATACTGCAGATACATGTCTCTACTATCTATATGTGACACCTGCACAGTATAACTTCTCTCATTCTGTATGATCAGTGTAATTATACTGCAGCTACACGTTCCTACTATCTGTATGTGACACCTGCACAGTATCACTTCTCTCATTCTGTATGATCAGTGGAATTATACTGCAGATACATGTTCTTACTATCTATATGTGACACATGCACAGTATCACTTCTCTAATTCTGTATGATCAGTGTAATTATACTGCAGATACACATTCCTACTATCTGTATGTGACACCTGCACAGTATCACTTCTCTAATTCTGTATGATCAGTGGAATTATACTGCAGATACAGTTCCTACGATCTATATGTGACACCTGCACAGTATCACTTCTCTCATTCTGTATGGTCAGGGTAATTACACTGCAGATGCATGTTCCTACTATCTGTATGTGACACCTGCACAGTATAACTTCTCTCATTCTGTATGATCAGTGTAATTATACTGCAGCTACACGTTCCTACTATCTGTATGTGACACCTGCACAGTATCACTTCTCTCATTCTGTATGGTCAGTGTAATTATACTGCAGATACAGTTCCTACGATCTATATGTGACACCTGCACAGTATCACTTCTCTCATTCTGTATGGTCAGTGTAATTATACTGCAGATACACGTTCCTACTATCTATATGTGACAGCTGCACAGTATCACTACTCTCATTCTGTATGATCAGTGTAATTATACTGCAGATACACGTTCCTACTATCTATATGTGACACCTGCACAGTATCACTTCTCTCATTCTGTATGATCAGTGTAATTATACTGCAGATACATGTCTCTACTATCTATATGTGACACCTGCACAGTATCACTTCTCTCATTCTGTATGGTCAGTGTAATTATACTGCAGATACATGTTCCTACTATCTATATGTGACACCTGCACAGTATCACTTCTCTCATTCTGTATGGTCAGTGTAATTATACTGCAGATACACGTTCCTACTATCTGTATGTGACACCTGCACAGTATCACTTCTCTCATTCTGTATGATCAGTGTAATTATACTGCAGATACATGTTCCTACTATCTATATGTGACACATGCACAGTATCACTTCCCTCATTCTGTATGGTCAGTGTAATTATACTGCAGATACACGTTCCTACTATCTATATGTGACAGCTGCACAGTATCACTTCTCTCATTCTGTATGATCAGTGTAATTATACTGCAGCTACACGTTCCTACTATCTGTATGTGACACCTGCACAGTATCACTTCTCTCATTCTGTATGGTCAGTGTAATTATACTGCAGATACATGTTCCTACTATCTATATGTGACAGCTGCACAGTATCACTTCTCTCATTCTGTATGGTCAGTGTAATTATATTACAGATACACGTTCCTACTATCTGTATGTGACACCTGCACAGTATCACTTCTCTCATTCTGTATGGTCAGTGTAATTATACTGCAGATACATGTTCCTACTATCTATATGTGACACCTGCACAGTATCACTTCTCTCATTCTGTATGATCAGTGTAATTATACTGCAGATGCATGTTCCTACTATCTGTATGTGACACATGCACAGTATCACTTCTCTCATTCTGTATGATCAGTGTAATTATACTGCAAATACATGTTCCTACTATCTATATGTGACAGCTGCACAGTATCACTTCTCTCATTCTGTATGATCAGTGTAATTATACTGCAGATACATGTTCCTACTATCTATATGTGACACCTGCACAGTATCACTTCTCTCATTCTGTATGGTCAGTGTAATTATACTGCAGATACATGTTCCTACTATCTATATGTGACACATGCACAGTATCACTTCTCTCATTCTGTATGGTCAGTGTAATTATAGTGCAGATACACGTTCCTACTATCTGTATGTGACACCTGCACAGTATCACTTCTCTCATTCTGTATGGTCAGTGTAATTATACTGCAGATACATGTTCCTACTATCTATATGTGACACCTGCACAGTATCACTTCTCTCATTCTGTATGGTCAGTGTAATTATACTGCAGATACATGTTCCTACTATCTATATGTGACATCTGCACAGTATCACTTCTCTCATTCTGTATGATCAGTGTAATTATACTGCAGATACACATTCCTACTATCTATATGTGACACCTGCACAGTATCACTTCTCTCATTCTGTATGGTCAGTGTAATTATACTGCAGATACATGTTCCTACTATCTATATGTGACATCTTCACAGTATCACTTCTCTCATTCTGTATGATCAGTGTAATTATACTGCAGATACACATTCCTACTATCTATATGTGACACCTGCACAGTATCACTTCTCTCATTCTGTATGATCAGTGTAATTATACTGCAGATACACGTTCCTATCTATCTGTATGTGACACCTGCACAGTATCACTTCTCTTATTCTGTATGGTCAGTGTAATTATACTGCAGATACACATTCCTACTATCTATATGTGACACCTGCACAGTATCACTTCTCTCATTCTGTATGATCAGTGTAATTATACTGCAGATACAGTTCCTACTATCTATATGTGACAGCTGCACAGTATCACTTCTCTCATTCTGTATGATCAGTGTAATTATACTGCAGATACACATTCCTACTATCTATATGTGACACCTGCACAGTATCACTTCTCTCATTCTGTATGGTCAGTGTAATTATACTGCAGATACATGTTCCTACTATCTATATGTGACATCTTCACAGTATCACTTCTCTCATTCTGTATGATCAGTGTAATTATACTGCAGATACACATTCCTACTATCTATATGTGACACCTGCACAGTATCACTTCTCTCATTCTGTATGATCAGTGTAATTATACTGCAGATACACGTTCCTATCTATCTGTATGTGACAGCTGCACAGTATCACTTCTCTTATTCTGTATGGTCAGTGTAATTATACTGCAGATGCATGTTCCTACTATCTGTATGTGACACCTGCACAGTATCACTTCTCTCATTCTGTATGATCAGTGTAATTATACTGCAGATACATGTTCCTACGATCTATATGTGACACCTGCACAGTATCACTTCTCTCATTCTGTATGATCAGTGTAATTATACTGCAGATACACGTTCCTACTATCTATATGTGACAGCTGCACAGTATCACTTCTCTCATTCTATATGATCAGTGTAATTATACTGCAGATACATTTTCCTACTATCTATATGTGACAGCTGCACAGTATCACTTCTCTCATTCTGTATGATCAGTGTAATACTGCAGATACATTTTCCTACTATCTATATGTGACAGCTGCACAGTATCACTTCTCTCATTCTGTATGGTCAGTGTAATTATACTGCAGATACACGTTCCTACTATCTGTATGTGACACCTGCACAGTATCACTTCTCTCATTCTGTATGATCAGTGTAATTATACTGCAGATACATGTTCCTACTATCTATATGTGACACATGCACAGTATCACTTCCCTCATTCTGTATGGTCAGTGTAATTATACTGCAGATACACGTTCCTACTATCTATATGTGACAGCTGCACAGTATCACTTCTCTCATTCTGTATGATCAGTGTAATTATACTGCAGCTACACGTTCCTACTATCTGTATGTGACACCTGCACAGTATCACTTCTCTCATTCTGTATGGTCAGTGTAATTATACTGCAGATACATGTTCCTACTATCTATATGTGACAGCTGCACAGTATCACTTCTCTCATTCTGTATGGTCAGTGTAATTATATTACAGATACACGTTCCTACTATCTGTATGTGACACCTGCACAGTATCACTTCTCTCATTCTGTATGGTCAGTGTAATTATACTGCAGATACATGTTCCTACTATCTATATGTGACACATGCACAGTATCACTTCTCTCATTCTGTATGGTCAGTGTAATTATAGTGCAGATACACGTTCCTACTATCTGTATGTGACACCTGCACAGTATCACTTCTCTCATTCTGTATGGTCAGTGTAATTATACTGCAGATACATGTTCCTACTATCTATATGTGACACCTGCACAGTATCACTTCTCTCATTCTGTATGGTCAGTGTAATTATACTGCAGATACATGTTCCTACTATCTATATGTGACATCTGCACAGTATCACTTCTCTCATTCTGTATGATCAGTGTAATTATACTGCAGATACACATTCCTACTATCTATATGTGACACCTGCACAGTATCACTTCTCTCATTCTGTATGGTCAGTGTAATTATACTGCAGATACATGTTCCTACTATCTATATGTGACATCTTCACAGTATCACTTCTCTCATTCTGTATGATCAGTGTAATTATACTGCAGATACACATTCCTACTATCTATATGTGACACCTGCACAGTATCACTTCTCTCATTCTGTATGATCAGTGTAATTATACTGCAGATACACGTTCCTATCTATCTGTATGTGACACCTGCACAGTATCACTTCTCTTATTCTGTATGGTCAGTGTAATTATACTGCAGATACACATTCCTACTATCTATATGTGACACCTGCACAGTATCACTTCTCTCATTCTGTATGATCAGTGTAATTATACTGCAGATACAGTTCCTACTATCTATATGTGACAGCTGCACAGTATCACTTCTCTCATTCTGTATGATCAGTGTAATTATACTGCAGATACACATTCCTACTATCTATATGTGACACCTGCACAGTATCACTTCTCTCATTCTGTATGGTCAGTGTAATTATACTGCAGATACATGTTCCTACTATCTATATGTGACATCTTCACAGTATCACTTCTCTCATTCTGTATGATCAGTGTAATTATACTGCAGATACACATTCCTACTATCTATATGTGACACCTGCACAGTATCACTTCTCTCATTCTGTATGATCAGTGTAATTATACTGCAGATACACGTTCCTATCTATCTGTATGTGACAGCTGCACAGTATCACTTCTCTTATTCTGTATGGTCAGTGTAATTATACTGCAGATGCATGTTCCTACTATCTGTATGTGACACCTGCACAGTATCACTTCTCTCATTCTGTATGATCAGTGTAATTATACTGCAGATACATGTTCCTACGATCTATATGTGACACCTGCACAGTATCACTTCTCTCATTCTGTATGATCAGTGTAATTATACTGCAGATACACGTTCCTACTATCTATATGTGACAGCTGCACAGTATCACTTCTCTCATTCTATATGATCAGTGTAATTATACTGCAGATACATTTTCCTACTATCTATATGTGACAGCTGCACAGTATCACTTCTCTCATTCTGTATGATCAGTGTAATACTGCAGATACATTTTCCTACTATCTATATGTGACAGCTGCACAGTATCACTTCTCTCATTCTGTATGATCAGTGTAATTATACTGCAGATACATTTTCCTACTATCTATATGTGACAGCTGCACAGTATCACTTCTCATTCTGTATGATTAGTGTCATTATACTGCAGATGCATGTTCCTACTATCTGTATGTGACACCTGCACAGTATAACTTCTCTCATTCTGTATGATTAGTGTCATTATACTGCAGATACACGTTCCTACTATCTATATGTGACACCTGCACAGTATCACTTCTCTCATTCTGTATGGTCAGTGTAATTATACTGCAGATACATGTTCCTACGATCTATATGCGACACCTGCACAGTATCACTTCTCTCATTCTGTATGATCAGTGTAATTATACTGCAGATACATGTTCCTACTATCTATATGTGACACCTGCACAGTATCACTTCTCTCATTCTGTATGGTCAGTGTAATTATACTGCAGATACATGTTCCTACTATCTATATGTGACACCTGCACAGTATCACTTCTCTCATTCTGTATGGTCAGTGTAATTATACTGCAGATACATGTTCCTACGATCTATATGCGACACCTGCACAGTATCACTTCTCTCATTCTGTATGATCAGTGTAATTATACTGCAGATACATGTTCCTACTATCTATATGTGACACCTGCACAGTATCACTTCTCTCATTCTGTATGGTCAGTGTAATTATACTGCAAATACAGTTCCTACGATCTATATGTGACATCTGCACAGTATCACTTCTCTCATTCTGTATGATCAGTGGAAATTATACACGTTCCCACTATCTTATGTGAGACCTGCACAGTATCACTTCTCTTATTCTGTATGATCAGTGTGACACTAGCTGCCCCGTTAGATGGGTACAGAAGTGATATAGGCCCTCATTCCGAGTTGTTCGCTCGCTAGCTGCTTTTAGCAGCATTGCACACGCTAAGCCGCCGCCCTCTGGGAGTGAATCTTAGCTTAGCAGAATAGCGAACGAAAGATTACCAGAATTGCTAATAAATAATTCTTTGCAGTTTCTGAGTAGCTCCAGACCTACTCCTAGATTGCGATCACTTCAGTCTGTTTAGTTCCTGTTTTGACGTCACAAACACGCCCTGCGTCCGGCCAGCCATTCCCCCCCTCCCGTTTCCCCAGGCACGCCTGCGTTTTTACCTGACACGCCAGCGTTTTTTTAGCACATTCCCAGAAAACGGTCAGTTACCTCCCAGAAACACCCACTTCCTGTCAATCACTCACCGATCAACAGAGCGACGAAAAAGAGTCGCTCGGCCTTGTGTGAAACGGCATCGTTTTTTTGTGAAAGTACGTCGCGCGTGCGCACTGCGCCCCATACGCATGGGCAGAAATGCTGATTTTTAGCCTGATAGCTGCGCTGCGAACAACGGCAGCTAGCGATAAACTCGGAATGACCCCCATAGTGCCCTGTGTGACACTAGTGCCCTGTGTGAGGGTAGGCTGTGTGACACTAGTGCCCTGTGTGAGGGTAGGCTGTGTGACACTAGTGCCCTGTGTGAGGGTAGGCTGTGTGACACTAGTGCCCTGTGTGAGGGTAGGCTGTGTGACACTAGTGCCCCGTTAGGTGGGTACAGAAGTGACATAGTGCCCTGTGTGAGGGTAGGCTGTGTGACACTAGTGCCCTGTGTGAGGGTAGGCTGTGTGACACTAGTGCCCCGTTAGGTAGGTACAGAAGTGACATAGTGCCCTGTGGGAGGGTAGGCTGTGTGACACTAGTGCCCTGTGTGACACTAGTGCCCCGTTAGGTAGGTACAGAAGTCACATAGTGCCCTGTGTGAGGGTACCCGGTAGGCTCAGGCTGTGCTTGGTTTCACTTCTTTATGCTGACAGTGTGGAAAGATCTATTTCATTTAGTTACAGAACATGACACTAGATGGCAACATTGCACTGACTGCTTAGCGTACGTTACACATGGTCACAATTACAGTATATGTAATTCTGCATCCTCCACCATCCACCTGTATTCTTACTCTACCCACTTCCACATGTCAGGCCTCCTCTAGTAATAACTCATCAACATATAGTGTATCACCTATATAACACACACAGTACAGAGATATGTTACATGTACACGGGAAGCAGCGTCTGACTGTACAGACCCATATACTGTATCACCTATATAATAGAGATGAGCGCCTGAAATTTTTCGGGTTTTGTGTTTTGGTTTTGGGTTCGGTTCCGCGGCCGTGTTTTGGGTTCGAACGCGTTTTGGCAAAACCTCACCGAATTATTTTTGTCGGATTCGGGTGTGTTTTGGATTCGGGTGTTTTTTTCCAAAAACACTAAAAAACAGCTTAAATCATAGAATTTGGGGGTCATTTTGATCCCAAAGTATTATTAACCTCAAAAACCATAATTTACACTCATTTTCAGTCTATTCTGAATACCTCACATCTCACAATATTATTTTTAGTCCTAAAATTTGCACCGAGGTCGCTGTGTGAGTAAGATAAGCGACCCTAGTGGCCGACACAAACACCGGGCCCATCTAGGAGTGGCACTGCAGTGTCACGCAGGATGTCCCTTCCAAAAAAACCTCCCCAAACAGCACATGACGCAAAGAAAAAAAGAGGCGCAATGAGGTAGCTGTGTGAGTAAGATTAGCGACCCTAGTGGCCGACACAAACACCGGGCCCATCTAGGAGTGGCACTGCAGTGTCACGCAGGATGGCCCTTCCAAAAAACCCTCCCCAAACAGCACATGACGCAAAGAAAAAAAGAGGCGCAATGAGGTAGCTGTGTGAGTAAGATAAGCGACCCTAGTGGCCGACACAAACACCGGGCCCATCTAGGAGTGTCACTGCAGTGTCACGCAGGATGGCCCTTCCAAAAAACCCTCCCCAAACAGCACATGACGCAAAGAAAAAAAGAGGCGCAATGAGGTAGCTGTGTGAGTAAGATAAGCGACCCTAGTGGCCGACACAAACACCGGGCCCATCTAGGAGTGTCACTGCAGTGTCACGCAGGATGTCCCTTCCAAAAAACCTGAACCACTAGCCATGAACATAGGCCAGGGCCTCAGCCGTTCCTTGCCACTCCGTGTGGTAAATGGCATATTGGCAAGTTTACGCTTCTCCTCCGACAATTTTATTTTAGGTTTTGGAGTCCTTTTTTTTCTGATATTTGGTGTTTTGGATTTGACATGCTCTGTACTATGACATTGGGCATCGGCCTTGGCAGACGACGTTGCTGGCATTTCATCGTCTCGGCCATGACTAGTGGCAGCAGCTTCAGCACGAGGTGGAAGTGGATCTTGATCTTTCCCTAATTTTGGAACCTCAACTTTTTTGTTCTCCATATTTTATAGGCAGAACTAAAAGGCACCTCAGGTAAACAATGGAGATGGATGGATTGGATACTAGTATACAATTATGGACGGACTGCCACGGTTAGGTGGTATAAAAAAACCACGGTTAGGTGGTATATATTGTAATACAATTATGGATGGACGGACTGCCTGCCGAGTGCCGACACAGAGGTAGCCACAGCCGTGAACTACCGCACTGTACACTGGTTGATAAAGAGATAGTAGTATACTCGTAACAACTAGTATGACTGACTATGACGGTATAAAGAATGAAAAAAAAACCACGGTTAGGTGGTATATATTATAATACAATTATGGATGGACGGACGGACTGCCTGCCGAGTGCCGACACAGAGGTAGCCACAGCCGTGAACTACCGCACTGTACACTGGTTGATAAAGAGATAGTAGTATACTCGTAACAACTAGTATGACTGACTATGACGGTATAAAGAATGAAAAAAAAACCACGGTTAGGTGGTATATATTATAATACAATTATGGATGGACGGACTGCCTGCCGACTGCCGACACAGAGGTAGCCACAGCCGTGAACTACCGCACTGTACACTGGTTGATAAAGAGATAGTAGTATACTCGTAACAACTAGTATGACACTATGACGGTATAAAGAATGAAAAAAAAACCACGGTTAGGTGGTATATATTATAATAATACAATTATGGATGGACGGACTGCCTGCCGACTGCCGACACAGAGGTAGCCACAGCCGTGAACTACCGCACTGTACACTGGTTGATAAAGAGATAGTAGTATACTCGTAACAACTAGTATGACTATGACGACGGTATAAAGAAAGAAAAAAAAATACCACGGTTAGGTGGTATATAATTATACAATTATGGATGGACGGACTGCCTGCCGAGTGCCGACTGCCGACACAGAGGTAGCCACAGCCGTGAACTACCGCACTGTACTGTGTCTGCTGCTAATATAGACTGGTTGATAAAGAGATAGTATACAACAATATACTACTATACTGGTGGTCAGGCACTGGTCACCACTAGTCACACTGGCAGTGGCACTCCTGCAGCAAAAGTGTGCACTGTTTAATTTTAAATTAATATAATATTATGTACTCCTGGCTCCTGCTATAACAACCTGCAGTGCTCCCCAGTCTCCCCCACAATTATTATAAGCTTTTATACATTGATGTGCAGCACACTGGGCTGAGCTGAGTGCACACAGACTGAGTCACACTGTGTGACTGCTGTGTATCGTTTTTTTCAGGCAGAGAACGGATATAGCAGAGAACGGATATATTAAATAAAAGTTAACTTAACAACAACTGCACTGGTCACTGTGGTAAACTCTGTCTGCACAATCTCTCTCTCTCTCTCTCTTCTAATCTATTCTAATGGAGAGGACGCCAGCCACGTCCTCTCCCTATCAATTTCAATGCACGTGTGAAAATGGCGGCGACGCGCGGCTCCTTATATAGAATCCGAGTCTCGCGAGAATCCGACAGCGTCATGATGACGTTCGGGCGCGCTCGGGTTAACCGAGCAAGGCGGGAAGATCCGAGTCGCTCGGACCCGTGAAAAAAAACATGAAGTTCTGGCGGGTTCGGATTCAGAGAAACCGAACCCGCTCATCTCTACTATATAACACACCATACACACATTACATGTACACGGGAAGCAGCATCTGACTGTACAGACCCATATACTGTATCACCTATATTACACACCATACACACACATTACATGTACACGGGAAGCAGCATCTGACTGTACAGAACCCATATAGTGTATCACCTATATTACACACCATACACACACATTACATGTACACGGGAAGCAGCATCTGACTGTACAGACCCATATACTGTATCACCTATATAACACACCATACACACACATTACATGTACACGGGAAGCAGCATCTGACTGTACAGAACCCATATACTGTATCACCTATATAACACACCACACACATTACATGTACACGGGAAGCAGCATCTGACTGTACAGAACCCATATACTGTATCACCTATATAACACACCACACACATTACATGTACTCGGGAAGCAGCGTCTGACTGTACAGAACCCATATACTGTATCACCTATATAACACACCATACACACACATTACATGTACACGGGAAGCAGCATCTGACTGTACAGACCCATATACTGTATCACCTATATAACACACCATACACACACATTACATGTGCACGGGAAGCAGCATCTGACTGTACAGACCCATATACTGTATCACCTATATAACACACCATACACACACATTACATGTACACGGGAAGCAGCGTCTGACTGTACAGAACCCATATACTGTATCACCTATATAACACACCATACACATTACATGTACATGGGAAGCAGCATCTGACTGTACAGACCCATATACTGTATCACCTATATAACACACCATACACACACATTACATGTACACGGGAAGCAGCATCTGACTGTACAGACCCATATACTGTATCACCTATATAACACACCATACACACACGTTACATGTACACGGGAAGCAGCATCTGACTGTACAGACCCATATACTGTATCACCTATATAACACACCATACACACACGTTACATGTACACGGGAAGCAGCATCTGACTGTACAGAACCCATATACTGTATCACCTATATAACACACCATACACACACATTACATGTACACGGGAAGCAGCATCTGACTGTACAGAACCCATATACTGTATCACCTATATAACACACCATACACACACATTACATGTACACGGGAAGCAGCATCTGACTGTACAGACCCATATACTGTATCACCTATATAACACACCATACACACACGTTACATGTACACGGGAAGCAGCATCTGACTGTACAGACCCATATACTGTATCACCTATATAACACACCATACACACACATTACATGTACACGGGAAGCAGCATCTGACTGTACAGACCCATATACTGTATCACCTATATAACACACCATACACACACATTACATGTACACGGGAAGCAGCATCTGACTGTACAGACCCATATACTGTATCACCTATATAACACACCATACACACACGTTACATGTACACGGGAAGCAGCGTCTGACTGTACAGAACCCATATACTGTATCACCTATATAACACACCATACACATTACATGTACATGGGAAGCAGCATCTGACTGTACAGACCCATATACTGTATCACCTATATAACACACCATACACACACGTTACATGTACACGGGAAGCAGCATCTGACTGTACAGACCCATATACTGTATCACCTATATAACACACCATACACACACATTACATGTACACGGGAAGCAGCATCTGACTGTACAGACCCATATACTGTATCACCTATATAACACACCATACACACACATTACATGTACACGGGAAGCAGCATCTGACTGTACAGACCCATATACTGTATCACCTATATAACACACCATACACACACAGTATATGGGTCTGTACAGTCAGATGCTGCTTCCCGTGTACATGTAACGTATCACCTATATAAAACACCATACACACACATTACATGTACACGGGAAGCAGCATCTGACTGTACAGAACCCATATACTGTATCACCTATATAACACACCATACACACACATTACATGTACACAGGAAGCAGCATCTGACTGTACAGAACCCATATACTGTATCACCTATATAACATACCATACACACATTACATGTACACGGGAAGTAGCATCTGACTGTACAGACCCATATACTGTATCACCTATATTACACACCACACACACACATTACATGTACACGGGAAGCAGCATCTGACTGTACAGACCCATATACTGTATCACCTATATTACACACCATACACACACATTACATGTACACGGGAAGCAGCATCTGACTGTACAGACCCATATACTGTATCACCTATATAACACATCATACACACACATTACATGTACACGGGAAGCAGCATCTGACTGTACAGACCCATATACTGTATCACCTATATAACACACCATACACACACATTACATGTACACGGGAAGCAGCATCTGACTGTACAGACCCATATACTGTATCACCTATATAACACACCATACACACACATTACATGTACACGGGAAGCAGCATCTGACTGTACAGACCCATATACTGTGTCACCTATATAACACACCATACACACACGTTACATGTACACGGGAAGCAGCATCTGACTGTACAGAACCCATATACTGTATCACCTATATAACACACCATACACATACATTACATGTACACGGGAAGCAGCATCTGACTGTACAGAACCCATATACTGTATCACCTATATAACACACCATACACACATTACATGTACACGGGAAGCAGCATCTGACTGTACAGAACCCATATACTGTATCACCTATATAACACACCATACACACACGTTACATGTACACGGGAAGCAGCATCTGACTGTACAGAACCCATATACTGTATCACCTATATAACACACCATACACATACATTACATGTACACGGGAAGCAGCATCTGACTGTACAGAACCCATATACTGTATCACCTATATAACACACCATACACACATTACATGTACACGGGAAGCAGCATCTGACTGTACAGAACCCATATACTGTATCACCTATATAACACACCATACACACACATTACATGTACACGGGAAGCAGCATCTGACTGTACAGAACCCATATACTGTATCACCTATATAACACACCATACACACACATTACATGTACACGGGAAGCAGCATCTGACTGTACAGACCCATATACTGTATCACCTATATAACACATCATACACACACATTACATGTACACGGGAAGCAGCATCTGACTGTACAGACCCATATACTGTATCACCTATATAACACACCATACACACACATTACATGTACACGGGAAGCAGCATCTGACTGTACAGACCCATATACTGTATCACCTATATAACACACCATACACACACATTACATGTACACGGGAAGCAGCATCTGACTGTACAGACCCATATACTGTATCACCTATATAACACACCATACACACACGTTACATGTACACGGGAAGCAGCATCTGACTGTACAGAACCCATATACTGTATCACCTATATAACACACCATACACATACATTACATGTACACGGGAAGCAGCATCTGACTGTACAGAACCCATATACTGTATCACCTATATAACACACCATACACACATTACATGTACACGGGAAGCAGCATCTGACTGTACAGAACCCATATACTGTATCACATATATAACACACCATACACATACATTACATGTACACGGGAAGCAGCATCTGACTGTACAGACCCATATACTGTATCACCTATATAACACACCATACACACACACATTACATGTACACGGGAAGCAGCATCTGACTGTACAGAACCCATATACTGTATCACCTATATAACACACCATACACACATTACATGTACACGGGAAGCAGCATCTGACTGTACAGAACCCATATACTGTATCACATATATAACACACCATACACATACATTACATGTACACGGGAAGCAGCATCTGACTGTACAGACCCATATACTGTATCACCTATATAACACACCATACACACACACATTACATGTACACGGGAAGCAGCATCTGACTGTACAGACCCATATACTGTATCACCTATATAACACACCATACACACACGTTACATGTACACGGGAAGCAGCATCTGACTGTACAGAACCCATATACTGTATCACCTATATAACACACCATACACATACATTACATGTACACGGGAAGCAGCATCTGACTGTACAGAACCCATATACTGTATCACCTATATAACACACCA
Organism: Pseudophryne corroboree; assembly: GCF_028390025.1. NCBI lineage: Eukaryota > Metazoa > Chordata > Amphibia > Anura > Myobatrachidae > Pseudophryne > Pseudophryne corroboree. The sequence goes on from NC_086448.1 coordinate 845,781,551, forward strand.
TACACACATTACATGTACACGGGAAGCAGCATCTGACTGTACAGAACCCATATACTGTATCACCTATATAACACACCATACACATACATTACATGTACACGGGAAGCAGCATCTGACTGTACAGAACCCATATACTGTATCACCTATATAACACACCATACACATACATAACATGTACACGGGAAGCAGCATCTGACTGTACAGACCCATATACTGTATCACCTATATAACACACCATACACACATTACATGTACACGGGAAGCAGCATCTGACTGTACAGAACCCATATACTGTATCACCTATATAACACACCATACACACACGTTACATGTACACGGGAAGCAGCATCTGACTGTACAGAACCCATATACTGTATCACCTATATAACACACCATACACATACATTACATGTACACGGGAAGCAGCATCTGACTGTACAGAACCCATATACTGTATCACCTATATAACACACCATACACACATTACATGTACACGGGAAGCAGCATCTGACTGTACAGAACCCATATACTGTATCACCTATATAACACACCATACACACACATTACATGTACACGGAAAGCAGCATCTGACTGTACAGAACCCATATACTGTATCACCTATATAACACACCATACACACACATTACATGTACACGGGAAGCAGCATCTGACTGTACAGACCCATATACTGTATCACCTATATAACACACCATACACACACGTTACATGTACACGGGAAGCAGCATCTGACTGTACAGAACCCATATACTGTATCACCTATATAACACACCATACACATACATTACATGTACACGGGAAGCAGCATCTGACTGTACAGAACCCATATACTGTATCACCTATATAACACACCATACACACATTACATGTACACGGGAAGCAGCATCTGACTGTACAGTACCCATATACTGTATCACCTATATAACACACCATACACACACGTTACATGTACACGGGAATCAGCATCTGACTGTACAGAACCCATATACTGTATCACCTATATAACACACCATACACATACATTACATGTACACGGGAAGCAGCATCTGACTGTACAGAACCCATATACTGTATCACCTATATAACACACCATACACACATTACATGTACACGGGAAGCAGCATCTGACTGTACAGAACCCATATACTGTATCACCTATATAACACACCATACACATACATTACATGTACACGGGAAGCAGCATCTGACTGTACAGACCCATATACTGTATCACCTATATAACACACCATACACACACATTACATGTACACGGGAAGCAGTATCTGACTGTACAGAACCCATATACTGTATCACCTATATAACACACCATACACACACATTACATGTACACGGGAAGCAGCATCTGACTGTACAGAACCCATATACTGTATCACCTATATTACACACCATACACACACATTACATGTACACGGGAAGCAGCATCTGACTGTACAGACCCATATACTGTACCACCTATATAACACACCACACACACACATTACATGTACACGGGAAGCAGTATCTGACTGTACAGAACCCATATACTGTATCACCTATATAACACACTATACACACACATTACATGTACACGGGAAGCAGCATCTGACTGTACAGACCCATATACTGTATCACCTATATAACACACCATACACACACGTTACATGTACACGGGAAGCAGCATCTGACTATACAGACCCATATACTGTATCACCTATATAACACATCATACACACACATTACATGTACACGGGAAGCAGCATCTGACTGTACAGACCCATATACTGTATCACCTATATAACACACCATACACACACATTACATGTACACGGGAAGCAGCATCTGACTGTACAGACCCATATACTGTATCACCTATATAACACACCATACACATACATTACATGTACACGGGAAGCAGCATCTGACTGTACAGAACCCATATACTGTATCACCTATATAACACACCATACACACATTACATGTACACGGGAAGCAGCATCTGACTGTACAGAACCCATATCCTGTATCACCTATATAACACACCATACACACACGTTACATGTACACGGGAAGCAGCATCTGACTGTACAGAACCCATATACTGTATCACCTATATAACACACCATACACATACATTACATGTACACGGGAAGCAGCATCTGACTGTACAGAACCCATATACTGTATCACCTATATAACACACATTACATGTACACGGGAAGCAGCATCTGACTGTACAGAACCCATATACTGTATCACCTATATAACACACCATACACATACATTACATGTACACGGGAAGCAGCATCTGACTGTACAGACCCATATACTGTATCACCTATATAACACACCATACACACACATTACATGTACACGGGAAGCAGCATCTGACTGTACAGACCCATATACTGTATCACCTATATAACACACCATACACACACGTTACATGTACACGGGAAGCAGCATCTGACTGTACAGAACCCATATACTGTATCACCTATATAACACACCATACACATACATTACATGTACACGGGAAGCAGCATCTGACTGTACAGAACCCATATACTGTATCACCTATATAACACACCATACACACATTACATGTACACGGGAAGCAGCATCTGACTGTACAGAACCCATATACTGTATCACCTATATAACACACCATACACACACGTTACATGTACACAGGAAGCAGCATCTGACTGTACAGAACCCATATACTGTATCACCTATATAACACACCATACACATACATTACATGTACACGGGAAGCAGCATCTGACTGTACAGAACCCATATACTGTATCACCTATATAACACACCATACACACATTACATGTATACGGGAAGCAGCATCTGACTGAACAGAACCCATATACTGTATCACCTATATAACACACCATACACACACATTACATGTACACGGGAAGTAGCATCTGACTGTACAGAACCCATATACTGTATCACCTATATAACACACCATACACACACATTACATGTACACGGGAAGCAGCATCTGACTGTACAGACCCATATACTGTATCACCTATATAACACATCATACACACACATTACATGTACACGGGAAGCAGCATCTGACTGTACAGACCCATATACTGTATCACCTATATAACACACCATACACACACATTACATGTACACGGGAAGCAGCATCTGACTGTACAGACCCATATACTGTATCACCTATATAACACACCATACACACACATTACATGTACACGGGAAGCAGCATCTGACTGTACAGACCCATATACTGTATCACCTATATAACACACCATACACACACGTTACATGTACACGGGAAGCAGCATCTGACTGTACAGAACCCATATACTGTATCACCTATATAACACACCATACACATACATTACATGTACACGGGAAGCAGCATCTGACTGTACAGAACCCATATACTGTATCACCTATATAACACACCATACACACATTACATGTACACGGGAAGCAGCATCTGACTGTACAGAACCCATATACTGTATCACCTATATAACACATCATACACACACATTACATGTACACGGGAAGCAGCATCTGACTGTACAGACCCATATACTGTATCACCTATATAACACACCATACACACACATTACATGTACACGGGAAGCAGCATCTGACTGTACAGAACCCATATACTGTATCACCTATATAACACACCATACACATACATTACATGTACACGGGAAGCAGCATCTGACTGTACAGAACCCATATACTGTATCACCTATATAACACACCATACACACATTACATGTACACGGGAAGCAGCATCTGACTGTACAGAACCCATATACTGTATCACCTATATAACACACCATACACACACATTACATGTACACGGGAAGCAGTATCTGACTGTACAGAACCCATATACTGTATCACCTATATAACACACCATACACACACGTTACATGTACACGGGAAGCAGCATCTGACTGTACAGAACCCATATACTGTATCACCTATATAACACACCATACACATACATTACATGTACACGGGAAGCAGCATCTGACTGTACAGAACCCATATACTGTATCACCTATATAACACACCATACACACATTACATGTACACGGGAAGCAGCATCTGACTGTACAGAACCCATATACTGTATCACCTATATAACACACCATACACACACGTTACATGTACACGGGAATCAGCATCTGACTGTACAGAACCCATATACTGTATCACCTATATAACACACCATACACATACATTACATGTACACGGGAAGCAGCATCTGACTGTACAGAACCCATATACTGTATCACCTATATAACACACCATACACACATTACATGTACACGGGAAGCAGCATCTGACTTACAGAACCCATATACTGTATCACCTATATAACACACCATACACATACATTACATGTACACGGGAAGCAGCATCTGACTGTACAGACCCATATACTGTATCACCTATATAACACACCATACACACACATTACATGTACACGGGAAGCAGTATCTGACTGTACAGAACCCATATACTGTATCACCTATATAACACACCATACACACACATTACATGTACACGGGAAGCAGCATCTGACTGTACAGAACCCATATACTGTATCACCTATATTACACACCATACACACACATTACATGTACACGGGAAGCAGCATCTGACTGTACAGACCCATATACTGTACCACCTATATAACACACCACACACACATTACATGTACACGGGAAGCAGCATCTGACTGTACAGAACCCATATACTGTATCACCTATATAACACACTATACACACACATTACATGTACACGGGAAGCAGCATCTGACTGTACAGACCCATATACTGTATCACCTATATAACACACCATACACACACGTTACATGTACACGGGAAGCAGCATCTGACTATACAGACCCATATACTGTATCACCTATATAACACATCATACACACACATTACATGTACACGGGAAGCAGCATCTGACTGTACAGACCCATATACTGTATCACCTATATAACACACCATACACACACATTACATGTACACGGGAAGCAGCATCTGACTGTACAGACCCATATACTGTATCACCTATATAACACACCATACACATACATTACATGTACACGGGAAGCAGCATCTGACTGTACAGAACCCATATACTGTATCACCTATATAACACACCATACACACATTACATGTACACGGGGAGCAGCATCTGACTGTACAGAACCCATATCCTGTATCACCTATATAACACACCATACACACACGTTACATGTACACGGGAAGCAGCATCTGACTGTACAGAACCCATATACTGTATCACCTATATAACACACCATACACATACATTACATGTACACGGGAAGCAGCATCTGACTGTACAGAACCCATATACTGTATCACCTATATAACACACCATACACATACATTACATGTACACGGGAAGCAGCATCTGACTGTACAGACCCATATACTGTATCACCTGTATAACACACCATACACACACATTACATGTACACGGGAAGCAGCATCTGACTGTACAGACCCATATACTGTATCACCTATATAACACACCATACACACACGTTACATGTACACGGGAAGCAGCATCTGACTGTACAGAACCCATATACTGTATCACCTATATAACACACCATACACATACATTACATGTACACGGGAAGCAGCATCTGACTGTACAGAACCCATATACTGTATCACCTATATAACACACCATACACACATTACATGTACACGGGAAGCAGCATCTGACTGTACAGAACCCATATACTGTATCACCTATATAACACACCATACACACACGTTACATGTACACGGGAAGCAGCATCTGACTGTACAGAACCCATATACTGTATCACCTATATAACACACCATACACATACATTACATGTACACGGGAAGCAGCATCTGACTGTACAGAACCCATATACTGTATCACCTATATAACACACCATACACACATTACATGTACACGGGAAGCAGCATCTGACTGAACAGAACCCATATACTGTATCACCTATATAACACACCATACACACACATTACATGTACACGGGAAGCAGCATCTGACTGTACAGAACCCATATACTGTATCACCTATATAACACACCATACACACACATTACATGTACACGGGAAGCAGCATCTGACTGTACAGACCCATATACTGTATCACCTATATAACACATCATACACACACATTACATGTACACGGGAAGCAGCATCTGACTGTACAGACCCATATACTGTATCACCTATATAACACACCATACACACACATTACATGTACACGGGAAGCAGCATCTGACTGTACAGACCCATATACTGTATCACCTATATAACACACCATACACACACATTACATGTACACGGGAAGCAGCATCTGACTGTACAGAACCCATATACTGTATCACCTATATAACACACCATACACACACGTTACATGTACACGGGAAGCAGCATCTGACTGTACAGAACCCATATACTGTATCACCTATATAACACACCATACACATACATTACATGTACACGGGAAGCAGCATCTGACTGTACAGAACCCATATACTGTATCACCTATATAACACACCATACACACATTACATGTACACGGGAAGCAGCATCTGACTGTACAGAACCCATATACTGTATCACCTATATAACACACCATACACACACGTTACATGTACACGGGAAGCAGCATCTGACTGTACAGAACCCATATACTGTATCACCTATATAACACACCATACACACACGTTACATGTACACGGGAAGCAGCATCTGACTGTACAGAACCCATATACTGTATCACCTATATAACACACCATACACATACATTACATGTACACGGGAATCAGCATCTGACTGTACAGAACCCATCTACTGTATCACCTATATAACACACCATACACACATTACATGTACACGGGAAGCAGCATCTGACTGTACAGAACCCATATACTGTATCACCTATATAACACACCATACACATACATTACATGTACACGGGAAGCAGCATCTGACTGTACAGACCCATATACTGTATCACCTATATAACACACCATACACACACATTACATGTACACGGGAAGCAGTATCTGACTGTACAGAACCCATATGCTGTATCACCTATATAACACACCATACACACACATTACATGTACACGGGAAGCAGCATCTGACTGTACAGAACCCATATACTGTATCACCTATATTACACACCATACACACAAATTACATGTACACGGGAAGCAGCATCTGACTGTACAGACCCATATACTGTACCACCTATATAACACACCACACACACACATTACATGTACACGGGAAGCAGCATCTGACTGTACAGAACCCATATACTGTATCACCTATATAACACACCATACACACACATTACATGTACACGGGGAGCAGCATCTGACTGTACAGACCCATATACTGTATCACCTATATAACATACCATACACACACATTACATGTACACGGGAAGCAGCATCTGACTATACAGACCCATATACTGTATCACCTATATAACACATCATACACACACGTTACATGTACACGGGAAGCAGCATCTGACTATACAGACCCATATACTGTATCACCTATATAACACACCATACACACACACGTTACATGTACACGGGAAGCAGCATCTGACTATACAGACCCATATACTGTATCACCTATATAACACACCATACACACACACACGTTACATGTACACGGGAAGCAGCATCTGACTGTACAGAACCCATATACTGTATCACCTATATAACACACCATACACATTACATTACATGTACACGGGAAGCAGCATCTGACTGTACAGACCCACATACTGTATCACCTATATAACACACCATACACACACATTACATGTACACGGGAAGCAGCATCTGATTGTACAGACCCATATACTGTATCACCTATATAACACACCATACACACACATTACATGTACACGGGAAGCAGCATCTGACTGTACAGACCCATATACTGTATCACCTATATAACACACCATACACACACATTACATGTACACGGGAAGCAGCATCTGACTGTACAGAACCCATATACTGTATTACCTATATAACACACCATACACACACATTACATGTACACAGGAAGCAGCATCAGACTGTACAGAACCCATATACTGTATTACCTATATAACACACCCCACACACACACACACACACACACACACACACACACACACACACACACACACACGTTACATGTACACGGGAAGCAGCATCTGACTGTACAGAACCCATATACTGTATCACCTATATAACACACCATACACACACATTACATGTACACAAGAAGCAGCATCTGACTGTACAGAACCCATATACTGTATCACCTATATAACACACCACACACACACATTACATGTACACGGGAAGCAGCATCTGACTATACAGACCTATATACTGTATCACATATATAACATACCATACACACGTTACATGTACACGGGAAGCAGCATCTGACTATACAGACCTATATACTGTATCACCTATATAACATACCATACACACGTTACATGTACACGGGAAGCAGCATCTGACTGTACAGAACCCATATACTGTATTACCTATATAACACACCATACACACACGTTACATGTACACGGGAAGCAGCATCTGACTGTACAGACCCATATACTGTATCACCTATATAACACACCACACACATTACATGTACACGGGAAGCAGCATCTGCTGTACAGACCCATATACTATATCACCTATATAACACACCATACACACACATTACATGTACACGGGAAGCAGCATCTGACTGTACAGAACCCATATACTGTATCACCTATATAACACACCAAACACACACGTTACATGTACATGGGAAGCAGCATCTGACTGTACAGAACCCATATACTGTATCACCTATATAACACACCACACACACACATTACATGTACACGGGAAGCAGCATCGGACTGTACAGACCTATATACTGTATCACCTATATAACAAACCATACACACACGTTACATGTACACGGGAAGCAGCATCTGACTGTACAGAACCCATATACTGTATCACCTATATAACACACCATACACATACATTACATGTACACGGGAAGCAGCATCTGACTGTACAGAACCCATATACTGTATCACCTATATAACATACCATACACACATTACATGTACACGGGAAGCAGCATCTGACTGTACAGAACCCATATACTGTATCACCTATATAACACACCACACACACACGTTACATGTACACGGGAAGCAGCATCTGACTGTACAGACCCATATACTGTATCACCTATATAACACACCACACACACACATTACATGTACACGGGAAGCAGCATCTGACTGTACAGAACCCATATACTGTATCACCTATATAACACACCATACACATACATTACATGTACACGGGAAGCAGCATCTGACTGTACAGAACCCATATACTGTATCACCTATATAACACACCATACACACATTACATGTACACGGGAAGCAGCATCTGACTGAACAGAACCCATATACTGTATCACCTATATAACACACCATACACACACATTACATGTACACGGGAAGCAGCATCTGACTGTACAGAACCCATATACTGTATCACCTATATAACACACCATACACACACATTACATGTACACGGGAAGCAGCATCTGACTGTACAGACCCATATACTGTATCACCTATATAACACATCATACACACACATTACATGTACACGGGAAGCAGCATCTGACTGTACAGACCCATATACTGTATCACCTATATAACACACCATACACACACATTACATGTACATGGGAAGCAGCAGCTAACTGTACAGACCCATATACTGTATCACCTATATAACACACCATACACACACATTACATGTACACGGGAAGCAGCATCTGACTGTACAGACCCATATACTGTATCACCTATATAACACACCATACACACACGTTACATGTACACGGGAAGCAGCATCTGACTGTACAGAACCCATATACTGTATCACCTATATAACACACCATACACATACATTACATGTACACGGGAAGCAGCATCTGACTGTACAGAACCCATATACTGTATCACCTATATAACACACCATACACACATTACATGTACACGGGAAGCAGCATCTGACTGTACAGAACCCATATACTGTATCACCTATATAACACACCATACACACACGTTACATGTACACGGGAAGCAGCATCTGACTGTACAGAACCCATATACTGTATCACCTATATAACACACCATACACATACATTACATGTACACGGGAAGCAGCATCTGACTGTACAGAACCCATCTACTGTATCACCTATATAACACACCATACACACATTACATGTACACGGGAAGCAGCATCTGACTGTACAGAACCCATATACTGTATCACCTATATAACACACCATACACATACATTACATGTACACGGGAAGCAGCATCTGACTGTACAGACCCATATACTGTATCACCTATATAACACACCATACACACACATTACATGTACACGGGAAGCAGTATCTGACTGTACAGAACCCATATACTGTATCACCTATATAACACACCATACACACACATTACATGTACACGGGAAGCAGTATCTGACTGTACAGAACCCATATACTGTATCACCTATATTACACACCATACACACACATTACATGTACACGGGAAGCAGCATCTGACTGTACAGACCCATATACTGTACCACCTATATAACACACCACACACACACATTACATGTACACGGGAAGCAGCATCTGACTGTACAGAACCCATATACTGTATCACCTATATAACACACCATACACACACATTACATGTACACGGGAAGCAGCATCTGACTGTACAGACCCATATACTGTATCACCTATATAACATACCATACACACACATTACATGTACACGGGAAGCAGCATCTGACTATACAGACCCATATACTGTATCACCTATATAACACACCATACACACACGTTACATGTACACGGGAAGCAGCATCTGACTATACAGACCCATATACTGTATCACCTATATAACACACCATACACACACACACACACACGTTACATGTACACGGGAAGCAGCATCTGACTATACAGACCCATATACTGTATCACCTATATAACACACCATACACACACACACACACACGTTACATGTACACGGGAAGCAGCATCTGACTGTACAGAAACCATATACTGTATCACCTATATAACACACCATACACACACATTACATGTACACGGGAAGCAGCATCTGACTGTACAGAACCCATATACTGTATCACCTGTATAACACACCATACGCATACATTACATGTACACGGGAAGCAGCATCTGACTGTACAGACCCATATACTGTATCACCTATATAACACACCATACACACACATTACATGTACACGGGAAGCAGCATCTGACTGTACAGACCCATATACTGTATCACCTATATAACACACCATACACACACATTACATGTACACGGGAAGCAGCATCTGACTGTACAGACCCATATACTGTATCACCTATATAACACACCATACACACACATTACATGTACACGGGAAGCAGCATCTGACTGTACAGACCCATATACTGTATCACCTATATAACACACCATACACACACACACACGTTACATGTACACGGGAAGCAGCATCTGACTGTACAGAACCCATATACTGTATTACCTATATAACACACCATACATACACATTACATGTACACAGGAAGCAGCATCAGACTGTACAGAACCCATATACTGTATTACCTATATAACACACCACACACACACACACACACACACGTTACATGTACACGGGAAGCAGCATCTGACTGTACAGAACCCATATACTGTATCACCTATATAACACACCATACACACACACATTACATGTACACGGGAAGCAGCATCTGACTGTACAGAACCCATATACTGTATCACCTATATAACACACCACACACACACATTACATGTACACGGGAAGCAGCATCTGACTATACAGACCTATATACTGTATCACATATATAACATACCATACACACGTTACATGTACACGGGAAGCAGCATCTGACTATACAGACCTATATACTGTATCACCTATATAACATACCATACACACGTTACATGTACACGGGAAGCAGCATCTGACTGTACAGAACCCATATACTGTATTACCTATATAACACACCATACACACACGTTACATGTACACGGGAAGCAGCATCTGACTGTACAGACCCATATACTGTATCACCTATATAACACACCACACACATTACATGTACACGGGAAGCAGCATCTGCTGTACAGACCCATATACTGTATCACCTATATAACACACCATACACACACATTACATGTACACGGGAAGCAGCATCTGACTGTACAGAACCCATATACTGTATCACCTATATAACACACCAAACACACACGTTACATGTACATGGGAAGCAGCATCTGACTGTACAGAACCCTTATACTGTATCACCTATATAACACACCATACACACACATTACATGTACACGGGAAGCAGCATCTGACTGTACAGACCCATATACTGTATCACCTATATAACACACCATACACACACGTTACATGTACACGGGAAGCAGCATCTGACTGTACAGACCCATATACTGTATCACCTATATAACACACCATACACACACATTACATGTACACGGGAAGCAGCATCTGACTGTACAGACCCATATACTGCATCACCTATATTACACACCACACACACATTACATGTACACGGGAAGCAGCATCTGACTGTACAGACCCATATAGTGCATCACCTATATTACACACCATACACACATTACATGTACACGGGAAGCAGCATCTGACTGTACAGACCCATATAGTGCATCACCTATATTACACACCATACACACATTACATGTACATGGGAAGCAGCATCTGACTGTACAGAACCCATATACTGTATCAGCTATATAACACACCATACACACACATTACATGTACACGGGAAGCAGCATCTGACTGTACAGACCCATATACTGTATCACCTATATAACACACCATACACACACACACGTTACATGTACACGGGAAGCAGCATCTGACTGTACAGAACCCATATACTGTATCAGCTATATAACACACCATACACGCATGTTACATGTACACGGGAAGCAGCATCTGACTATATAGACCCATATACTGTATCACCTATATAACACACCATACACACACATTACATGTACACGGGAAGCAGCATCTGACTGTACAGAACCCATATACTGTATCACCTATATAACACACCATACACACATTACATGTACACGGGAAGCAGCATCTGACTGTACAGAACCCATATACTGTATCACCTATATAACACACCATACACACACGTTACATGTACACGGGAAGCAGCATCTGACTGTACAGAACCCATATACTGTATCACCTATATAACACACCATACACATACATTACATGTACACGGGAAGCAGCATCTGACTGTACAGAACCCATATACTGTATCACCTATATAACACACCATACACACATTACATGTACACGGGAAGCAGCATCTGACTGTACAGAACCCATATACTGTATCACCTATATAACACACCATACACATACATTACATGTACACGGGAAGCAGCATCTGACTGTACAGAACCCATATACTGTATCACCTATATAACACACCATACACACACATTACATGTACACGGGAAGCAGTATCTGACTGTACAGAACCCATATACTGTATCACCTATATAACACACCATACACACACATTACATGTACACGGGAAGCAGCATCTGACTGTACAGAACCCATATACTGTATCACCTATATAACACACCATACACACACATTACATGTACACGGGAAGCAGCATCTGACTGTACAGACCCATATACTGTATCACCTATATAACATACCATACACACACATTACATGTACACGGGAAGCAGCATCTGACTATACAGACCCATATACTGTATCACCTATATAACACACCATACACACACGTTACATGTACACGGGAAGCAGCATCTGACTATACAGACCCATATACTGTATCACCTATATAACACACCATACACACACACACACGTTACATGTACACGGGAAGCAGCATCTGACTATACAGACCCATATACTGTATCACCTATATAACACCCATACACACACACACACGTTACATGTACACGGGAAGCAGCATCTGACTGTACAGAACCCATATACTGTATCACCTATATAACACACCATACACACACATTACATGTACACGGGAAGCAGCATCTGACTGTACAGAACCCATATACTGTATCACCTATATAACACAAAATACACATACATTATACATGTACACGGGAAGCAGCATCTGACTGTACAGACCCATATACTGTATCACCTATATAACACACCACACACACACATTACATGTACACGGGAAGCAGCATCTGACTGTACAGACCCATATACTGTATCACCTATATAACACACCATACACACACATTACATGTACACGGGAAGCAGTATCTGACTGTACAGAACCCATATACTGTATTACCTATATAACACACCATACACACACATTACATGTACACAGGAAGCAGCATCTGACTGTACAGAACCCATATACTGTATTACCTATATAACACACCACACACACACACACGTTACATGTACACGGGAAGCAGCATCTGACTGTACAGAACCCATATACTGTATCACCTATATAACACACCATACACACACATTACATGTACACGGGAAGCAGCATCTGACTGTACAGAACCATATACTGTATCACCTATATAACACACCATACACACACATTACATGTACACGGGAAGCAGCATCTGACTATACAGACCTATATACTGTATCACCTATATAACATACCATACACACGTTACATGAACACGGGAAGCAGCATCTGACTATACAGACCTATATACTGTATCACCTATATAACATACCATACACACGTTACATGTACACGGGAAGCAGCATCTGACTGTACAGACCCATATAGTGCATCACCTATATTACACACCATACACACATTACATGTACATGGGAAGCAGCATCTGACTGTACAGAACCCATATACTGTATCACCTATATAACACACCAAACACACACGTTACATGTACATGGGAAGCAGCATCTGACTGTACAGAACCCATATACTGTATCACCTATATAACACACCATACACACACATTACATGTACACGGGAAGCAGCATCTGACTGTACAGACCCATATACTGTATCACCTATATAACACACCATACACACATGTTACATGTACATGGGAAGCAGCATCTGACTGTACAGACCCATATACTGTATCACCTATATAACACACCATACACACACATTACATGTACACGGGAAGCAGCATCTGACTGTACAGACCCATATACTGTATCACCTATATAACACACCACACACACACACATTACATGTACACGGGAAGCAGCATCTGACTGTACAGACCCATATAGTGCATCACCTATATTACACACCATACACACATTACATGTACACGGGAAGCAGCATCTGACTGTACAGACCCATATAGTGCATCACCTATATTACACACCATACACACATTACATGTACATGGGAAGCAGCATCTGACTGTACAGAACCCATATACTGTATCACCTATATTACACACCATACACACACGTTACATGTACACGGGAAGCAGCATCTGACTGTACAGACCCATATACTGTATCACCTATATAACACACCATACACACACATTACATGTACACGGGAAGCAGCATCTGACTGTACAGAAGCCATATACTGTATCACCTATATAACACACCATACACACACATTACATGTACACGGGAAGCAGCATCTGACTGTACAGACCCATATAGTGCATCACCTATATTACACACCATACACACATTACATGTACATGGGAAGCAGCATCTGACTGTACAGAACCCATATACTGTATCACCTATATTACACACCATACACACACGTTACATGTACACGGGAAGCAGCATCTGACTGTACAGACCCATATACTGTATCACCTATATAACACACCATACACACACATTACATGTACACGGGAAGCAGCATCTGACTGTACAGAACCCATATACTGTATCACCTATATAACACACCATACACACACATTACATGTACACGGGAAGCAGCATCTGACTGTACAGACCCATATACTGTATCACCTATATAACACACCATACACACACATTACATGTACACGGGAAGCAGCATCTGACTGTACAGACCCATATACTGTATCACCTATATAACACACCATACACACACATTACATGTACACGGGAAGCAGCATCTGACTATACAGACCCATATACTGTATCACCTATATAACACACCATACACACACATTACATGTACACGGGAAGCAGTATCTGACTGTACAGACCCATATACTGTATCACCTATATTACACACCATACACACACATTACATGTACACAGGAAGCAGCATCTGACTGTACAGAACCCATATACTGTATCACCTATATAACACACCATACACACATTACATGTACACGGGAAGCAGCATCTGACTGTACAGAACCCATATACTGTATCACCTATATAACACACCATACACAAACATTACATGTACACGGGAAGCAGCATCTGACTGTACAGACCCATATACTGTATCACCTATATAACACACCATACACACACATTACATGTACACGGGAAGCAGCATCTGACTGTACAGACCCATATACTGTATCACCTATATAACACACCATACACACACATTACATGTACACGGGAAGCAGCATCTGACTGTACAGACCCATATACTGTATCACCTATATAACACACCATACACACACGTTACATGTACACGGGAAGCAGCGTCTGACTGTACAGACCCATATACTGTATCACCTATATAACACACCATACACACACATTACATGTACATGGGAAGCAGCATCTGACTGTACAGACCCATATACTGTATCACCTATATAACACACCATACACACACACGTTACATGTACACGGGAAGCAGCGTCTGACTGTACAGAACCCATATACTGTATCACCTATATAACACACCATACACATTACATGTACATGGGAAGCAGCATCTGACTGTACAGACCCATATACTGTATCACCTATATAACACACCATACACACACGTTACATGTACACGGGAAGCAGCATCTGACTGTACAGACCCATATACTGTATCACCTATATAACACACCATACACACACATTACATGTACACGGGAAGCAGCATCTGACTGTACAGACCCATATACTGTATCACCTATATAACACACCATACACACACAGTATATGGGACTGTACAGTCAGATGCTGCTTCCCGTGTACATGTAACGTATCACCTATATAACACACCATACACACACATTACATGTACACGGGAAGCAGCATCTGACTGTACAGAACCCATATACTGTATCACCTATATAACACACCATACACACACATTACATGTACACAGGAAGCAGCATCTGACTGTACAGAACCCATATACTGTATCACCTATATAACATACCATACACACATTACATGTACACGGGAAGTAGCATCTGACTGTACAGACCCATATACTGTATCACCTATATTACACACCACACACACACATTACATGTACACGGGAAGCAGCATCTGACTGTACAGACCCATATACTGTATCACCTATATTACACACCATACACACACATTACATGTACACGGGAAGCAGCATCTGACTGTACAGAACCCATATACTGTATCACCTATATAACACACCATACACACACATTACATGTACACGGGAAGCAGCATCTGACTGTACAGACCCATATACTGTATCACCTATATAACACATCATACACACACATTACATGTACACGGGAAGCAGCATCTGACTGTACAGACCCATATACTGTATCACCTATATAACACACCATACACACACATTACATGTACACGGGAAGCAGCATCTGACTGTACAGACCCATATACTGTATCACCTATATAACACACCATACACACACATTACATGTACACGGGAAGCAGCATCTGACTGTACAGACCCATATACTGTATCACCTATATAACACACCATACACACACGTTATATGTACACGGGAAGCAGCATCTGACTGTACAGAACCCATATACTGTATCACCTATATAACACACCATACACATACATTACATGTACACGGGAAGCAGCATCTGACTGTACAGAACCCATATACTGTATCACCTATATAACACACCATACACACACGTTACATGTACACGGGAAGCAGCATCTGACTGTACAGAACCCATATACTGTATCACCTATATAACACACCATACACATACATTACATGTACACGGGAAGCAGCATCTGACTGTACAGAACCCATATACTGTATCACCTATATAACACACCATACACACATTACATGTACACGGGAAGCAGCATCTGACTGTACAGAACCCATATACTGTATCACCTATATAACACACCATACACACACATTACATGTACACGGGAAGCAGCATCTGACTATACAGACCTATATACTGTATCACATATATAACATACCATACACACGTTACATGTACACGGGAAGCAGCATCTGACTATACAGACCCATATACTGTATCACCTATATAACACACCATACACACGTTACATGTACACGGGAAGCAGCATCTGACTGTACAGAACCCATATACTGTATTACCTATATAACACACCATACACACACGTTACATGTACACGGGAAGCAGCATCTGACTGTACAGACCCATATACTGTATCACCTATATAACACACCACACACATTACATGTACACGGGAAGCAGCATCTGCTGTACAGACCCATATACTGTATCACCTATATAACACACCATACACACACATTACATGTACACGGGAAGCAGCATCTGACTGTACAGAACCCATATACTGTATCACCTATATAACACACCAAACACACACGTTACATGTAAATGGGAAGCAGCATCTGACTGTACAGAACCCATATACTGTATCACCTATATAACACACCATACACACACATTACATGTACACGGGAAGCAGCATCTGACTGTACAGACCCATATACTGTATCACCTATATAACACACCATACACACACGTTACATGTACACGGGAAGCAGCATCTGACTGTACAGACCCATATACTGTATCACCTATATAACACACCATACACACACATTACATGTACACGGGAAGCAGCATCTGACTGTACAGACCCATATACTGCATCACCTATATTACACACCACACACACATTACATGTACACGGGAAGCAGCATCTGACTGTACAGACCCATATAGTGCATCACCTATATTACACACCATACACACATTACATGTACACGGGAAGCAGCATCTGACTGTACAGACCCATATAGTGCATCACCTATATTACACACCATACACACATTACATGTACATGGGAAGCAGCATCTGACTGTACAGAACCCATATACTGTATCAGCTATATAACACACCATACACACACATTACATGTACACGGGAAGCAGCATCTGACTGTACAGACCCATATACTGTATCACCTATATAACACACCATACACACACACACGTTACATGTACACGGGAAGCAGCATCTGACTGTACAGAACCCATATACTGTATCAGCTATATAACACACCATACACGCATGTTACATGTACACGGGAAGCAGCATCTGACTATATAGACCCATATACTGTATCACCTATATAACACACCATACACACACATTACATGTACACGGGAAGCAGCATCTGACTGTACAGAACCCATATACTGTATCACCTATATAACACACCATACACACATTACATGTACACGGGAAGCAGCATCTGACTGTACAGAACCCATATACTGTATCACCTATATAACACACCATACACACACGTTACATGTACACGGGAAGCAGCATCTGACTGTACAGAACCCATATACTGTATCACCTATATAACACACCATACACATACATTACATGTACACGGGAAGCAGCATCTGACTGTACAGAACCCATATACTGTATCACCTATATAACACACCATACACACATTACATGTACACGGGAAGCAGCATCTGACTGTACAGAACCCATATACTGTATCACCTATATAACACACCATACACATACATTACATGTACACGGGAAGCAGCATCTGACTGTACAGAACCCATATACTGTATCACCTATATAACACACCATACACACACATTACATGTACACGGGAAGCAGTATCTGACTGTACAGAACCCATATACTGTATCACCTATATAACACACCATACACACACATTACATGTACACGGGAAGCAGCATCTGACTGTACAGAACCCATATACTGTATCACCTATATAACACACCATACACACACATTACATGTACACGGGAAGCAGCATCTGACTGTACAGACCCATATACTGTATCACCTATATAACATACCATACACACACATTACATGTACACGGGAAGCAGCATCTGACTATACAGACCCATATACTGTATCACCTATATAACACACCATACACACACGTTACATGTACACGGGAAGCAGCATCTGACTATACAGACCCATATACTGTATCACCTATATAACACACCATACACACACACACACGTTACATGTACACGGGAAGCAGCATCTGACTATACAGACCCATATACTGTATCACCTATATAACACCCATACACACACACACACGTTACATGTACACGGGAAGCAGCATCTGACTGTACAGAACCCATATACTGTATCACCTATATAACACACCATACACACACATTACATGTACACGGGAAGCAGCATCTGACTGTACAGAACCCATATACTGTATCACCTATATAACACACCATACACATACATTATACATGTACACGGGAAGCAGCATCTGACTGTACAGACCCATATACTGTATCACCTATATAACACACCACACACACACACATTACATGTACACGGGAAGCAGCATCTGACTGTACAGACCCATATACTGTATCACCTATATAACACACCATACACACACATTACATGTACACGGGAAGCAGTATCTGACTGTACAGAACCCATATACTGTATTACCTATATAACACACCATACACACACATTACATGTACACAGGAAGCAGCATCTGACTGTACAGAACCCATATACTGTATTACCTATATAACACACCACACACACACACACGTTACATGTACACGGGAAGCAGCATCTGACTGTACAGAACCCATATACTGTATCACCTATATAACACACCATACACACACATTACATGTACACGGGAAGCAGCATCTGACTGTACAGAACCATATACTGTATCACCTATATAACACACCATACACACACATTACATGTACACGGGAAGCAGCATCTGACTATACAGACCTATATACTGTATCACCTATATAACATACCATACACACGTTACATGAACACGGGAAGCAGCATCTGACTATACAGACCTATATACTGTATCACCTATATAACATACCATACACACGTTACATGTACACGGGAAGCAGCATCTGACTGTACAGACCCATATAGTGCATCACCTATATTACACACCATACACACATTACATGTACATGGGAAGCAGCATCTGACTGTACAGAACCCATATACTGTATCACCTATATAACACACCAAACACACACGTTACATGTACATGGGAAGCAGCATCTGACTGTACAGAACCCATATACTGTATCACCTATATAACACACCATACACACACATTACATGTACACGGGAAGCAGCATCTGACTGTACAGACCCATATACTGTATCACCTATATAACACACCATACACACATGTTACATGTACATGGGAAGCAGCATCTGACTGTACAGACCCATATACTGTATCACCTATATAACACACCATACACACACATTACATGTACACGGGAAGCAGCATCTGACTGTACAGACCCATATACTGTATCACCTATATAACACACCACACACACACACATTACATGTACACGGGAAGCAGCATCTGACTGTACAGACCCATATAGTGCATCACCTATATTACACACCATACACACATTACATGTACACGGGAAGCAGCATCTGACTGTACAGACCCATATAGTGCATCACCTATATTACACACCATACACACATTACATGTACATGGGAAGCAGCATCTGACTGTACAGAACCCATATACTGTATCACCTATATTACACACCATACACACACGTTACATGTACACGGGAAGCAGCATCTGACTGTACAGACCCATATACTGTATCACCTATATAACACACCATACACACACATTACATGTACACGGGAAGCAGCATCTGACTGTACAGAAGCCATATACTGTATCACCTATATAACACACCATACACACACATTACATGTACACGGGAAGCAGCATCTGACTGTACAGACCCATATAGTGCATCACCTATATTACACACCATACACACATTACATGTACATGGGAAGCAGCATCTGACTGTACAGAACCCATATACTGTATCACCTATATTACACACCATACACACACGTTACATGTACACGGGAAGCAGCATCTGACTGTACAGACCCATATACTGTATCACCTATATAACACACCATACACACACATTACATGTACACGGGAAGCAGCATCTGACTGTACAGAACCCATATACTGTATCACCTATATAACACACCATACACACACATTACATGTACACGGGAAGCAGCATCTGACTGTACAGACCCATATACTGTATCACCTATATAACACACCATACACACACACGTTACATGTACACGGGAAGCAGCATCTGACTGTACAGACCCATATACTGTATCACCTATATAACACACCATACACACACATTACATGTACACGGGAAGCAGCATCTGACTATACAGACCCATATACTGTATCACCTATATAACACACCATACACACACATTACATGTACACGGGAAGCAGTATCTGACTGTACAGACCCATATACTGTATCACCTATATTACACACCATACACACACATTACATGTACACAGGAAGCAGCATCTGACTGTACAGAACCCATATACTGTATCACCTATATAACACACCATACACACATTACATGTACACGGGAAGCAGCATCTGACTGTACAGAACCCATATACTGTATCACCTATATAACACACCATACACAAACATTACATGTACACGGGAAGCAGCATCTGACTGTACAGACCCATATACTGTATCACCTATATAACACACCATACACACACATTACATGTACACGGGAAGCAGCATCTGACTGTACAGACCCATATACTGTATCACCTATATAACACACCATACACACACATTACATGTACACGGGAAGCAGCATCTGACTGTACAGACCCATATACTGTATCACCTATATAACACACCATACACACACGTTACATGTACACGGGAAGCAGCGTCTGACTGTACAGACCCATATACTGTATCACCTATATAACACACCATACACACACATTACATGTACATGGGAAGCAGCATCTGACTGTACAGACCCATATACTGTATCACCTATATAACACACCATACACACACACGTTACATGTACACGGGAAG
The DNA here is from genome assembly GCF_028390025.1 of Pseudophryne corroboree. Classification (NCBI taxonomy): domain Eukaryota; kingdom Metazoa; phylum Chordata; class Amphibia; order Anura; family Myobatrachidae; genus Pseudophryne; species Pseudophryne corroboree. The sequence goes on from NC_086448.1 coordinate 845,805,284, forward strand.
CAGCGTCTGACTGTACAGAACCCATATACTGTATCACCTATATAACACACCATACACATTACATGTACATGGGAAGCAGCATCTGACTGTACAGACCCATATACTGTATCACCTATATAACACACCATACACACACGTTACATGTACACGGGAAGCAGCATCTGACTGTACAGACCCATATACTGTATCACCTATATAACACACCATACACACACATTACATGTACACGGGAAGCAGCATCTGACTGTACAGACCCATATACTGTATCACCTATATAACACACCATACACACACATTACATGTACACGGGAAGCAGCATCTGACTGTACAGAACCCATATACTGTATCACCTATATAACACACCATACACACACATTACATGTACACGGGAAGCAGCATCTGACTGTACAGACCCATATACTGTATCACCTATATAACACACCATACACACACAGTATATGGGACTGTACAGTCAGATGCTGCTTCCCGTGTACATGTAACGTATCACCTATATAACACACCATACACACACATTACATGTACACGGGAAGCAGCATCTGACTGTACAGAACCCATATACTGTATCACCTATATAACACACCATACACACACATTACATGTACACAGGAAGCAGCATCTGACTGTACAGAACCCATATACTGTATCACCTATATAACATACCATACACACATTACATGTACACGGGAAGTAGCATCTGACTGTACAGACCCATATACTGTATCACCTATATTACACACCACACACACACATTACATGTACACGGGAAGCAGCATCTGACTGTACAGACCCATATACTGTATCACCTATATTACACACCATACACACACATTACATGTACACGGGAAGCAGCATCTGACTGTACAGAACCCATATACTGTATCACCTATATAACACACCATACACACACATTACATGTACACGGGAAGCAGCATCTGACTGTACAGACCCATATACTGTATCACCTATATAACACATCATACACACACATTACATGTACACGGGAAGCAGCATCTGACTGTACAGACCCATATACTGTATCACCTATATAACACACCATACACACACATTACATGTACACGGGAAGCAGCATCTGACTGTACAGACCCATATACTGTATCACCTATATAACACACCATACACACACATTACATGTACACGGGAAGCAGCATCTGACTGTACAGACCCATATACTGTATCACCTATATAACACACCATACACACACGTTATATGTACACGGGAAGCAGCATCTGACTGTACAGAACCCATATACTGTATCACCTATATAACACACCATACACATACATTACATGTACACGGGAAGCAGCATCTGACTGTACAGAACCCATATACTGTATCACCTATATAACACACCATACACACACGTTACATGTACACGGGAAGCAGCATCTGACTGTACAGAACCCATATACTGTATCACCTATATAACACACCATACACATACATTACATGTACACGGGAAGCAGCATCTGACTGTACAGAACCCATATACTGTATCACCTATATAACACACCATACACACATTACATGTACACGGGAAGCAGCATCTGACTGTACAGAACCCATATACTGTATCACCTATATAACACACCATACACACACATTACATGTACACGGGAAGCAGCATCTGACTGTACAGAACCCATATACTGTATCACCTATATAACACACCATACACACACATTACATGTACACGGGAAGCAGCATCTGACTGTACAGACCCATATACTGTATCACCTATATAACACACCATACACACACGTTACATGTACACGGGAAGCAGCATCTGACTGTACAGAACCCATATACTGTATCACCTATATAACACACCATACACATACATTACATGTACACGGGAAGCAGCATCTGACTGTACAGAACCCATATACTGTATCACCTATATAACACACCATACACACATTACATGTACACGGGAAGCACCATCTGACTGTACAGAACCCATATACTGTATCACCTATATAACACACCATACACATACATTACATGTACACGGGAAGCAGCATCTGACTGTACAGACCCATATACTGTATCACCTATATAACACACCATACACACACACATTACATGTACACGGGAAGCAGCATCTGACTGTACAGACCCATATACTGTATCACCTATATAACACACCATACACACACGTTACATGTACACGGGAAGCAGCATCTGACTGTACAGAACCCATATACTGTATCACCTATATAACACACCATACACATACATTACATGTACACGGGAAGCAGCATCTGACTGTACAGAACCCATATACTGTATCACCTATATAACACACCATACACACATTACATGTACACGGGAAGCAGCATCTGACTGTACAGAACCCATATACTGTATCACCTATATAACACACCATACACATACATTACATGTACACGGGAAGCAGCATCTGACTGTACAGAACCCATATACTGTATCACCTATATAACACACCATACACATACATTACATGTACACGGGAAGCAGCATCTGACTGTACAGACCCATATACTGTATCACCTATATAACACACCATACACACATTACATGTACACGGGAAGCAGCATCTGACTGTACAGAACCCATATACTGTATCACCTATATAACACACCATACACACACGTTACATGTACACGGGAAGCAGCATCTGACTGTACAGAACCCATATACTGTATCACCTATATAACACACCATACACATACATTACATGTACACGGGAAGCAGCATCTGACTGTACAGACCCATATACTGTATTACCTATATACCACACCATACACACACATTACATGTACACGGGAAGCAGCATCTGACTGTACAGAACCCATATACTGTATCACCTATATAACACACCATACACACATTACATGTACACGGGAAGCAGCATCTGACTGTACAGAACCCATATACTGTATCACCTATATAACACACCATACACACACATTACATGTACACGGGAAGCAGCATCTGACTGTACAGAACCCATATACTGTATCACCTATATAACACACCATACACACACATTACATGTACACGGGAAGCAGCATCTGACTGTACAGACCCATATACTGTATCACCTATATAACACATCATACACACACATTACATGTACACGGGAAGCAGCATCTGACTGTACAGACCCATATACTGTATCACCTATATAACACACCATACACACACATTACATGTACACGGGAAGCAGCATCTGACTGTACAGACCCATATACTGTATCACCTATATAACACACCATACACACACATTACATGTACACGGGAAGCAGCATCTGACTGTACAGACCCATATACTGTATCACCTATATAACACACCATACACACACGTTACATGTACACGGGAAGCAGCATCTGACTGTACAGAACCCATATACTGTATCACCTATATAACACACCATACACATACATTACATGTACACGGGAAGCAGCATCTGACTGTACAGAACCCATATACTGTATCACCTATATAACACACCATACACACATTACATGTACACGGGAAGCAGCATCTGACTGTACAGAACCCATATACTGTATCACCTATATAACACACCATACACACACGTTACATGTACACGGGAATCAGCATCTGACTGTACAGAACCCATATACTGTATCACCTATATAACACACCATACACATACATTACATGTACACGGGAAGCAGCATCTGACTGTACAGAACCCATATACTGTATCACCTATATAACACACCATACACACATTACATGTACACGGGAAGCAGCATCTGACTGTACAGAACCCATATACTGTATCACCTATATAACACACCATACACATACATTACATGTACACGGGAAGCAGCATCTGACTGTACAGACCCATATACTGTATCACCTATATAACACACCATACACACACATTACATGTACACGGGAAGCAGCATCTGACTGTACAGAACCCATATCCTGTATCACCTATATAACACACCATACACACACGTTACATGTACACGGGAAGCAGCATCTGACTGTACAGAACCCATATACTGTATCACCTATATAACACACCATACACATACATTACATGTACACGGGAAGCAGCATCTGACTGTACAGAACCCATATACTATATCACCTATATAACACACCATACACACATTACATGTACACGGGAAGCAGCATCTGACTGTACAGAACCCATATACTGTATCACCTATATAACACACCATACACACACATTACATGTACACGGGAAGCAGCATCTGACTGTACAGACCCATATACTGTATCACCTATATAACACACCATACACACACATTACATGTACACGGGAAGCAGCATCTGACTGTACAGACCCATATACTGTATCACCTATATAACACACCATACACACACACGTTACATGTACACGGGAAGCAGCATCTGACTGTACAGAACCCATATACTGTATCACCTATATAACACACCATACACATACATTACATGTACACGGGAAGCAGCATCTGACTGTACAGAACCCATATACTGTATCACCTATATAACACACCATACACACATTACATGTACACGGGAAGCAGCATCTGACTGTACAGAACCCATATACTGTATCACCTATATAACACAGAATACACACACGTTACATGTACACGGGAAGCAGCATCTGACTGTACAGAACCCATATACTGTATCACCTATATAACACACCATACACATACATTACATGTACACGGGAAGCAGCATCTGACTGTACAGAACCCATATACTGTATCACCTATATAACACACCATACACACATTACATGTACACGGGAAGCAGCATCTGACTGTACAGAACCCATATACTGTATCACCTATATAACACACCATACACACACATTACATGTACACGGGAAGCAGCATCTGACTGTACAGAACCCATATACTGTATCACCTATATAACACACCATACACACACATTACATGTACACGGGAAGCAGCATCTGACTGTACAGACCCATATACTGTATCACCTATATAACACATCATACACACACATTACATGTACACGGGAAGCAGCATCTGACTGTACAGACCCATATACTGTATCACCTATATAACACACCATACACACACATTACATGTACACGGGAAGCAGCATCTGACTGTACAGACCCATATACTGTATCACCTATATAACACACCATACACACACATTACATGTACACGGGAAGCAGCATCTGACTGTACAGACCCATATACTGTATCACCTATATAACACACCATACACACACGTTACATGTACACGGGAAGCAGCATCTGACTGTACAGAACCCATATACTGTATCACCTATATAACACACCATACACATACATTACATGTACACGGGAAGCAGCATCTGACTGTACAGAACCCATATACTGTATCACCTATATAACACACCATACACACATTACATGTACACGGAAAGCAGCATCTGACTGTACAGAACCCATATACTGTATCACCTATATAACACACCATACACACACGTTACATGTACACGGGAAGCAGCATCTGACTGTACAGAACCCATATACTGTATCACCTATATAACACACCATACACATACATTACATGTACACGGGAAGCAGCATCTGACTGTACAGAACCCATATACTGTATCACCTATATAACACACCATACACACATTACATGTACACGGGAAGCAGCATCTGACTGTACAGAACCCATATACTGTATCACCTATATAACACACCATACACATACATTACATGTACACGGGAAGCAGCATCTGACTGTACAGACCCATATACTGTATCACCTATATAACACACCATACACACACATTACATGTACACGGGAAGCAGTATCTGACTGTACAGAACCCATATACTGTATCACCTATATAACACACCATACACACACATTACATGTACACGGGAAGCAGCATCTGACTGTACAGAACCCATATACTGTATCACCTATATTACACACCATACACACACATTACATGTACACGGGAAGCAGCATCTGACTGTACAGACCCATATACTGTACCACCTATATAACACACCACACACACACATTACATGTACACGGGAAGCAGCATCTGACTGTACAGAACCCATATACTGTATCACCTATTTAACACACCATACACACACATTACATGTACACGGGAAGCAGCATCTGACTGTACAGACCCATATACTGTATCACCTATATAACATACCATACACACACATTACATGTACACGGGAAGCAGCATCTGACTATACAGACCCATATACTGTATCACCTATATAACACACCATACACACACGTTACATGTACACGGGAAGCAGCATCTGACTATACAGACCCATATACTGTATCACCTATATAACACACCATACACACACGTTACATGTACACGGGAAGCAGCATCTGACTATACAGACCCATATACTGTATCACCTATATAACACACCATACACACACGTTACATGTACACGGGAAGCAGCATCTGACTGTACAGAACCCATATACTGTATCACCTATATAACACACCATACACACACATTACATGTACACGGGAAACAGCATCTGACTGTACAGAACCCATATACTGTATCACCTATATAACACACCATACACATACATTACATGTACACGGGAAGCAGCATCTGACTGTACAGACCCATATACTGTATCACCTATATAACACACCATACACACACATTACATGTACACGGGAAGCAGCATCTGACTGTACAGACCCATATACTGTATCACCTATATAACACACCATACACACACATTACATGTACACGGGAAGCAGCATCTGACTGTACAGACCCATATACTGTATCACCTATATAACACACCATACACACACATTACCTGTACACGGGAAGCAGCATCTGACTGTACAGACCCATATACTGTATCACCTATATAACACACCATACACACACGTTACATGTACACGGGAAGCAGCATCTGACTGTACAGAACCCATATACTGTATTACCTATATAACACACCATACACACACATTACATGTACACAGGAAGCAGCATCAGACTGTACAGAACCCATATACTGTATTACCTATATAACACACCACACACGTTACATGTACACGGGAAGCAGCATCTGATTGTACAGAACCCATATACTGTATCACCTATATAACACACCACACACACACATTACATGTACACGGGAAGCAGCATCTGACTATACAGACCTATATACTGTATCACATATATAACATACCATACACACGTTACATGTACATGGGAAGCAGCATCTGACTATACAGACCTATATACTGTATCACCTATATAACATACCATACACACGTTACATGTACACGGGAAGCAGCATCTGACTGTACAGAACCCATATACTGTATTACCTATATAACACACCATACACACACGTTACATGTACACGGGAAGCAGCATCTGACTGTACAGACCCATATACTGTATCACCTATATAACACACCACACACATTACATGTACACGGGAAGCAGCATCTGCTGTACAGACCCATATACTGTATCACCTATATAACACACCATACACACACATTACATGTACACGGGAAGCAGCATCTGACTGTACAGAACCCATATACTGTATCACCTATATAATACACCAAACACACACACGTTACATGTACATGGGAAGCAGCATCTGACTGTACAGAACCCATATACTGTATCACCTATATAACACACCATACACACACACATTACATGTACACGGGAAGCAGCATCTGACTGTACAGACCCATATACTGTATCACCTATATAACACACCATACACACACGTTACATGTACACGGGAAGCAGCATCTGACTGTACAGAACCCATATCCTGTATCACCTATATTACACACCATACACACACATTACATGTACACGGGAAGCAGTATCTGACTGTACAGAACCCATATACTGTATCACCTATATAACACACCATACACACATTACATGTACACGGGAAGCAGCATCTGACTGTACAGAACCCATATACTGTATCACCTATATAACACACCATACACACACATTACATGTACACGGGAAGCAGTATCTGACTGTACAGAACCCATATACTGTATCACCTATATAACACACCATACACACACATTACATGTACACGGGAAGCAGCATCTGACTGTACAGAACCCATATACTGTATCACCTATATTACACACCATACACACACACATTACATGTACACGGGAAGCAGCATCTGACTGTACAGACCCATATACTGTATCACCTATATAACACACCACACACACACATTACATGTACACGGGAAGCAGCATCTGACTGTACAGAACCCATATACTGTATCACCTATATAACACACCATACACACACATTACATGTACACGGGAAGCAGCATCTGACTGTACAGACCCATATACTGTATCACCTATATAACATACCATACACACACATTACATGTACACGGGAAGCAGCATCTGACTATACAGACCCATATACTGTATCACCTATATAACACACCATACACACACGTTACATGTACACGGGAAGCAGCATCTGACTATACAGACCCATATACTGTATCACCTATATAACACACCATACACACACACGTTACATGTACACGGGAAGCAGCATCTGACTATACAGACCCATATACTGTATCACCTATATAACACACCATACACACACACACACACACACACACACACACACGTTACATGTACACGGGAAGCAGCATCTGACTGTACAGAACCCATATACTGTATCACCTATATAACACACCATACACACACATTACATGTACACGGGAAGCAGCATCTGACTGTACAGACCCATATACTGTATCACCTATATAACACACCATACACACACATTACTTGTACACGGGAAGCAGTATCTGACTGTACAGAACCCATATACTGTATTACCTATATAACACACCATACACACACATTACATGTACACAGGAAGCAGCATCTGACTGTACAGAACCCATATACTGTATTACCTATATAACACAACACACACACACGTTACATGTACACGGGAAGCAGCATCTGACTGTACAGAACCCATATACTGTATCACCTATATAACACACCATACACACACATTACATGTACACGGGAAGCAGCATCTGACTGTACAGAACCATATACTGTATCACCTATATAACACACCATACACACACATTACATGTACACGGGAAGCAGCATCTGACTATACAGACCTATATACTGTATCACCTATATAACATACCATACACACGTTACATGTACACGGGAAGCAGCATCTGACTATACAGACCTATATACTGTATCACCTATATAACATACCATACACACGTTACATGTACACGGGAAGCAGCATCTGACTGTACAGAACCCATATACTGTATTACCTATATACCACACCATACACACACGTTAGATGTACACGGGAAGCAGCATCTGACTGTACAGACCCATATACTGTATCACCTATATAACACACCATACACACACATTACATGTACACGGGAAGCAGCATCTGCTGTACAGACCCATATACTGTATCACCTATATAACACACCATACACACACATTACATGTACACGGGATGCAGCATCTGACTGTACAGAACCCATATACTGTATCACCTATATAACACACCAAACACACACGTTACATGTACATGGGAAGCAGCATCTGACTGTACAGAACCCATATACTGTATCACCTATATAACACACCATACACACACATTACATGTACACGGGAAGCAGCATCTGACTGTACAGACCCATATACTGTATCACCTATATAACACACCATACACACACGTTACATGTACATGGGAAGCAGCATCTGACTGTACAGACCCATATACTGTATCACCTATATAACACACCATACACACACATTACATGTACACGGGAAGCAGTATCTGACTGTACAGACCCATATACTGTATCACCTATATAACACACCATACACACACATTACATGTACACGGGAAGCAGCATCTGACTGTACAGACCCATATACTGTATCACCTATATAACACACCACACACACACACATTACATGTACACGGGAAGCAGCATCTGACTGTACAGACCCATATAGTGCATCACCTATATTACACACCATACACACATTACATGTACACGGGAAGCAGCATCTGACTGTACAGACCCATATAGTGCATCACCTATATTACACACCATACACACATTACATGTACATGGGAAGCAGCATCTGACTGTACAGAACCCATATACTGTATCACCTATATAACACACCATACACACACATTACATGTACACGGGAAGCAGCATCTGACTGTACAGAACCCATATACTGTATCACCTATATAACACACCATACACACACACACACACACACACACACACACACACACACACATTACATGTACACGGGAAGCAGCATCTGACTGTACAGAACCCATATACTGTATCACCTATATAACACACCATACACACACACACACACACACACACACACACACACACACACATTACATGTACACGGGAAGCAGCATCTGACTGTACAGAACCCATATACTGTATCACCTATATAACACACCATACACACACACACACACACACACACACACACACACACACACACACATTACATGTACACGGGAAGCAGCATCTGACTGTACAGAACCCATATATACGGTATCCCCTATATTACACACACGTTATGTACAGAGCCCCTGGCGTCATGCCTATGGGTTACTGTGAGCAGCAGATAGCGCAGGACGCGTTGTAACAAGAGAGCGGATTTCTATGTTCTTCTTCCGCTGCGACGTGTATCACATGACAGTACTGCATGTAGACGGTGTCTGACACTGATCTGACAAGGAACACGCTGCATTATAGATGTATGTCAGGTCTCCTCTGTGTCTCCGGCGTGTGCATTGTGGTCTATGGGGTCTGGGGATGCTGCAAATAAGCCCCGCTTACTGCACACAGAGGACGCTGTGATGTCATACAAGAACTTTGCTGGGACAGCGGGCGCATGATCACCACCCGGCACAAATGCCACACTGGCCAGCCCAGGTCTCCGCTGCACACGCAGGCATTCCCGGGTCACACATGTACCTCCCAGACAGAAATTACGCCCCATTTCATGTGATCTATCAGTAAAGGAAGAAAAGCTTTATTCTAATATTGATGCATGTGACCGGATGGTTCCCTACGAAAACCCTCGCCACCTCGCGTTCCGACCCCAGTCACAGAATGCAGATTTAGGTCACACAGGACCTGGCCTAATAGGGGATTCCCACTGCCAGTAACCGCCTGTTACTGACCCCATCCATTGCGCAGTGGGCGTGTACTACGCTGCTACCACCAGACTACTTGTTGCAGTGGCGTCTGAAAGCACAGTGCTGCTCTGTATGCATCGACACGCTGTCTTACCACCCCTGTGTGGTGTTGACAAATCCCCACTGGTCGCTTGACCAGGCCTCTTCACGGTAGCTGACGGGAGGCGGACTTGGAGACGCTGGGTGCACCCTGAAAGCCGAAGAACGGAGCTAGGTTTTGCCTAGCCCTGCAGGTCAGAAGATGAAGCGGTCGTCTTGAGGCAGAAGATGTCTTATTCGCCGAAACAGTCTTAAAAAAGACTCATCCCTATTCCTAGGGGCAACAGCAATACAGCAAGATGTTTACAGCAGAGTGAAAATGGTATAATACACTCTGAGACTCAGAGGCCTACTCTTTTTATCCTACTCCAATACACAATACCACAGGGGGTAAGTCCGCCCTGTGGTTTACAACCAATCACTGTTTACCCATGTGCTGTGCAGGCCTTGGTCACATGCACAGCTACCATTGTCCTCTATGGACAGTGGGGAGTGGTCACTCTCCTTTGACCGTCCCATCCTGGAGGATCTGGGTCCGCCCCGATGACGTTCAGTCTGGGCTGGGGGAAGTTTTCCCACCTAAACTTACTTTCAGGAATCTGCACGGGAACCCAGCTCACCATCTGCAGTATGGATTCGAGTTCCAGAGCTGGGCAGCCTAGATCCCCGGTCAGGGTTTCCTGCTCACCGAGGGTGATCCATATGGAGCTCCAGAAAACCACTCAGCTTGTTGGGAAGCTGAGCTGCTCCTCTCTCTCCTCATGGTACTTCCATGTGGGAGGCTAGAGGGGAAGGCATTCCGTTTTTGGAGAAAAGGCCTGGAGGAATCCAACAGCCTGCACATCAATGGATTCCCCCCTCCTGGGACGCAATCAACTAAGTAAGTGCAATTCACTTTAAATACAATTCAAATACACCGAGGCACAGGCTCCACATACTCAGGCACTGCAAGTCCTCACAGTACAATATATATTAATACCTTTAAATACATTGTATTTGCTTTTACTGGTCCCCCCTCAGGCAGCGCACGGTTCTGTTGACTCACCGCAGCCCCCCCTGGTGATCTGGGCTGCGGCGTATCCCCCTCCAGAAGCCTGGTAGTCCGGGACGCTTGTCACTGCCACCGTGGCTCTATGTCTCTTTGGAGCTGAGGCGCCGGGACCCAGCATCCCAAACCCTATGCACACCTCTGCTGCATACAGAGCCGGCTAGCCCAGTCCCCCGTGAGCGGCGCACCACCCTGCCGCCCAGGACGCCCATCCCAGCTGCCGCGGCTTGCCACCTCCATGGCGCCGGAAGAAGAGATCACGGCCCCCAGCGGTGGCACACACACAGCGCTGCAGTGGGGTCGGCTCCCGACTGCTGCGGCTCACCTCTCCCCCGGTGCACCAGGGATTTCCCTCACTGCTGGAGAGGTCCGGGACTGCGGCGCACACATATCATGCACTTTTAAACATTATTCTGCTGCGGGGTACACTGGGCTCCACAAGGATAGACATTGGGGTGTAGAGTAGGATCTTGATCTGAAGCACCAACAGGCTCAAAAGCTTTGACCTTCTTCCCAAGATGCATAGCGCCGCCTCCTATATCACCCCGCCTCTGTGCACAGGAGCTCAGTTTGTAGTTGGTGCTTGCAGTGCATGTGACAGGAAGAGCTGCTCACAGCAGCTCTAGAAAAAGCTAAGACTACAAGGGCTGCAGCAGAGGCACAGATTGTGCTGGATGTCAGTAGACATTCTCTGCTGCAGCTCCATCTCTCCCCCAGCGGCGCTGTACACTCCCGAGCCCTGGTTGCCGGGTACCTACAGCAGGAGGCTCCGGTTTTCTTCCAAGTTAGTCACACACGGCTGGGGCTCTCCGGGATCGCATGGCTGCACTTCGGGAGGAGGTAAGTGGGTCCCGCTCGCTGGACTCACACTTTATCGCGATCCGGCGCGGCCGGTGGGAGGCGGGCCGCGCGCGCTGGCGGTGGACACTGTGGCAGTACAGGCGATCCCACTAGATCACCAGGGCATGGGTGCAGGTCAGGTTTTCTCTCTAAACCTTTTTACAAGTAGCCCGCAGTACCCGGTGGTTTTGCCAGCAGAGGGGATAAGGCTTAGATCTGGAGCCCCTCCCCCAGCCCCAGGGCGCCATTTCCAGCAAGTGTTCCCGCCCTGGAGCTGCATATCTGTCTCTCCCTCACTCCCTGTCAGTGTCTGCAGCGCCATTTCTCTCAGCTCACTGTTCCTGGGACTGCTTGGGCAAATCCTCCTATGTAAAGCCGCCTGGTTGTCAGCGCTGTGACTTTACAAGACACTTAAGTATTCTACCTGCCTATTAGTCAGTGTTAGATAAGAAAGAGTGCATTTAGTCAGGGTTTTATAGTACAATTACCCTGTGATATACATCCAGTTCTTACTGTGCAGTGTTATATCTATTGACTATATAGCAGGGCTGGCCAAACCGGTCCGCGAGATCTACCAACAGTTCATGTTTTCCAGTCCTCCTGGAGATCTGTAGAATTGTCAGTTAGGAATGAATGCAGCACATCTTAATTAGTAATGACTACACCTGAGCACCAGCTAGTGTTCTGGAAAATGTGAACTGTTGGTAGATCTTGAGGACTGGTTTGGCCGGCTCTGCTATATAGCTATGTATGTAAGCTAGTCCAGTGCAGTATTATTGTCTGTAATAACCTCTGCATTGTACAGACTGTGACTATCTGTGTGTGCATTAGCTTGCTGAGTGGTGTCCATTTCGTGTCTTTCACTCAACCTGCTATCCCTATATTCTATAACCTGAGGGGGCTTGGTGCGTCAGGTGTTATCTAATATAGGATTTTCACAAAGATATACTGTATTACGTATTTTTCTCTGTGAGTTAGTCACCATATCTCTCCTGTATCTCTGCTGGTGCTGACTACACTGCGCAGGGGTTTGGGCTAGAGGTATAGTGCTGCTGCCAATTGTACTGTGTTACCTGATACTGCAAGTTATTTCATGTCTGCTTCTGAGGGTAACGGTTCTGGGGCTGAACACACTGCCGGTGTTGCTGAAGCCACAGATATCTATGAGGAGAATATAGCAGCTGTGGGCTCTGGTTCTGGGGGTTCCTGGCCCCCCAGTGGGATTGTAGCAACGGGGATACATAATGACCCACAGCGGGCTACTTTCTCCACGCTTCTACATACGCTAGTTACTAAACTAACCCCCCTATGGGACCTCCTATGCCGGTGTAACCGCGTGTGGTCCCCGCAGCTAACCCGCCATGGGCGGATAATTTGTCTGCTCAATTGAAGAAGTTGAACCAGTCCTTGACTACTAAAATGTCTGACCCTCGCTCGCCTAAGACCAAGGGGTCCTCTAAGCGAGCTCTTATCTCCTCACAATCCACTGCTGTCACTGACACCTTGTCTGATGAAGATGGCGCTTACACTGACCCCACAGATTCTGACTCAGATACGGCTGATGGGGAGGGTAGTTCACATGTGGATGTTCCTGATCTTTTGGAGGCTATTAAGTTGATTTTACAGATTACGGATGATCCCGAGCCATCCGTCCCTCCTAAGAAACCAGATAGGTTCAAGCGTCAGAAGGTGGTTAAACAAGTTTTACCTCACTCTGACCACCTAGTGGATATACGTCAGGAACCCTGGGGAAACCCGGGTAAGAAGTTTATGCCTCAAAAGAAGATGCTGGCTCGCTATCCCCTCGCGCCAGAGCTGTATAAAAATTGGGAGACGCCTCCTCCAATAGACTCACATGTGGCTAGGATGGTGGTTTCCTCAGCTCTACCTGTCACTACCATCACGTCTCTAAAAGAGCCTATGGATTAACGTGTGGAGGGTTGTCTGAAAGTGATTTACGTCCTCACGGGTGCTGCACAAAGGCCCTCTATTGCAGCAACACTGCAGGGGCTATTGAAGCATGGGCCCTAGAGTTGGACTGAAATCTCTTCTGCCATGCTAGACAATGCTTGTCATATATTGTCACAGCTTTTCTCACTATATTAAAGAGGCGGCTTCTGATGCCGGTATTCTAGCAGCCAAGGCCTCTGCTACATCAGGCCTGGCTCGCCGGATATTGTGGCTGAGATCCTGGTCTGTGGATCTGGACTCTAGAAAAACCCTGGAGGTACTCCCTTTCAAGGGAGATATTCTGTTTGGGGAAGACTTAGATAAGATAGTGGCTGACTTGGCTACTGCCAAAACTGCCTGTCTGCCAAGTACCTCTCCTTCTGTGTCGAAGGCTAAAGGTACTTCCTTTCGCCCCTTTCATCCTTCAGGTAAAGCAAAAGGTCAGGTGTACAACAAGCAGGCCCGCACTTCCAAACCTGGTAAGCCGAAGCCCAAGAGAGCCTGGGCTGCCCGTCAGCCAGCTGCCAAGACTGATAAGCCTGCCGCATGACGGGGCGGGCCTCCCCCTGGGGGATGCCAGGGTGGGGGGCCGGCTTCTAGGGTATACCCAGGAATGGTTGAAGACCACTTCAGATGCCTGGGTACGGGAAGTCGTCACTCGAGGTTACGCCATAGCCTTCAAAAACCTTCCCCCTCATCGATTTTGCCTGACAGACGTCCCGTTGGACCAGACAAAGGCAAACACTCTACATTCGGTGGTAGAGACCCTCCTGGATACCGGAGTCGTAGTACAGGTGCCTCTTGCTCAGAGGGGCCGGGGGTACTATTCTCCGCTGTTTCTAGTCCCGAAACCAAACGGGTCCTCTCGGCCCATTCTCAATCTCAAGGCAGTGAACAGGTTTGTGAAAGTTTCCAAGTTCCGTATGGAAATCCTTCGCTCTATAGTTCTGGCCTTGGAACCTGGGGATTGCATGGTCTCCCTGGATGCTTACCTGCATATTCCTATAGCAGTGTCACATCAGCAATACCTGAGGTTTGCGATTGGCAACCTCCATTGCCTGTTTCGGGCGTTACCTTTTGGTTTAACTACGGCTCCGCGAGTCTTCACCAAAGTTATGGCGGTGAGGACGGTGGTACTCTGCCGTCAAGGGGTCAGGATACTGCCGTATCTGGACGACTAGTTAATCCTGGTAAATTCCCCAGAAATTCTCCTACGTCATCTGGATATAACTGTCCAGTTTCTACAAGCCCACGGGTGGCTCATCAACTGGAAGAAATCCTCCCTGGTCCCTGCTCAGAGCATGGTGCACCTGGGAGCGCTATTGGACACTCACAACCAGCGGTTGTTCTTGTCTCAGGAGAAAGTCCTGAAGCTTCAGGACAGGATTCGTTGCTTCCTTTCTTGTCCGCAAGTGTCGATACATTCGGCAATGCAGGTGCTGGGCCTCATGGTACCAGCATTCGACATGGTGGAGTATGCTCAATTTCATTCTCGCCCCCTCCAGAGGCTGATTCTAGCCAAGTGGGACGGCCTGCCTCACCGGATCAGGTCTCACATGATCTTATTGACTCCGAAGGTCCGTCTGTCGCTGCACTGGTGGCTCCAGGACCAACGATTGTGCAGGGGCCGTCCCTTCTGGATATCCGACTGGGTCCTGTTGACGACTAATGCCAGTCTCAGAGGTTGGGGAGCGGTGTCGAAGCAACACTTCCTTCAGGGTCGGTGGACCAAAGACGAATCTCTCCTCTCGATCAACATTCTGGAATTGCAGGCGGGCTTCAATGCGTTGACCCTGGCCCAGCATTTAATTCAGAACCGTCCTGTTCAAGTACAGTCGGACAACGCCACCACAGTGGCTTACATAAATCATCAAGGCAGCACTCGAAGCCTTTTGGCAATGAAGGAAGTCTCACGGATTCTACAATCGGCAATATTCATTCCGGGAGTCCTGATTTGGGAAGCGGACTTTCTCAGTCGTCAGTACGTACATGCCGGCGAGTGGGGCCTCCTTCCAGAAGTGTTTCAACTCCTAGTGGAAAAGTGGGGCCTTCCAGACGTAGATCTGATGGTGTCTTGACACAATCACACGGTTCCGGTCTTTGGAACAAGGACAAGGGATCCTCAAGCAGCATTCGTGGATGCGCTGGCGGTGCCGTGGAGGTTTCGGCTGCCGTATGTGTTCCCTTTGGTGTCACTCCTGCCCAGGGTAATTCGGAAGTTCAAGCAAGAAAGAGGAATTCTGCTTCTCATAGCTCCAGTGTGGCCCGGACGGCACTGGTTTTCAGACCTGCAGGGCCTATCGGTGGAGCATCCAATTCTACTTCCACAACGCCCAGACCTCCTCGTTAAGGGCCTCTGTGTCTACCAGGACCTAGCCTGGCTGTCTTTGACGGCGTGGCTCTTGAAGCTTCCGTCTTGAGGGCTAAAGGGTTTTCTGAGGCGGTCATTCAAACTATGTTGCGGGCCCAGAAACCGGCTTCTGCTCGGATTTACTATAGGGTCTGGCATTCTTACTTTGTTTGGTGCGCATCTAACGATTATGACGCTTCCAAGTTTAGTATAGCCAAGTTGTTGGCCTTTCTTCAGCAGGGCCTGGACTTAGGCCTGCGTCTGGCCTCCCTCAAGGTTCAAATATCTGCCTTGTCGGTGTGGTTTCAGAGAAAAATTGCGACCTTACCTGATGTGCATACCTTTACTCAGGGTGTGTTGCGTATCCAACCTCCCTATGTCCCGCCTGTGGCTCCTTGGGACTTGTAGGTGGTTTTGGAGGCGTTACAAGAGTCTCCGTTTGAAACTCTTGGTTCAGCTGATCTTAAGTGGCTTTCCCTTAAGGTGGTGTTTCTGCTGGCTATTGCTTCAGCTAGAAGAGTGTCGGATTTGGGTGGCTTGTCTTGTAGTTCCCCATATCGGATATTTCACCGTGACCTGGGCGGTTCTTAGGACTCGTCCCGTTTATTTGCCTAAGGTGGTTTCTTCGTTCCACCTTACCCAGGAGATTGTGGTTCCGTCACTTGTTTCTTCTGATCTGTCTCCCAAAGAGCGGTCTTTGGATGTGGTACGGGCTCTCCGTATCTATGTGAAGAGAACTGCTTCTGTTAGGAAATCTGATTCTCTCTTTATTCTGTTTGGATTTCACAAACGGGGCTGGCCTGCTCACAAGCAGACTTTGGCCAGATGGATTAGAATGGTGATTGCACATGCTTATGTGAGGGCTGGTCTGTCAGCTCCTGCTACCATTACGGCCCATTCTACTCGGTCTGTTGGACCTTCTTGGGCGGCCCGCCGTGGTGCGACCCTTGAACAATTGTGCACGGCAGCTACGTGGTCCTCAGTGAACACGTTCATTAGGTTCTATGCCTTCGATACCGCCGCTTCCCAGGATGCTTCCTTTGGACGCCGGGTTCTTGTGCCCGCTACAGTGCGTCCCCTCCCGTAAGGAACTGCTTTAGGACATCCCCAATTTCTATCCTTGTGGAGCCCAGTGTACCCCGCAGCAGAAAACGAGTTTTATGGTAAGAACTTACCTTTGTTAAAACTCTTTCTGCGAGGTACACTGGGCTCCACAAGGCGCCCACCCTGACGCACTTAGCTTCTTTGGGTTGGTATGGCATTAGCCGCTGACACTTCTCCTGTCAGGAGAGTGTGGTGTTTGTGGCAACTGGCAGTTGTCGTCTCTTTTACTTGCTACTCCTGTGCACGGAGGCGGGGTGATATAGGAGGCGGCGCTATGCATCTTGGGAAGAAGGTCAAAGCTTTTGAGCCTGTTGGTGCTTCAGATCAAGAATCTACTCTACACCCCAATGTCTATCCTTGTGGAGCCCAGTGTACCTCGCAGAAAGAGTTTTAACAAAGGTAAGTTCTTACCATAAAATTAGTTTTAACACTCTGCGCATAGCGCACATACATTTTAAAAATGGTGCCTAGCGCCAGTATACATTTAAAAGTGGTGCCAAGTGCCTATTGTCCTTAAAATGGCGCAGGTCATTTAAGTGTTAACCCCATTAACCATGCGTCCGCCAGGGTCTCCGACCACAGTGCATTTTTCCATACGTTTGTCTCTCCTCTCACTGTCTGGCGATAACCACTAATAGCCGGGATCAGAGATTGTTAAATAGGGAAAAGTCCTCTCGTTAGGTGTCCACAAAACTGTCATTAACTCTCTACAGATACAGCAACGTTGCTAAATTTAGCACAGCTACGATCATGAACTCAGACATGCGTGGGGACACCCAGCACAGGGCTAGTCCGCCCCGCATGTCAGTGCCCCCCCCCCCCCCCCCCGCACAAATACAAAAGCATCGCACAGCGGCGATGCTCTTGTATTCGTGGAGTAAATCCCGGCCAGCGCAGCTCCTACAGCTGGCCGGGAGTTGTGTGTCGCTGCCGCTGGCCGCAGCGGCTGCGTGAGAGGTCACGCAGCCGCAGCGGCACGCCCCCCCAACAGTCCGGCCACACCTGTGTTGGCCGGACCGCGCCTACTAAACGGCGGCTTAACGCCGCCATTCAGCCCCCTCCCGCCCAGCAACCGTCTCAGAGGCAATCGCTAGGCAGCGACGACTGCCATGCCCCGGCGCACTGCGGCACCGGCGCATGCGCACTGCAGCGCCGGCGCATGCGCAGTTCCGACCCGATCGCTGCGCTGCGACAAACTGCAGCGAGCGATCGGGTCGGAATCACCCCATTGGGCGATCGTCCCTTACCGATAACCAGTATCCACATATCCGGCTGGAGATTGGGCGATCCTCTGTCACAGGTAACCAGTATCCACATAGCCGGCCGGAGATTGGGCGATCCTCTCTCACAGGTATCCGGGATCCACATAGCCGGCCGGAGACTGGGCGATCCTCTGTCACAGGTAACCGGGATCCACATAGCCGGCCGGAGATTGGGCGATCCTCTGTCACAGGTAACCGGCATCCACATAGCCGGCCGGAGATTGGGCGATCCTCTGTCACAGGTAACCGGGATCCACATAGCCGGCCAGAGATTGGGCGATCCTCTCTCACAGGTAACCGGTATCCGCATAGCCGGCCGGAGATTGGACGATCCTCTCTCACAGGTAACTGGGATCCCCATAGCCGGCCAGAGATTGGGCGATCCTCTCTCACAGGTAACCGGTATCCGCATAGCCGGCCGGAGATTGGACGATCCTCTCTCACAGGTAACTGGGATCCCCATAGCCGGCCGGAGATTGGACGATCCTCTCTCACAGGTAACTGGGATCCCCATAGCTGGCCGGAGATTGGACGATCCTCTCTCACAGGTAACTGGGATCCCCATAGCCAGCCGGCCATTGGGCAATCCTCTCTCACAGGTAACCGGGATCCACATAGCCGGCCGGAGATTGGGCGATCCTCTCTCACAGGTAACCGGTATCCGCATAGCCGGCCGGAGATTGGGCGATCCTCTCTCACAGTAATGTGGGACTTACTGCAAGTAAACGGAACTGAATTTTGTTTTCCATCCTATACCCTACGTATCACCTCCCTCCCGGTTGATGTACTCGGGTCTGATGCGGCTGGAGTATGTCTCACTGTGAGTTCTGAAATTGCTGAAAGTCGCAGCACACAACGCACGCGCATTATACTGGACGGTCGGACAGCGCAGATAAGCAGCTCATAGGCGGCTAGGAACATGGGAAATGCAAAGCAGACAAGCAAATATGAATTTATGTTTTTAAATGACACCACTTAGAAATATATGAACCGGTTTCCCCTCCCCATTGGAGCACGGAGCACTATGTATGCGTGTGCTGCGCATGTGCACTGCAGGGAAAGTCACAGTGTAAACACAGCTGCAGCAATTTTAGGGTTTTTGCAATAACGGGAATGCTCTCACCGTCTGTGACCAATCACAAGCGATCATCGTCATCTTTACACTTACACCAGGGTGAGAGCACCAGCAACTACGTTTGCACTTGGCGATGACACACCCGCACCGATTAGGTAACGGTATTCTTCAGAGTCACTCGCGGGACTTATTTGCCCGGACGAATTCGCACAATACCCCCTGCACCTTACAGCAGCGGGATCTCGGTCAAGTGTTTGCTATCCCATAGGGTAGTGAGCCCTTATTTAGCTCACCGCACGTCCCTGGTGCGAAGTGTTATACATCTTACTCACCAGACGTTTCAGTGAAAATCATACAGTGTGATTAGTGATTCCTATGTAGCCGGAAATTACAGGTGGCGGCTATTCCGCGGCGTCTGCGCTGCACAAATCATCTCCAATCAATCTGCTCCTGTCATTTTTCAAACACAGCCTGAAACATGACAGTCGGGAGCTGATTGGTTGGAACTTTATCTCCGTGCTATTTATAACTCTCCGAGGCTTGATAAATCTGGGCCAGAGTACCAACTACAGAACAAAGTACCTACCCCAACTACAGTACAAAGTACCTACCCCAACTACAGAGGACCAACCCCAACTACAGTACAAAGTACCTATCCCAACCACAGAGCACTAACCCCAACTAAAGTACAAAGTACCAACCCCAACTACAGTACAAAGTACCTACCCCAACTACAGTACAAAGTACCTGCCCCAACTACAGTACAAAGTACCTACCCCAACTACAGTACAAAATACCTGTCCCAACTACAGTACAAAGTACCTACCCCAACTACAGTACAAAGTACCTGCCCCAACTACAGTACAAAGTACCTGCCCCAACTACAGTACACAGTACCTGCCCCAACTACAGTACAAAGTACCTACCCCAACTACAGTACAAAATACCTGTCCTAACTACAGTACAAAGTACCTACCCCAACTACAAAGTACCAACCCCAACTACAGTACAAAGTACCTACCCCAACTACAGTACAAAGTACCTACCCCAACTACAGTACAAAGTACCTGCCCCAACTACAGTACAAAGTACCTGCCCCAACTACAGTACAAAGTACCTGCCCCAACTACAGTACAAAGTACCTGCCCCAACTACAGTACAAAGTACCTGCCCCAACTACAGTACAAAGTACCTACCCCAACTACAGTACACAGTACCTGCCCCAACTACAGTACAAAGTACCTACCCCAACTACAGTACAAAGTACCTACCCCAACTACAGTACAAAGTACCTGCCCCAACTACAGTACAAAGTACCTGCCCCAACTACAGTACAAAATACCTGTCCCAACTACAGTACAAAGTACCTGCCCCAACTACAGTACAAAGTACCTGCCCCAACTACAGTACAAAGTACCTGCCCCAACTACAGTACAAAGTACCTACCCCAACTACAGTACAAAGAACCTACCCCAACTACAGTACAAAGTACCTACCCCAACTACAGTACAAAATACCTGTCCCAACTACAGTACAAAGTACCTGCCCCAACTACAGTACAAAGTACCTGCCCCAACTACAGTACAAAGTACCTACCCCAACTACAGTACAAAGAACCTACCCCAACTACAGTACAAAGTACCTGCCCCAACTACAGAGGACCAACCCCAACTACAGTACAAAGTACCTACCCCAACTACAGTACAAAGTACCTACCCCAACTACAGTACAAAGTACCTGCCCCAACTACAGTACAAAGTACCTGCCCCAACTACAGTACAAAGTACCTGCCCCAACTACAGTACAAAGTACCTGCCCCAACTACAGTACAAAGTACCTACCCCAACTACAGTACACAGTACCTGCCCCAACTACAGTACAAAGTACCTACCCCAACTACAGTACAAAGTACCTGTCCCAACTACAGTACAAAGTACCTACCCCAACTACAGTACAAAGTACCTACCCCAACTACAGTACAAAGTACCTGCCCCAACTACAGTACAAAGTACCTGCCCCAACTACAGTACAAAGTACCTACCCCAACTACAGTACAAAATACCTGTCCCAACTACAGTACAAAGTACCTGCCCCAACTACAGTACAAAGTACCTGCCCCAACTACAGTACAAAGTACCTGCCCCAACTACAGTACAAAGTACCTGCCCCAACTACAGTACAAAGTACCTGCCCCAACTACAGAGGACCAACCCCAACTACAGTACAAAGTACCTACCCCAACTACAGTACAAAGTACCTACCCTAACTACAGTACAAAGTACCTGCCCCAACTACAGTACAAAGTACCTGCCCCGACTACAGTACAAAGTACCTACCCCAACTACAGTACAAAGTACCTGCCCCAACTACAGTACAAAGTACCTGCCCCAACTACAGTACAAAGTACCTGCCCCAACTACAGTACAAAGTACCTACCCCAACTACAGTACACAGTACCTGCCCCAACTACAGTACAAAGTACCTACCCCAACTACAGTACAAAGTACCTACCCCAACTACAGTACAAAGTACCTGCCCCAACTACAGTACAAAGTACCTGCCCCAACTACAGTACAAAGTACCTACCCCAACTACAGTACAAAATACCTGTCCCAACTACAGTACAAAGTACCTGCCCCAACTACAGTACAAAGTACCTGCCCCAACTACAGTACAAAGTACCTACCCCAACTACAGTACAAAGTACCTACCCCAACTACAGTACAAAGAACCTACCCCAACTACAGTACAAAGTACCTGCCCCAACTACAGTACAAAGTACCTGCCCAAACTACAGAGGACCAACCCCAACTACAGTACAAAGTACCTACCCAAACTACAGTACAAAGTACCTGCCCCAACTACAGTACAAAGTACCTGCCCCAACTACAGTACAAAGTACCTGCCCCAACTACAGTACAAAGTACCTACCCCAACTACAGTACACAGTACCTGCCCCAACTACAGTACAAAGTACCTGCCCCAACTACAGTACAAAATACCTGTCCCAACTACAGTACAAAGTACCTACCCCAACTACAGTACAAAGTACCTACCCCAACTACAGTACAAAGTACCTGCCCCAACTACAGTACAAAGTACCTGCCCCAACTACAGTACAAAGTACCTACCCCAACTACAGTACAAAATACCTGTCCCAACTACAGTACAAAGTACCTGCCCCAACTACAGTACAAAGTACCTGCCCCAACTACAGTACAATTACCTGTCCCAACTACAGTACAAAGTACCTGCCCCAACTACAGTACAAAGTACCTGTCCCAACTACAGTACAAAGTACCTACCCCAACTACAGTACAAAGTACCTACCCCAACTACAGAGGACCAACCTGAACTAGTTTACCTATACCAAATAATAGTACCAACCCCAATGACAGGTACCTATCCAAACTACAGAGTACCTACCCTAACTAAAATTACCTATCCCATGCTGGTAATCATATTACACTGTATATTGGAGATTGGGCACTATATAACAGTGTATATTAGAGAGGACACTATATGGCATTAGATAGATAGATAGATAGATAGATAGATAGATAGATAGATATATGGGTGGGGTACCGTATAACTGTATATGGGAGGAAGGGATAGTAGACGATAAATTGGGGCACTTGTTAATACTATATACAGTATATATAAAATTCTATATAGGAGGATGGAGTACTATAATATACTATATATAGGAGTGGAGAACTGTATAACGCCATATACCCGTTTATACAAGAGGATCCATGATTAAGGCCAGTCTATACAACATTAAAACTTGTTATGTGCCAGTGGTAGTTTATACAGTGCAGGTAGTATCAGAAGCAGTAGTCAGTGTGTATTGGGTACATCACTGTATTACTGGGTAGGACCCACTGGCGTATGTATAAAGGATGCAGTGCACCATGCCGCAAACCAGACACACTCTGCCATGCCGTGCCTGACCCTCTAATACCATACGTCGGCAGTGCCATCATCACGCAATGTCTTCGGTAGGATGGCGCCAGCACAGGAGATAGCAGTGTACCGCTGTTATATTCTGTGTATGTGAGAGGCAGGAAACACAATACACTACCGGCAGATAGCTCAGAGTGTGGGCTCGCTGTGCAATATGGCGTATTGCCCTGCTGGATTAGAAGAAGGGTAGACTGTGGCCACTATGTCACTGAGAGGGTTAACCTTCCACGCCGTGGCACCATTCAGTGTAAGCATTGCTGCCACACATCTAATGAGCTCAAACTGACTATTATATTTATATATATATATTTCTGACCAGTTTTGTGCGACTGAGCGACCGGCATCTGGGTCGGGATGTTGGAAATCCTAGATTTGCCAAATTCCCACCTAAAAAACGAGTTTGGGATTCTTAGCATTCGGTATTTTGCAGATTCCCGTGGGAGTGGCGTCAGGGAACAGGGGAATTGGCGTGTAAATATACGGCTCACATTACACAAGACAGGGAGCTGAAAGAGGCTGAGCTCCTTCTCCATGGCAGCTCCTGGAAAGGGGAAAGGAGCACACATCCTTGCCCCTGGGTACAGGGCCCAAGGGTGATACCTATCCAGTGGGGTGCATGTGCAGAGCCAGTTGTATTGTGCGCCCGGACTGAATAAAGGGATGCGTAGCGTCTGTGCGCCACGAATACTGTCCTGTGCAGGAATGGAGCTAAGAATGTACTCCAGGCACCAGCAGCTGCCTCTGACCCTGTGACCGCCAGACAGAAGCAATCACTTACCCGTCCTCTGCTGCTCCTGTGAGTCTGAACCCAGTGAATCAAAATTCGCTCTCTGGTCACTACCAGATCAGAACTGATACAAGTGCATTATGCCAGCCGTCAGTGGGGATTAGCCCTTACCTCCGGGGAGGTGCTGCAGCAGCGTGGCCAAGTCACATGTGTATCAGCTGCATTGAGCTTGTGGGTACATGGGTGTAACCGGGCAGCAATAGATCGTGGGTGTGCAGTGAGGCCACAGGACATTTTCACCATTCCTGTAGCTTCTGAAGGCCTAGACCACAGCAGCCACCCCCGCCACCTCGAACTACCTCCCAACATTGCAGCCCAAATAAGAGTTCAAACCATTTCATATGATCCAGTGACAGTCCTATTCTACCTGCTGCAGGGTGGACGGGCGGAGGAGGGCGGCTGTACCGGGACAGTCCTATTCTACCTGCTGCAGGGTGGACGGGCGGAGGAGGGCGGCTGTACTGGGATAGTCCTATTCTACTGCTGCAGGGTGGACGGGCGGAGGAGGGCGGCTGTACCGGGACAGTCCTATTCTACTGCTGCAGGGTGGATGGGTGGAGGAGGGCGGCTGTACCGGGACAGTCCTATTCTACTGCTGCAGGATGGACGGGCGGAGGAGGGCGGCTGTACAGGGACAACCCTATTCTACTGCTGCAGGATGGACGGGCGGAGGAGGGCGGCTGTACCGGGACAGTCCTATTCCACTGCTGCAGGGTGGACGGGCGGAGGAGGGCGGCTGTACCGGGACAGTCCTATTCTACTGCTGCAGGATGGACGGACGGAGGAGGGCGGCTGTACCGGGACAGTCCTATTCTACCTGCTGCAGGGTGGACGTGCGGAGGAGGGCGGCTGTACCGGGACAGTCCTATTCTACTGCTGCAGGATGGACGGGCGGAGGAGGGTGGCTGTACAGGGACAGCCCTATTCTACTGCTTAGGATGGACGGGCGGAGGAGGGCGGCTGTACTGGGACAGTCCTATTCCACTGCTGCAGGGTGGATGGGCGGCTGTACCGGGACAGTCCTATTCTACTGCTGCAGGATGGACGGGTGGAGGAGGGCGGCTGTACCGGGATAGTCCTATTCTACCTGCTGCAGGATGGACGGGCGGAGGAGGGCGGCTGTACCGGGACAGTCCTATTCTACTGCTGCAGGGTGGACGGGCGGAGGAGGGCGGCTGTACTGGGACAGTCCTATTCTACCTGCTGCAGGATGGACGGGCGGAGGAGGGCGGCTGTACCGGGATAGTCCTATTCTACCTGCTGCAGGATGGACGGGTGGAGGAGGGCGGCTGTACCGGGACAGTCCTATTCTACCTGCTGCAGGGTGGACGGGCGGAGGAGGGCGGCTGTACTGGGACAGTCCTATTCTACCTGCTGCAGGATGGACGGGCGGAGGAGGGCGGCTGTACCGGGATAGTCCTATTCTACTGCTGCAGGGTGGACGGGCGGAGGAGGGCGGCTGTACCGGGACAGTCCTATTCTACTGCTGCAGGATGGACGGGCGGAGGAGGGCGGCTGTACCGGGACAGTCCTATTCTACCTGCTGCAGGGTGGACGGGCGGAGGAGGACGGCTGTACCGGGACAGTCCTATTCTACTGCTGCAGGATGGACGGGCGGAAGAGGGCGGCTGTACCGGGACAGTCCTATTCTACTGCTGCAGGATGGACGGGCGGAGGAGGACGGCTGTACCGGGACAGTCCTATTCTACTGCTGCAGGGTGGACGGGCGGAGGAGGACGGCTGTACCGGGACAGTCCTATTCTACTGCTGCAGGATGGACGGGCGGAGGAGGGCGGCTGTACCGGGACAGTCCTATTCTACTGCTGCAGGGTGGATGGGCGGGGGAGGGCGGCTGTACCGGGACAGTCCTATTCTACTGCTGCAGGATGGACGGGCGGAGGAGGGCGGCTGTACCGGGACAGTCCTATTCTACTGCTGCAGGGTGGATGGGCGGGGGAGGGCGGCTGTACCGGGACAGTCCTATTCTACTGCTGCAGGATGGACGGGCGGAGGAGGGCGGCTGTACCGGGACAGTCCTATTCTACTGCTGCAGGGTGGATGGGCGGGGGAGGGCGGCTGTAACGGGACAGTCCTATTCTACTGCTGCAGGATGGACGGGCGGAGGAGGGCGGCTGTACCGGGACAGTCCTATTCTACTGCTGCAGGGTGGATGGGCGGGGGAGGGCGGCTGTACCGGGACAGTCCTATTCTACTGCTGCAGGATGGACGGGCGGAGGAGGGCGGCTGTACCGGGACAGTCCTATTCTACTGCTGCAGGGTGGATGGGCGGGGGAGGGCGGCTGTACAGGACACCATTAGCAATAAACACTAATCAATCTTTAAAAAACCTGCCGGTCTCCGTGGCTGCTTCTCAGGGAGCGGCTGCTCTATTCTCCATTTATCCACATCCTGGCATGAATGATTAATAACATCTACTGTATGCCAGGCTGCGGGTTCTGCTCATTTATGGTGCGTAACTCCCACACTGCCGGAGCCATGACTACCGTACCCACCACAGGGCAAAGTCACATAAAGGGAATAATACCCTCACAGGTGGTACACCTACTGCTCTCTCTGCTGGTAATGCCACAGGTAATACCCTCTCTGCAGGTAACATGCCCTCCACAGGTAATGCCCCTACTGCTCTCTCTGCAGGTAACATGCCCCCACAGGCCAGCACTGTGACGAGGGAACACAGTGTAGTGGAGGGAATGACGGGATGACAGCGGCCGGCTCTGTGACGAGGGAACACAGCGTAGCGAAGGGAATGACGGGATGACAGCGGCCGGCACTGTGACGAGGGAACACAGCGTAGCGGAGGGAATGACGGGATGACAGCGGCCGGCACTGAGACGAGGGAACACAGCGTAGCGGAGAGAATGACGGGATGACAGCGGCCGGCTCTGTGACGAGGGAACACAGCGTAGCGAAGGGAATGACGGGATGACAGCGGCCGGCACTGTGACGAGGGAACACAGCGTAGTGGAGGGAATGACGGGATGACAGCGGCCGGCTCTGTGACGAGGGAACACAGCGTAGCGAAGGGAATGACGGGATGACAGCGGCCGGCACTGTGACGAGGGAACACAGCGTAGTGGAGGGAATGACAGGAGGACAGCGGCCGGCACTGAGACGAGGGAACACAGCGTAGCGGAGAGAATGACGGGATGACAGCGGCCGGCTCTGTGACGAGGGAACACAGCGTAGCGAAGGGAATGACGGGATGACAGCTGCCGGCACTGTGACGAGGGAACACAGCGTAGCGAAGGGAATGACGGGATGACAGCGGCCGGCACTGTGACGAGGGAACACAGCGTAGCGGAGGGAATGACGGGATGACAGCGGCCGGCACTGTGACGAGGGAACACAGCATAGCGGAGGGAATGACGGGATGACAGCGGCCGGCTCTGTGACGAGGGAACACAGCGTAGCGGAGGGAATGACGGGATGACAGCGGCCGGCACTGTGACGAGGGAACACAGCGTAGCGGAGGGAATGACGGGATGACAGCGGCCGGCACTGTGACGAGGGAACACAGCGTAGCGGAGGGAATGACGAGATGACAGCGGCCGGCACTGTGACGAGGGAACACAGCGTAGCGGAGGGAATGACAGGATGACAGCGGCCGGCACTGTGACGAGGGAACACAGCGTAGCGGAGGGAATGACGGGATGACAGCGGCCGGCACTGTGACGAGGAAACACAGCGTAGCGGAGGGAATGACGGGATGACAGCGGCCGGCACTGTGACGAGGGAACACAGCGTAGCGGAGGGAATGACGAGATGACAGCGGCCGGCACTGTGACGAGTGAACACAGCGTAGCGGAGGGAATGACGGGATGACATCGGCCGGCACTGTGACGAGGGAACACAGCGTAGCGGAGGGAATGACGGGATGACAGCGGCCGGCACTGTGACGAGGGAACACAGCGTAGCGGAGGGAATGACAGGAGGACAGCGGCCGGCACTGTGAAGAGGGAACACAGCATAGCGGAGGGAATGACAGGAGGACAGCGGCCGGCACTGTGACGAGGGAACACAGCGTAGCGGAGGGAATGACGGGATGACAGCGGCCGGCACTGTGACGAGGGAACACAGCGTAGCGAAGGGAATGACGGGATGACAGCGGCCGGCACTGTGACGAGGGAACACAGCGTAGCGGAGGGAATGACGGGATGACAGCGGCCGGCACTGTGACGAGGGAACACAGCGTAGCGAAGGGAATGACGGGATGACAGCGGCCGGCACTGTGACGAGGGAACACAGCGTAGTGGAGGGAATGACGGGATGACAGCGGCCGGCACTGTGACGAGGGAACACAGCGTAGCGGAGGGAATGACGGGATGACAGCGGCCGGCACTGTGACGAGGGAACACAGCGTAGCGGAGGGAATGACGGGATGACAGCGGCCGGCACTGTGACGAGGGAACACAGCGTAGCGGAGGGAATGACGGGATGACAGCGGCCGGCACTGTGACGAGGGAACACAGCGTAGCGGAGGGAATGACAGGAGGACAGCGGCCGGCACTGTGACGAGGGAACACAGCATAGCGGAGGGAATGACAGGAGGACAGCGGCCGGCACTGTGACGAGGGAACACAGCGTAGCGGAGGGAATGATGGGATGACAGCGGCCGGCACTGAGACGAGGGAACACAGCGTAGCGGAGAGAATGACGGGATGACAGCGGCCGGCTCTGTGACGAGGGAACACAGCGTAGCGAAGGGAATGACGGGATGACAGCGGCCGGCACTGTGACGAGGGAACACAGCGTAGAGGAGGGGATGACGGGATGACAGCGGCCGGCACTGTGACGAGGGAACACAGCGTAGCGGAGGGAATGACGGGATGACAGCGGCCGGCACTGTGACGAGGGAACACAGCGTAGCGGAGGGAATGACGGGATGACAGCGGCCGGCACTGTGAGGAGGGAACACAGCGTAGCGGAGGGAATGACGGGATGACAGGGAGATGACAGAGCTATCTCCAGCACACCTAGGCAGCTATTCATTCTCCCATGGCTCTTGTGTCAGACACAGCTGGATGAATCCCAGATCTATAATCAGAGGGAAGTTTCTATTTATTTGTGTATGCTTTCTCACACTTACCTAGGGTAACAAAGGGTGCGCGGAGTAAGTACACCACCTCTATATATCACAGCTGGATGAGACCTGTGCACCCTACAATCATCAGGGAGCTCATCTTTAATATGGCACTAATGGCAGTGGTCTCCACATGGGCCGGACGTCATTTACAGCAGAGGTCTGTACTCACACCTATATGCGTGGTCATTAAATGTAACGTACAGGCGGAACCAGCAGCCTCCCTGAGACAATGGCCAATATGCATATACATCACTTCTTGTTCATGGGACAGGGCCTCTGGGGCATGTCCTTTACTCGGCAGCTCCTTCAGCCAATGCCGGTGTATGCGGCCATCGCTCAGACTGGTGACACCGATCAGAATGGTCTGTAATAGTTCACGGATGGCGAAGCCGTGCAGAGTTACAGATGCCCAGTGTATGGACCCCTGCCGTGGTGGTACACATATCTTCTCCCTGGACCCCTTGTGTCCCCACCTGCGGAGTCTGGAGAGGAACGTAGCGCCAAGCAATGTGACAGCCGGGAACATGAGAGCAATCCCTGAGACTGAAGGGATGGACCCAGGAGCTCATGAATAAACCATCTCCGAGGTCACGGATTAGGTGTCCTACATGCTGCCAGGAGGAAAGTGACTGGAGGTGAAACGATGGAAAGTGTCACCGATCCCCTCCCCCACGAAATACGCTGCCTGGTTACAGGGGATTGGCGGAGCTAGTAGCAGCGACACCAGTGCTCACATGCGGACACGCTGGGACTATGGCCCTCATTCCTAGTTGATCGCTCGCTAGCTGCTTTTAGCAGCAGTGCAAATGCTATGCCGCCGCCCTCTGGGAGTGTATTTTAGCTTAGCAGAAGTGCGAACGAAAGGATCGCAGAACGGCGTCTAAATTTTTTCAAGCAGTTTCTGAGTAGCTCCAGACCTACTCCTACCTTGCGATCACTTCAGACTATTTAGTTCCTGTTTTGACGTCACAAACACGCCCTCCGTTCGGCCAGCCACTCCCCCCGTTTCCCCAGGCACGCCTGCGTTTTTCGGCACACTCCCGGAAAACGGTCAGTTACCTCCCAGAAATACCCACTTCCTGTCAATCACTCAGCGGTCAACAGTGCGACGCTAGACCTTGTGTGAAACTGCATCGGCTTTTGCGAAAGTACATGCGCACCATGGGGGGTAATTCCAAGTTGATCGCAGCAGGAATTTTGTTAGCAGTTGGGCAAAACCATGTGCACTGCAGGGGAGGCAGATATAGTAAGATTTTACTCACCGGTAATTCTATTTCTCATAGTCCGTAGTGGATGCTGGGAACTCCGTAAGGACCATGGGGAATAGACGGGCTCCGCAGGAGACTGGGCACTCTAAAAGAAAGATTAGGTACTATCTGGTGTGCACTGGCTCCTCCCTCTATGACCCTCCTCCAGACCTCAGTTAGGGAAACTGTGCCCGGAAGAGCTGACATTACTAGGAAAGGATTTGGAATCCCGGGTAAGACTCCTACCAGCCACACCGTACAACTCGTGATAACTATACCCAGTTAACAGTGTGAACAACAACTGAGCCTCTCAACAGATGGCTCATAACAATAACCCTTTAGTTAAGCAATAACTATATACATGTATTGCAGAGAGTCCGCACTTGGGACGGGCGCCCAGCATCCACTACGGACTACGAGAAATAGAATTACCGGTGAGTAAATTCTTATTTTCTCTGACG
Organism: Pseudophryne corroboree; assembly: GCF_028390025.1. Classification (NCBI taxonomy): domain Eukaryota; kingdom Metazoa; phylum Chordata; class Amphibia; order Anura; family Myobatrachidae; genus Pseudophryne; species Pseudophryne corroboree. The sequence goes on from NC_086448.1 coordinate 845,837,864, forward strand.
TCCTAGTGGATGCTGGGAACTCCGTAAGGACCATGGGGATTATACCAAAGCTCCCAAACGGGCGGGAGAGTGCGGATGACTCTGCAGCACCGAATGAGCGAACTCAAGGTCCTCCTCAGCCAGGGTATCAAACTTGTAGAACTTAGCAAACGTGTTTGAACCCGACCAAATAGCAGCTCGGCAAAGCTGTAAAGCCGAGACCCCTCGGGCAGCCGCCCAAGAAGAGCCCACCTTCCTTGTGGAATGGGCTTTTACTGATTTAGGATGCGGCAATCCTGCCGCAGAATGAGCTTGCTGAATCGTGTTACAGATCCAGCGCGCAATAGTTTGCTTTGAAGCAGGAGCACCCAGCTTGTTGGGTGCATGCAGGATAAACAGCGAGTCAGTTTTCCTGACTCCAGCCGTCCTGGCTACATAGATTTTCAAAGCCCTGACTACATCTAGTAACTTGGAGTCCTCCAAGTCCCAAGTAGCCGCAGGTACCACAATAGGTTGGTTCAAATGAAATGCTGATACCACCTTAGGGAGAAATTGGGGACGAGTCCTCAATTCTGCCCTGTCCATATGGAAGATCAGATAAGGGCTTTTACATGACAAAGCCGCCAATTCTGACACACGCCTAGCCGATGCTAAGGCCAATAGCATGACCACTTTCCACGTGAGATATTTTAGCTCCACGGTCTTAAGTGGCTCAAACCAGTGGTATTTCAGGAAATCCAACACAACGTTAAGATCCCAAGGTGCCACTGGAGGCACAAAAGGAGGCTGAATATGCAGCACTCCCTTAACAAACGTCTGAACTTCAGGCAGTGAAGCCAGTTCTTTTTGAAAGAAAATAGATAGGGCCGAAATCTGGACCTTTATGGATCCTAATTTTAGGCCCATAGTCACTCCTGACTGTAGGAAGTGCAGGAATCGACCCAGCTGGAGTTCCTCTGTAGGGGCCTTCCTGGCCTCACACCAAGCAACATATTTTCGCCATATACGGTGATAATGTTGTGCTGTCACGTCTTTCCTAGCCTTTATCAGCGTAGGAATCACTTCATCTGGAATGCCATTTTCCGTTAAGATCCGGCGTTCAACCGCCATGCCGTCAAACGCAGCCGCGGTAAGTCTTGGAACAGACAGGGCCCCTGCTGTAACAGGTCCTGTCTGAGAGGCAGAGGCCATGGGTCCTCTGAGATCATTTCTTGTAGTTCTGGGTACCAAGGTCTTCTTGGCCAATCCGGAACGATGAGTATAGTTCTTACTCCTCTCTTTCTTACTATCCTCAGTACCTTGGGTATGAGAGGAAGAGGAGGGAACACATAAACCGACTGGTATACCCACGGTGTCACTAGTGCGTCCACAGCTATCGCCTGAGGGTCCCTTGACCTGGCGCAATATTTTTTTAGCTTTTTGTTGAGGCGGGACGCCATCATGTCCACCTGTGGCCGTTCCCAACGGTTTACAATCTGCGTGAAGACTTCTGGATGAAGTCCCCACTCTCCCGGGTGGAGGTCGTGCCTGCTGAGGAAGTCTGCTTCCCAGTTGTCCACTCCCAGAATGAACACTGCTGACAGTGCTAGCACGTGATTTTCCGCCCATCGGAGAATCCTTGTGGCTTCTGCCATCTCCATCCTGCTTCTTGTGCCGCCCTGGCAGTTTACATGGGCGACCGCCGTGATGTTGTCTGATTAAATCAGCACTGGTTGGTTTTGAAGCAGGGGCTCTGCTTGACTCAGGGCGTTGTAAATGGCCCTTAGTTCCAGTATATTTATGTGTAGTGAAGTCTCCTGACTTGACCACTGTCCTTGGAAGTTCCTTCCCTGAGTGACTGCCCCCCATCCTCGGAGGCTTGCGTCCGTGGTCACCAGAACCCAGTCCTGTATGCCGAATCTGCGGCCCTCGAGAAGATGAGCACTCTGCAGCCACCACAGCAGAGACACCCTGGCCCTTGGGGACAGGGTGATCAACCGATGCATCTGAAGATGCGATCCGGACTATTTGTCTAACAGATCACACTGAAAGATCCTTGCATGGAACCTGCCGAAGGGAATTGCTTCGTAAGAAGCCACCATCTTTCCCAGGACTTGCGTGCAGTGATGCACCGACACCTGTTTTGGTTTCAGGAGGTCCCTGACCAGAGATGACAATTCCTGGGCCTTCTCCACCGGGAGAAACACCTTCTTCTGTTCTGTGTCCAGAATCATGCCCAGGAAGAGCAGACGCGTCGCAGGAATCAGCTGCGACTTTGGGATATTCAGAATCCAGCCGTGCTGTTGCAACACTTCCCGAGAGAGTGCTACGCTGACTAACAACTGCTCTCTGGACCTCGCCTTTATAAGGAGATCGTCCAAGTACAGGATAATTATAACTCCCTTCTTCCGAAGGAGTATCATAATTTCGGCCATTACCTTGGTAAATACTCTCGGTGCCGTGGACAGACCAAACGGCAACGTCTGGAATTGGTAATGACAATTCTGTACCACAAACCTGAGGTACTCCTGGTGAGGTGGGTAAATGGGGACATGCAAGTAAGCATCCTTGATGTCCAGCGACACCATAAAATCCCCCTCTTCCAGGCTTGCAATAACCGCCATGAGCGATTCCATTTTGAACTTGAACTTCCTTATATAAGTGTTCAAGGATTTTAAATTCAGAATGGGTCTCACCGAACCGTCTGGTTTCGGTACCACAAACATTGTGGAATAGTAACCCCGTCCCTGTTGAAGGAGGGGAACCTTAATTATCACCTGCTGGAGGTACAGCTTGTGAATTGCCGCCAGTACTACCTCCCTTTCCCTGGGAGCAGCTGGCAAGGCTGATTTGAGGTAACGGCGAGGGGGAGTCGCCTCGAACTCCAGCTTGTATCCCTGAGATACAATTTGTACAGCCCAGAGATCCACTTGTGAGCAAACCCACTGGTTGCTGAAGTTTCGGAGACGCGCCCCCACCTCACCCGGCTCCGCCTGTGGAGCCCCAGCGTCATGCGGTAGACTTAGAGGAAGCCGGGGAGGATTTTTGTTCCTGGGAACTGGCTGCCTGGTGCAGCTTCTTTCCTCTACCCCTGCCTCTGGGCAGAAAGGATGCGCCTCTGATCCGCTTGCCTTTCTAAAGCCGAAAGGACTGTACATGATAATACGGCGCTTTCTTAGGCTGTGAGGGAACCTGAGGTAAAAAAGTTGACTTCCCGGCTGTTGCCGTGGATACGAGGTCCGAGAGACCGTCCCCAAACAATTCCTCACCCTTATAAGGCAAAACCTCCATGTGTCTTTTAGAATCAGTATCACCTGTCCACTGCCGAGTCCATAATACTCTCCTGGCAGAAATGGACATTGCATTAATTCTAGATGCCAGCAGGCAAATGTCCCTCTGTGCATCCCGCATATATAAGACGACGTCTTTTATAAGTTCTATGGTTAGCAAAATAGTATCCCTGTCGAGAGAATCAATGTTGTCTGACAGGGTATCAGACCAAGCAGCTGCAGCACTACACATCCAGGCTGAAGCAATAGCAGGTCTCAGTATAGTACCTGAGTGTGTATAGTATACACAGACTTCAGGATAGCCTCCTGCTTTCTATCCGCAGGCTCCTTTAGGGCGGCCGTATCCTGAGACGGCAGTGCCACCCTTTTAGATAAGCGTGTTAGCGCCTTGTCCACCCTAGGGGATGTTTCCCAACGTAACCTGTCCGTTGGCGGGAAAGGGTACGCCATCAGTAACCTCTTAGAAATCACTAGTTTCTTATCAGGGGAACTCCACGCTTCCTCACACAATTCATTTAATTCATCAGATGGGGGAAAAGTCACTGGCTGCTTTTTCTCCCCAAACATAATACCCTTCTTGGTAGTAACCGGGTTAATATCAGAAATGTGCAATACATTTTTCATTGCAGTAATCATGCATCGGATGGCTTTTGTAGACTGTGCATTTGTCTCATCCTCATCTACACTGGAGTCAGACTCCGTGTCGACATCTATGTCTACCATCTGAGCTAGCGGGCGTTTATGAGCCCCTGATGGCCTCTGAGACGCCTGGGCAGGCGCGGCCTGAGATCTCGGCTGTCCCAAGGCTGCTGCGTCATCGAACCTTTTATGTAAGGATTTGACACTGTCTGTTAATACCTTCCACATATCCATCCAATCCGGTGTCGGCCCCGTCGGGGGCGACACCACACTTATCTGCCCTTGCTCCGCCTCCACGTAACCCTCCTCATCAAACATGTCGACACAGCCGTACCAACACACCGCACACACACAGGGAATGCTCTGACTGAAGACAGTACCCAACAAAGTCCTTTGGGGAGACAGAGAGAGAGTATGCCAGCACACACCAGAGCGCTATATAACACAGGGATTTACACTATAATGAGTGATTTTTCCCAATAGCTTCTTATTATCTTATTTGCGCCTAAATTTATGTGCCCCCCCTCTCTTTTTTACCCTTCTTGTACAGGATACTGCAGGGGAGAGCCTGGGGAGCTTCCTTCCAGCGGAGCTGTGAAGAGAAAATGGCGCTGGTGTGCTGACGAAGAAGGCCCCGCCTCCTCAGCGCCGGGCTTCTCCCGCGTTTTGTATAGCTTAATGGCTGGGTTTTTTGCACATATACAGTTTTCCAGACTGTATTATGTGCATAATGTGCCAAAAGGTATTCTTATTGCTGCCCAGGGCGCCCCCCCCCCCCCCCAGCGCCCTGCACCCTACAGTGACCGGAGTGTGTGGTGTGCAGTGGGAGCAATAGCGCACAGCTGCAGTGCTGTGCGCTACCTTAATGAAGACCGGAGTCTTCTGCCACCGATTTCATCTCCTTCTTCTGTCTTCTGGCTCTGCAAGGGGGACGGCGGCGCGGCTCCGGGAACGGACGATCGAGGCCAGGCCCTGTGTTCGAACCCTCTGGAGCTAATGGTGTCCAGTAGCCTAAGAAGCACAAGCTAGCTGCACGCAGGTAGGTTTGCTTCTCTCCCCTCAGTCCCACGTAGCAGTGAGTCTGTTGCCAGCAGATCTCACTGAAAATAAAAAACCTAACAAATACTTTCTTGCTAGCAAGCTCAGGAGAGCCCACTAGGAGCACCCAGCTCTGGCCGGGCACAGATTCTAACTGAGGTCTGGAGGAGGGGCATAGAGGGAGGAGCCAGTGCACACCAGATAGTACCTAATCTTTCTTTTAGAGTGCCCAGTCTCCTGCGGAGCCCGTCTATTCCCCATGGCCCTTACGGAGTTCCCAGCATCCACTAGGACGTCAGAGAAAACATGTGCAGAGAGAGTTAGATTTGGGTGGGGTGAGTTCAATCTGCAATATAATTTGCAGTGTATAAATAAAGCAACCAGTATTTACAGAGGCGTAGCTAGGGTTTTCGGAGCCCAGGGCAAGATGGAAAATGGCGCCCCCCCCAAAAAAAACAAAACAAAAAAACACCAAGAGAAGTATGTGCATGCGACGAAGGCGCGTGTGTCGAAAAATGGGTGTGGCCACACACCAGAAGAGGTGTGGCCACGCACCAGAAGGGGTGTGGCCACGCACCAGAAGGGGTGTGGCCACTGAAAATGGCCCACAGTGCCAGTTACATTGCCCTACAGTGCCAGATACAATGCCCCACAGTGCCAGATACATTGCCCCACAGTGCCAGATACATTGCCCCACAGTGCCAGATACAATGCCCCACAGTGCCAGATACATTGCCCCACAGTACCGGATACATTGCCCCACAGTGCCGGATACATTGCCCCACAGTGCCGGATACATTGCCCCACAGTGCCGGATACATTGCCCCACAGTGCCAGTTACATTGCCCCACAGTGCCAGTTACATTGCCCCACAGTGCCAGTTACATTGCCCCACAGTGCCAGTTACATTGCCCCACAGTGCCAGTTACATTGCCCCACAGTGCCAGTTACATTGTCCCACAGTGCCAGATACATTGCCCCACAGTGCCAGATACATTGCCCCACAGTGCCAGATACATTGCCCCACAGTGCCAGATACATTGCCCCACAGTGCCAGATACATTGCCCCACAGTGCACAGTGCCAGTTACATTGCCCCACAGTGCCAGATACATTGCCCCACAGTGCCAGATACATTGCCCCACAGTGCCAGATACATTGCCCCACAGTGCCAGATACAATGCCCCACAGTGCCAGATACAATGCCCCACAGTGCCAGATACATTGCCCCACAGTGCCAGATACATTGCCCCACAGTGCCAGATACATTGCCCCACAGTGCCAGATACATTGCCCCACAGTGCCAGATACATTGCTCCACTGTGCCAGATACATTGCCCCACAGTGCCAGATACATTGCCCCACAGTGCCAGATACATTGCCCCACAGTGCCAGATACATTGCCCCACAGTGCCAGATACATTGCTCCACTGTGCCAGATACATGCCCCACAGTGCCAGATACATGCCCCACAGTGCCAGATACATTGCCCCACAGTGCCAGATACATGCCCCACAGTGCCAGATACATTGCCCCACAGTGCCAGATACATGCCCCACAGTGCCAGTTACATTGCCCCACAGTGCCAGATACATTGCCCCACAGTGCCAGATACATTGCCCCACAGTGCCAGTTACATTGCCCCACAGTGCCAGTTACATTGCCCCACAGTGCCAGATACATTGCCCCACAGTGCCAGTTACATGCCCCACTCAGTGTCAGTTACATGCCCCACTCAGTGCCAGTTACATGCGCCGCTGTGCCAGTTACATGCCCCACTCAGTGCCAGTTACATGCCCCGCTGTGCCAGTTACATGCCCCACTCAGTGCCAGTTACATGCCCCACTCAGTGCCAGTTACATGCCTCATTTAGTGCCAGATACATGCCCCACTGTGCCGCCCCCCCCCCCCCCCTGGTCACTCACCACTTGTTGATGATATGTGAGGGGAGGAGAGCGCAGCGCAGCGCCTCTCCTTCCCCTCACCGCTCCAGGTCTGCGGCGGCTGTCTGGCGCCGGTTCGCTAGCCAATCAGAGCTCGCGGACCGGCGGACTGGCCGCTGGAGACCGGACACAGCAGCGCTGCTGGCAGCGCTGCTAGGGCTTCAGCGGCGGTGAGGGGAGGGAGAGACGGTGCGCTCTCCTCTCCTCACATTTCGGCTTGACGGGGGCGAGTGGGGCATGATGCCCTGGCCGGCGCCCCCCTCTCCTGGGCCTGCCACTCGCCCTACCCTAGATACGCCTCTGAGTATTTACCCTGCACAGAAACAAAATAACCCACCCAAATCTAACTCTTTCTGCACATGTTATATCTGCCCCCCCTGCAGTGCACATGGTTTTGCCCAACTGCTAACAAAATTCCTGCTGCGATCAACTCGGATTACCCCCCATAGACATGCGCAGAAGTGCCGATTTTTTTGCCTGATCGCTGCGAGCAACGGCAGCTAGCGATCAACTCGGAATGAGGGCCTATATGAGCCGCCTATGTGTCACAGGTGCTAGACGCTGATATTAAGGGATACAATGTATTCAGACTAATCTATGTGGGAGAAACGGCCACAATCAGGGACAGACTGCTCGGGAAGTGTCACCAGGCTAGACATAGCGCCCTGTGCAAACCTCATACCGCTCTATCACCACCCCGGACATTATATAACAGTATTCTGCCAAATTACTGCTTACTTCTGACTCACTATACTGTAGTTCACATTCACCATGAGAGCCCTATGCTTATCCCGTTACTGTGCTGTGTATTACACATGTGCTGTGCTTATCCCGTTACTGTGCTGTGTATTACACATGTGCTGTGCTTATCCCGTTACTGTGCTGTGTATTACACGTGCTGTGCTTATCCCGTTACTGTGCTGTGTATTACACATGTGCTGTGCTTATTACATGTTACTGTGCTGTGTATTACACATATGCTGTGCATATTACATGTTACTGTGCTGTGTATTACACATGCGCTGTGCTTATTACATGTTACTGTGCTGTGTATTACACATGCGCTGTGCTTATTACATGTTACTGTGCTGTGTATTACACATGTGCTGTGCTTATCACGTTACTGTGCTATGTATTACACATGTGCTGTGCTTATCACGTTACTGTGCTATGTATTACACATGTGCTGTGCTTATCACGTTACTGTGCTATGTATTACACATGTTCTGTGCTTATTACATGTTACTGTGCTTTGTATTACACATGTGCTGTGCTTATTACATGTTACTGTGCTGTGTATTACACATGAGCTGTGCTTATTACACGTTACTGTGCTTTGTATTACACATGTGCTGTGCTTATTACATGTTACTGTGCTGTGTATTACACATGTGCTGTGCTTATTACATGTTACTGTGCTGTGTATTACACTAGTGATGTGCTTATTACATGTTACTGTGCTTTGTATTACACATGTGCTGTGCTTATTACATGTTACTGTGCTGTGTATTACACATGTGCTGTGCTATATACATGTTACTGTGCTGTGTATTACACATGTGCTGTGCTTATACCGTTACTGTGCTGTGTATTACACATGTGCTGTGCTTATACCGTTACTGTGCTGCCTATTACACATGTGCTGTGCTTATTACATGTTACTGTGCTGTGTATTACACATGTGCTGTGCTTATTACACATGTGCTGTGCTTATTACATGTTACTGTGCTGTGTATTACACATGTGCTGTGCTAATTACATGTTACTGTGCTGTGTATTACACATGTGCTGTGCTTATTACATGTTACTGTGCTGTGTATTACACATGTGCTGTGCTTATCCCGTTACTGTGCTGTGTATTACACATGTGCTGTGCTTATCCCGTTACTGTGCTGTGTGTTACACATGTGCTGTGCTTATTACATGTTACTGTGCTGTGTATTACACATGTGCTGTGCTTATTACATGTTACTGTGCTGTGTATTACACATGTGCTGTGCTTATCACGTTACTGTGCTGTGTATTACACATGTGCTGTGCTTATCACGTTACTGTGCTATGTATTACACATGTGCTGTGCTTATCACGTTACTGTGCTATGTATTACACATGTGCTGTGCTTATCACGTTACTGTGCTATGTATTACACATGTGCTGTGCTTATCACGTTACTGTGCTATGTATTACACATGTGCTGTGCTTATTACATGTTACTGTGCTTTGTATTACACATGTGCTGTGCTTATTACATGTTACTGTGCTGTGTATTACACATGAGCTGTGCTTATTACATGTTACTGTGCTTTGTATTACACATGTGCTGTGCTTATTACATGTTACTGTGCTGTGTATTACACATGTGCTGTGCTTATTACATGTTACTGTGCTGTGTATTACACTAGTGATGTGCTTATTACATGTTACTGTGCTGTGTATTACACATGTGCTGTGCTTATTACATGTTACTGTGCATTACACATGTGCTTTGCTTATACCGTTACTGTGCTGTGTATTACACATGTGCTTTGCTTATTACATGTTGTTGTGCTTATTACATGTTACTGTGCTGTGCATTACACGTTACTGTGCTGTGCTTACTACATGTTACTATGCTGTGTATTACACATGTGCTGTGCTTATTACATGTTACTGTGCTGTGTATTACACATGTGCTGTGCTTATCCCATTACTGTGCTGTGTATTACACATGTGCTGTGCTTATTACATGTTACTGTGCTGTGTATTACACATGCTGTGCTTATCCCGTTACTGTGCTGTGTATTACACATGTGCTGTGCTTATTACATGTTACTGTGCTGTGTATTACACATGTGCTGTGCTTATTACATGTTACTGTGCTGTGTATTACACATGCTGTGCTTATCCCGTTACTGTGCTGTGTATTACACATGTGCTGTGCTTATTACATGTTACTGTGCTGTGTATTACACATGTGCTGTGCTTGTTACATGTTACTGTGCTGTGTATTACACATGTGCTGTGCTTATTACATGTTACTGTGCTGTGTATTACACATGTGCTGTGCTTGTTACATGTTACTGTGCTGTGTATTACACATGTGCTGTGCTTATCCCATTACTGTGCTGTGTATTACACATGTGCTATGCTTATTACATGTTACTGTGCTGTGTATTACACATGTGCTGTGCTTGTTACATGTTACTGTGCTGTGTATTACACATGTGCTGTGCTTATTACATGTTACTGTGCTGTGTATTACACATGTGCTGTGCTTGTTACATGTTACTGTGCTGTGTATTACACATGTGCTGTGCTTATCCCATTACTGTGCTGTGTATTACACATGTGCTGTGCTTATCCCGTTACTGTGCTGTGTATTACACATGCTGTGCTTATCCCGTTACTGTGCTGTGTATTACACATGCTGTGCTTATCCCGTTACTGTGCTGTGTATTACACATGTGCTGTGCTTATCCCATTACTGTGCTGTGTATTACACATGTGCTGTGCTTATTACATGTTACTGTGCTGTGTATTACACATGTGCTGTGCTTATTACATGTTACTGTGCTGTGTATTACACATGTGCTGTGCTTATCCCGTTTCTGTGCTGTGTATTACACATGTGCTGTGCTTATCCCATTACTGTGCTGTGTATTACACATGTGCTGTGCTTATTACATGTTACTGTGCTGTGTATTACACATGTGCTGTGCTTATTACATGTTACTGTGCTGTGTATTACACATGTGCTGTGCTTATCCCATTACTGTGCTGTGCATTACACATGTGCTGTGCTTATCACGTTACTGTGCTGTGTATTACACATGTGCTGTGCTTATCCCATTACTGTGCTGTGTATTACACATGTGCTGTGCTTATTACATGTTACTGTGCTGGGTATTACACATGAGCTGTGCTTATTACATGTTACTGTGCTGTGTATTACACATGTGCTGTGCTTATTACATGTTACTGTGCTGTGTATTACACATATGCTGTGCTTATTACATGTTACTGTGCTGTGTATTACACATGCGCTGTGCTTATTACATGTTACTGTGCTGTGTATTACACATGCGCTGTGCTTATTACATGTTACTGTGCTGTGTATTACACATGTGCTGTGCTTATCACGTTACTGTGCTATGTATTACACATGTGCTGTGCTTATCACATTACTGTGCTATGTATTACACATGTGCTGTGCTTATCACGTTACTGTGCTATGTATTACACATGTGCTGTGCTTATTACATGTTACTGTGCTTTGTATTACACATGTGCTGTGCTTATTACATGTTACTGTGCTGTGTATTACACATGAGCTGTGCTTATTACATGTTACTGTGCTTTGTATTACACATGTGCTGTGCTTATTACATGTTACTGTGCTGTGTATTACACATGTGCTGTGCTTATTACATGTTACTGTGCTGTGTATTACACTAGTGATGTGCTTATTACATGTTACTGTGCTTTGTATTACACATGTGCTGTGCTTATTACATGTTACTGTGCTGTGTATTACACATGTGCTGTGCTATATACATGTTACTGTGTTGTGTATTATACAAGTGTTGTGCTTATTACATGTTACTGTGCTGTGTATTACACATGTGCTGTGCTTATACCGTTACTGTGCTGCCTATTACACATGTGCTGTGCTTATTACATGTTACTGTGCTGTGTATTACACATGTGCTGTGCTTATTACACATGTGCTGTGCTTATTACATGTTACTGTGCTGTGTATTACACATGTGCTGTGCTAATTACATGTTACTGTGCTGTGTATTACACATGTGCTGTGCTTATTACATGTTACTGTGCTGTGTATTACACATGTGCTGTGCTTATTACATGTTACTGTGCTGTTCATTACACATGTGCTGTGCTTATCCCGTTACTGTGCTGTGTGTTACACATGTGCTGTGCTTATTACATGTTACTGTGCTGTGTATTACACATGTGCTGTGCTTATTACATGTTACTGTGCTGTGTATTACACATGTGCTGTGCTTATCACGTTACTGTGCTATGTATTACACATGTGCTGTGCTTATCACGTTACTGTGCTATGTATTACACATGTGCTGTGCTTATCACGTTACTGTGCTATGTATTACACATGTGCTGTGCTTATTACATGTTACTGTGCTTTGTATTACACATGTGCTGTGCTTATTACATGTTACTGTGCTGTGTATTACACATGAGCTGTGCTTATTACATGTTACTGTGCTTTGTATTACACATGTGCTGTGCTTATTACATGTTACTGTGCTGTGTATTACACATGTGCTGTGCTTATTACATGTTACTGTGCTGTGTATTACACTAGTGATGTGCTTATTACATGTTACTGTGCTTTGTATTACACATGTGCTGTGCTTATTACATGTTACTGTGCTGTGTATTACACATGTGCTGTGCTATATACATGTTACTGTGCTGTGTATTACACATGTGCTGTGCTTATACCGTTACTGTGCTGTGTATTACACATGTGCTGTGCTTATACCGTTACTGTGCTGCCTATTACACATGTGCTGTGCTTATTACATGTTACTGTGCTGTGTATTACACATGTGCTGTGCTTATTACACATGTGCTGTGCTTATTACATGTTACTGTGCTGTGTATTACACATGTGCTGTGCTAATTACATGTTACTGTGCTGTGTATTACACATGTGCTGTGCTTATTACATGTTACTGTGCTGTGTATTACACATGTGCTGTGCTTATTACATGTTACTGTGCTGTTCATTACACATGTGCTGTGCTTATCCCGTTACTGTGCTGTGTGTTACACATGTGCTGTGCTTATTACATGTTACTGTGCTGTGTATTACACATGTGCTGTGCTTATTACATGTTACTGTGCTGTGTATTACACATGTGCTGTGCTTATCACGTTACTGTGCTATGTATTACACATGTGCTGTGCTTATCACGTTACTGTGCTATGTATTACACATGTGCTGTGCTTATTACATGTTACTGTGCTTTGTATTACACATGTGCTGTGCTTATTACATGTTACTGTGCTGTGTATTACACATGAGCTGTGCTTATTACATGTTACTGTGCTTTGTATTACACATGTGCTGTGCTTATTACATGTTACTGTGCTGTGTATTACACATGTGCTGTGCTTATTACATGTTACTGTGCTGTGTATTACACATGTGCTGTGCTTATTACATGTTACTGTGCATTACACATGTGCTTTGCTTATACCGTTACTGTGCTGTGTATTACACATGTGCTTTGCTTATTACATGTTGTTGTGCTTATTACATGTTACTGTGCTGTGCATTACACGTTACTGTGCTGTGCTTACTACATGTTACTATGCTGTGTATTACACATGTGTTGTGCTTATTACATGTTACTGTGCTGTGTATTACACATGCGCTGTGCTATATACATGTTACTGTGCTGTGTATTACACATGTGCTGTGCTTATACCGTTACTGTGCTGTGTATTACACATGTGCTGTGCTTATACCGTTACTGTGCTGCCTATTACACATGTGCTGTGCTTATTACATGTTACTGTGCTGTGTATTACACATGTGCTGTGCTTATTACACGTGCTGTGCTTATTACATGTTACTGCGCTGTGTATTACACATGTGTTGTGCTAATTACATGTTACTGTGCTGTGTATTACACATGTGCTGTGCTTATTACATGTTACTGTGCTGTTCATTACACATGTGCTGTGCTTATCCCGTTACTGTGCTGTGTGTTACACATGTGCTGTGCTTATTACATGTTACTGTGCTGTGTATTACACATGTGCTGTGCTTATTACATGTTACTGTGCTGTGTATTACACATGTGCTGTGCTTATTACATGTTACTGTGCTGTTCATTACACATGTGCTGTGCTTATTACATGTTACTGTGCTGTGTATTACACAAGTGCTGTGCTTATTACATGTTACTATGCTTTGTATTAAACATATGCTGTGCTTATATCGTTACTGTGCTGTGTATTACAAATGTACTGTGCTTATTACATGTTACTGTGCTGTGTATTACACATGTGCTGTGCTTATTTCATGTTACTGTGCTGTGTGTTACACATGTGTGTGCTTATCACGTTACTGTGCTGTGTATTACACATGCGTTGTGCTTATTACATGTTACTGTGCTGTGTATTACACATGCGCTGTGCTTATTACATGTTACTGTGCTGTGTATTACACATGTGCTGTGCTTATTACATGTTACTGTGCTGTGTATTACACGTGCTGTGCTTATTACATGTTACTGTGCTATGTATTACACATGTGCTGTGCTTATTACATGTTACTGTGCTGTTCATTACACATGTACTGTGCTTATTACATGTTACTGTGCTGTTCATTACACGTGTGCTGTGCTTATTACATGTTAGTGTGCTGTTCATTACACATGTGCTGTGCTTACCACGTTACTGTGCTATGTATTACACATGTGTTGTGCTTATTACATGTTACTGTGCTGTGTATTACACATGCGCTGTGCTTATTACATGTTACTGTGCTGTGTATTACACATGTGCTGTGCTTATTACATGTTACTGTGCTGTGTATTACACATGTGCTGTGCTTATTACATGTTACTGTGCTGTGTATTACACATGTGCTGTGCTTATTACATGTTACTGTGCTGTTCATTACACATGTGCTGTGCTTATCCCGTTACTGTGCTGTGTGTTACACATGTGCTGTGCTTATTACATGTTACTGTGCTGTGTATTACACATGTGATGTGCTTATTACATGTTACTGTGCTGTGTTTTACACATGCTGTGCTTATTATGTGTTACTGTGCTGTTTATTACACATGTGCTGTGCTTATATCATTACTGTGCTGTGCATTACACATGTGCTGTGCTTATTACAATGTTACTGTGCTGTGTATTACACATGTGCTGTGCTTATTACATGTTACTGTGCTGTGTATTACACATGTGCTGTGCTTATTACATGTTACTGTGCTGTTCATTACACATGTGCTGTGCTTATTACATGTTACTGTGCTGTGTATTACACAAGTGCTGTGCTTATTACATGTTACTATGCTTTGTATTAAACATATGCTGTGCTTATATCGTTACTGTGCTGTGTATTACAAATGTACTGTGCTTATTACATGTTACTGTGCTGTGTATTACACATGTGCTGTGCTTATTTCATGTTACTGTGCTGTGTGTTACACATGTGTGTGCTTATCACGTTACTGTGCTGTGTATTACACATGTGTTGTGCTTATTACATGTTACTGTGCTGTGTATTACACATGCGCTGTGCTTATTACATGTTACTGTGCTGTGTATTACACATGCGCTGTGCTTATTACATGTTACTGTGCTGTGTATTACACATGTGCTGTGCTTATTACATGTTACTGTGCTGTGTATTACACTAGTGATGTGCTTATTACATGTTACTGTGCTGTGTATTACACATGTGATGTGCTTATTACATGTTACTGTGCTGTGTATTACACATGTGCTGTGCTTATTTCATGTTACTGTGCATTACACATGTGCTTTGCTTGTACTGTTACTGTGCTGTGTATGACACAAGTGCTGTGCTTATACCGTTACTGTGCTGTGTATTACACATGTGCTTTGCTTATTACATGTTGCTGTGCTTATTACATGTTACTGTGCTGTGTATTACACATGTGCTGTGCTTACTACATGTTACTGTGCTGTGTATTACACATGTGTTGTGCTTATTACATGTTAATGTGCTGTGTATTACACTAGTGCTGTGCTTACTACATGTTACTGTGCTGTGTATTACACACGTGTTGTGCTTATTACATGTTACTGTGCTGTGTATTATACAAGTACTGTACTTATTACATGTTACTGTGCTGTGTATTACACAAGTGCTGTACTTATTACATGTTACTGTGCTGTGTATTACACATGTGCTGTGCTTATTATTACTTCATGTTATTGAGTTGTGTATTACACATGTGCTGTGCTTATTACATGTTACTGTGTTGTGTATTATACAAGTGTTGTGCTTATTACATGTTACTGTGCTGTGTATTACACATGTGGTGTGCTTATTTCATGTTACTGTGCTGTGTATTACACATGTGTTGTGCTTATCACGTTACTGTGCTATGTATTACACAAATGTGCTGTGCTTATTACATGTTACTGTGCAGTGTATTACACAAGTGCTGTGCTTATTACATGAAACTGTGCTTATTACATGTTACTGTGATGTGTATTACACAAGTGCTGTGCTTATTACAATGTTACTGTGTTATGTATTACACATGTGCCTTGCTTATTACATTTTATTGTGCATTACACATGTGCTCTGTGCTTATGTTACTGTGCTGTGTATTACATGGTGCGGTGCTTATTACATGTTACTGTGCATTACACATGTTACTGTGCTGTGCATTATACATGTGCTGTGCTTATGTTACTGTTCTTATTACATGTTACTGTGCTGTGCTTATTACATGTTACTGTGCTGTGCTTATTACATGTTACTGTGCTGTGCTTATTACATGTTACTGTGCTGTGCATTATACGTTACTTTGCTATGCTTATTACATGTTACTGTGCTTATCCCATTACTGTGCTGTGCATTACACGTGTGCAGTACTTATCATGTTACTGTGCTTATTAATGCTACTGTGCTGTGCATTACACGTTACTGTGCATTACACATGTGCTATGCTTATTACATGTTACTGTGCTGGGAATTACACGTTGCTGTGCATTACACATGTTACTGTGCTGTGAATTACATGTTACTGTGCTGTGAATTACATGTTACTGTGCTGTGAAAGACACGTTACTGTCCATTACACATGTACTGTGCTTATCTTGTTACTGTGCTGTACTTATTACATGTTACACTGTGCTTATTACATGTTACTGTGCGTTCCATATGTTACTGTGCTATGCTTATTACACATTATTGTGCTGTGTGTTACACATGTTACTGTGCTGTTTATTGCATGCTACTGTGCCGTGCATAGTACATGTTACTGTGATTATTACACGTTATTGTGCTGTGTGTTACACATGTTACTGCGCCGTGCGTTACACGTTACTGTGCTTATTACATTACCGTGTTGTACGTTACTGTGCTTATTACATGGTCACCTGTTTATTTTTGGGAGCAGACTACATAGAGACCCTTCCTAAACTATAATGCGATGGCTGATGAGGAATCTCCTGATGGAAGGTAGACAGGGTGATATGATCTAAATGACCGAGACTCGTCCCCTGCCCGCTATATGAGACAGATCACACAATAACTCCAGTGTAACACATCAATTATTTATGTGTCACTATGTATAGTAAGTATCATTAGAGGACATTTGAGGAGTATTTAATATGAGATCATCTGACAGTAGTGGTAATACAGTATGACCTGGAAGGATCTCATTGCGAGTCCACACGAAGCCTTCTAGAACTGGCAGTCGTCATACACTGCACACATGTAGACGAGTAACAATCGCCAGGACGTCATACACTGCGCACGTGCAGACAAGTAACGATCGGCAGGACGTCATACACTGCACACATGTAGACGAGTAACGATCGCCAGGACGTCATACACTGCGCACGTGCAGACAAGTAACGATCGGCAGGACGTCATACACTGCACACATGTAGACGAGTAACGATCGCCAGGAAGTCATACACTGCGCATGTGCAGACGAGTAACAATCGCCAGGACGTCATATACTGCGCACATGTAGACGAGTAACAATCGCCAGGACGTCATACACTGCGCACATGCAGAAGAGTAACAATCGCCAGGACGTCATACACTGCGCACGTGTAGATGAGTATCAATTGCCAGGACATCATACACTGCACACGTGCAGATGAGTAACAATCGCCAGGACGTCATACACTGCGCACGTGTAGACGAGTAACAATCGCCAGGAAGTCATACACTGCACACATGTACACGAGTAACAATCTCCAGGACATCATACACTGCGGCCCTCATTCCGAGTTGTTCGCTCGTTATTTTTTTCCGCTACGGAGCGATTAGTCGCAAACTGCGCATGCGCAATGTACGCAGCGCGCCTGCGCCAAGTAAATTTGCACAAAAGTTTGTTATTTTACTCACGGCCTAACAAGGTTTTTTCATCGCTCTGCTGATCGTAGTGTGATTGACAGGAAGTGGGTGTTTCTGGGCGGAAACTGACCGTTTTCTGGGAGTGTGCGGAAAAACGCAGGCGTGTCAGGGAAAAACGCGGGAGTGTCTGGAGAAACGGGGGAGTGGCTGGGCGAACGCTGGGTGTGTTTGTGACGTCAATCCAGGAACGAAACTGACTGAACTGATCGCAGTGTAGGAGTAAGTCTGGAGCTACTCAGAAACTGCTAAGAAATTTCTATTCGCAATTCTGCTAATCTTTCGTTCGCAATTCTGGTAAGCTAAGATACACTCCCAGAGGGCGGCGGCTTAGCGTGTGCAATGCTGCTAAAAGCAGCTAGCGAGCGAACAACTCGGAATGAGGGCCTGCGCACGTGCAGACGCGTAACAATCGCCAGGACATCATACACTGCGCACATGTAGACGAGTAACAATCATCAGGATGTCATACACTGTACACGTGCAGAGGAGTAACAATCGTGAGGACCCGGGAATGGAACAAGGAGACAGGAATCCGGGATGGTAGAGGGAAACAGGAAACAGGAATGGAGCACGGACACAGGAATCCAGGATGGCACAGGGAAACAGGAACCAGGAATGGAACATGGAGACAGGAATCCGGGATGGCACAGGGAACCAGGAATGGAGCACGGAGACAGGAATCCGGGATGGCACAGGGAACCAGGAATGGAGCACGGAGACAGGAATCCGGGATGGCACAGGGAAATAGGAACCAGGAATGGAACATGGAGACAGGAATCCGGGATGGCACAGGGAACCAGGAGTGGAGCACGGAGACAGGAACCCGGGATGGCACAGGGAACCATGAATGGAACATGGAGACAGGAATCCGGGATGGCACAGGGAAACAGGAACCAGGAATGAAACAAGGAGACAGGAATTTGGGATGGCACAGGGAAACAGGAACCAGGAATGGAGCACCGACACAGGGATCCGGGACGGTAGAGGGTACCAGGAACCAGGAATGGAACATGGAGACAGGAATCCGGGACGGTAGAGGGAACCAGGAACCAGGAATGGAACATGGAGACAGGAATCCGGGACGGTAGAGGGAACCAGGAATGGAGCACCGACACAGGGATCCGGGACGGTAGAGGGTACCAGGAACCAGGAATGAAGCACCGACACAGGAATCCGGGACGGTAGAGGGAACCAGGAATGAAACATGGAGACATGAATCCGGGACGGTAGAGGGAACCAGGAATGAAACATGGAGACAGGAATCCGGGACGGTAGAGGGAACCAGGAACCAGGAATGGAACATGGAGACAGGAATCCGGGACGGTAGAGGGAACCAGGAACCAGGAATGGAACATGGAGACAGGAATCCGGGACGGTAGAGGGAACCAGGAACCAGGAATGGAACATGGAGACAGGAATCCGGGACGGTAGAGGGAACCAGGAATGGAGCACCGACACAGGGATCCGGGACGGTAGAGGGTACCAGGAACCAGGAATGAAGCACCGACACAGGAATCCGGGACGGTAGAGGGAACCAGGAATGAAACATGGAGACATGAATCCGGGACGGTAGAGGGAACCAGGAATGAAACATGGAGACAGGAATCCGGGACAGTAGAGGGAACCAGGAATGGAACATGGAGACAGGAATCCGGGACGGTAGAGGGAACCAGGAACCAGGAATGGAACATGGAGACATGAATCCGGGACGGTAGAGGGAACCAGGAATGAAACATGGAGACAGGAATCCGGGACGGTAGAGGGAACCAGGAACCAGGAATGAAACATGGAGACAGGAATCCGGGACGGTAGAGAGAACCAGGAACCAGGAATGGAATATGGAGACAGGAATCCGGGACGGTAGAGGGAACCAGGAACCAGGAATGGAACATGGAGACAGGAATCCGGGATGGCACAGGGAACCAGGAATGTACTTAACTGGCATGGTCAGATCACATGCAACCGTACCGCCACACTCTGTCTCCCAGTTTTTGACGAGGAGATCCATTCTGCAGATGTGCATAATATAATATGTAAATATTTTAAAAAATACTTTTTAAACTATATTAGATGGGGAAAAAACAACAACAACAACAACTATGTTATGAACTGTTTTGAAGGGAAAAATCTTCAGTTAAGTGGTTAATGGAGATGACAAGTAGCGCAAGCCTGGCGCTGGAGTAAGGTTTGGGAGCCTATACTCTGGCACTGTCCATTTATATGGAGGGGATTCAAATCTTGCGCCAAACATGATGTCACGTTTGGTACACAGGTCGCCACGTGCCCATTGTAGGAGCCGTGGCTTCCTGAACCCCCCAACAGCCGGAGGAGGAGAGAAGAAACGGCAGCTCGGGAGCAGCTTCTGGCAGGTAGGAATCATCACAGCAGGTGTCAGGGATCTCAAGTCTGCTGAGCAGTGACCTCCGGGGTCCAACATGCCATGACATATACACGCTCTGCACCTAATCCTGACTCGCTGATCACCTATATACTCTCCGCACCTGATCCTGACTCGCTGATCACCTATATACTCTCCGCACCCGATCCTGACTCACTGATCACCTATATACTCTCCGCACCCGATCCTGACTCCCTGATCACCTATATACTCTCCGCACCCGATCCTGACTCACTGATCACCTATATACTCTCTGCACCTACACACCTGTATATAGCTGCTGTGGTGAGATTCAGGGTTAGTTACTGCCAACGATTCCTATGACAGCGATCACCGGCCAGAGCACTAAACAAGCCCACAATGGAGACCACGGCATGTAAGTGATACTCAGGGGCTCCGAGCCGTTACTACGCTGGCCCATACGTACATATATGCGTGCCTTGTGGGACCACACTCACTTACCCCTGCTAAGACCAAAGGTAACCAGAGATACGATTTACTTTACAAATGTAAATAAGTAGTAAGTGTGTGTGTGGCGTGACGGAGATCCTTGTCACACGGAGCCGGTATGTGTAGTTATGTGTCCCGCTGCAGTATGGCAGCGACACGTCACCGACACGGCGGCATCTGTCTAACATTCCCAGCACCTCTCCTATCCGGGAGCCTTTATCTGCCCACCAGAGATAAGAACAAATACTTCTTAATCACACAATTAGTATAAACACAGTTTTCTTCACTGGAGATTGAAGGACTGAGTGGGGGGACTGTAACCAGACTGCAGGGACTGGCACACGTATATACCCAACTGCCCCTCTAGGGATATGATATCAGCACACGTCCTCATATACCAGTCGTTACAGAGCGGCCAGGGGTCAACCTTAGTTCCGATGCGTCCGCATTCTAATTGTGGACGCATTGGACGGTGGCCTCACACATGCAGGGTGGCCCCCAGCATGTGAGGAGATGGACGCAGACCTGGCTGTGTATGCAGTGGATGCAGGATGAGGCCCTACACGTTGTGTTATCACCGCTATACCGGGTACTGAAGGTCATATCAGGACTACTCGATGGCGACATTAATGCCCCATATAATGTACATTATTAATAACCTCTATAGGATAACAGAGAATGTAATTAACCCTAAGGTCTCCTGCCTGACACAGCTGCCCTGACACACCCGGGGGCCTCAGCAACGCCCACATCTAACAGAGACGCGGCTGCCCTGACACACCCGGGGCCTCAGCAACGCCCACATCTAACAGAGACGCGGCTGCCCTGACACACCCGGGGCCTCAGCAACGCCCACATCTAACAGAGACGCAGCTGCCCTGACACACCCGGGGGCCTCAGTGACCCCCACATCTAACAGAGACGCAGCTGCCCTGACACACCCGGGGGCCTCAGTGACCCCCAGATCTAGCAGAGACGCGGCTGCCTCATATCTCAGATTCCAGGGACTTAGAAGACACTTTACACAAAGTCATTTCCTTGTAAAACAAATGGCAGAAGAATGTGTTATAGTAACAGACGTTACCGGCCAGGAGCAGTAATGCAGAGCGCAGTTTCCGGACAGGTTATTACGCCTGATGGAGATGGAATAAGACAGCAGAGAAATGGCAGGAAACACTCAGGCAGCTGGAGCCATTTACTAACCTATTACTCAGGTGCACAATGTGTCCTAAACCACAGCAATGACATCTATACAGAGCCTGACGCCGGCAATACCAGACTTTTATCACAGGAAACCCGGGATTTTACATGAAGTATTTATAAACACTGATTCATTACAGCAACGAGTTATACACAGAGTATTACTAAGATGATCTAAGATGTTACTACCACGCTGAGATGGCGATAACAGCCGTCAATGCGGCAAAGGCGCCTGTATCTGTATCACGCTTCTCACCCACTAATAAATATTCCCCACGCTATCACCCGCGTATGGGCCGCAATGCGCACGCGCGACGTACGGGTACAAAGCCTGTTGTGCTTGTGCTCAGGTTCAAGCAAAGTTTTCCTTCGCACTGATGGCCGCAAGAAGATTGACAGGAAGAGGGCGTTTCTGGGTGTCAACTGACCGTTTTCAGGGAGTGTTTGCAAAAACGCATGCACGTCTAAAAAAAAGCAGGCGTGGCTGGGTGTTCACTGGGCGGGTGTATGACGTCAAATCCGGACAGGAATAGGCTGAAGTGATCGCAGCGGCTGAGTAGGTTCAGAGCTACTCTAAAACTGCACAAGCTGTTTTTGCAGAGCTCGGCTGCACAGGCGTTCCCACTTCTGCTAAGCTAAAATACACTCCCCAGTGGGCGGCGGCATAGCGTTTGCACGGCTGCTAAACACTGCCAGCGAGCGATCAACTCGGAATGACCCCCAGGATCTCATACCTTATTGGCTGCTGAGGAGTGTTATTACATGAACCCTATAGATAAAAGCTCATCACTGATTGGATGCTGAGGAGTGTTATAATACAACAAGCCCCGGGGAATGTCACCGCATAATACAACAAGCACCGGGGAATATCACCGTATAATACAACAAGCCCCGGGGAATGTCACCGCATAATACAACAAGCCCCGGGGAATGTTACCGCATAATACAACAAGCCCCGGGGAATGTCACCGCATAATACAACAAGCCCCGGGGAATGTCACCGCATAATACAACAAGCCCCGGGAAATGTCACCGGATAATACAACAAGCCCCGGGGAATGTCACCGCATAATACAACAAGCCCCGGGGAATGTCACCGCATAATACAACAAGCCCCGGGGAATGTCACCGCATAATACAACAAGCACCGGGGAATGTCACCGCATAATACAACAAGCACCGGGGAATGTCACCGCATAATACAACAAGCACCGGGGAATGTCACCGCATAATACAACAAGCCCCGGGGAATGTCACCGCATAATACAACAAGCCCCGTGAAATGTCACCGCATAATACAACAAGCACCGGGGAATGTCACCGCATAATACAACAAGCCCCGGGGAATATCACTGCATAATACAACAAGCTTTGGGGAATATCACTGCATAATACAACAAGCACCGGGGAATATCACCGCATAATACAACAAGCCCCGGGGAATATCACTGCATAATACAACAAGCTTTGGGGAATATCACTGCATAATACAACAAGCACCGGGGAATATCACCGCATAATACAACAAGCACCGGGGAATATCACCGCATAATACAACAAGCACCGGGGAATATCTCCGCATAATGCACCGGGGAATATCACCGCATAATACAACAAGCACCGGGGAATGTCACCGCATAATACAACAAGCACCGGGGAATGTCACCGCATAATACAACAAGCACCGGGGAATGTCACCGCATAATACAACAAGCATCGGGGAATATCACCACATAATACAACAACCACCGGGGAATATCACCGCATAATACAACAAGCCCCGGGGAATGTCACCGCATAATACAACAAGCCCCGGGGAATGTCACCGCATAATACAACAAGCACCGGGGAATGTCACCGCATAATACAACAAGCCCCGGGGAATATCACTGCATAATACAACAAGCACCGGGGAATATCACTGCATAATACAACAAGCACCGGGGAATATCACCGCATAATACAACAAGCACCGGGGAATATCACTGCATAATACAACAAGCCCTGGGGAATATCACCGCATAATACAACAAGCACCGGGGAATATCACCGCATAATACAACAAGCACCGGGGAATATCACCGCATAATACAACAAGCACCGGGGAATATCACCGCATAATACAACAAGCACCGGGGAATATCACCGCATAATACAACAAGCACCGGGGAATGTCACTGCATAATACAACAAGCACCGGGGAATATCACTGCATAATACAACAAGCACCGGGGAATATCACCGCATAATACAACCACCACCGGGGAATATCACCGCATAATACAACAACCACCGGGGAATATCACCGCATAATACAACAAGCCCCGGGGAATGTCACCGCATAATACAACAAGCCCCGGGGAATGTCACCGCATAATACAACAAGCACCGGGGAATGTCACCGCATAATACAACAAGCCCCGGGGAATATCACTGCATAATACAACAAGCACCGGGGAATATCACTGCATAATACAACAAGCACCGGGGAATATCACCGCATAATACAACAAGCACCGGGGAATATCACTGCATAATACAACAAGCCCTGGGGAATATCACCGCATAATACAACAAGCACCGGGGAATATCACCGCATAATACAACAAGCACCGGGGAATATCACCGCATAATACAACAAGCACCGGGGAATATCACCGCATAATACAACAAGCACCGGGGAATATCACCGCATAATACAACAAGCACCGGGGAATGTCACTGCATAATACAACAAGCACCGGGGAATATCACCGCATAATACAACAAGCACCGGGGAACGTCACTGCATAATACAACAAGCACCGGGGAATGTCACCGCATAATACAAGCAGCACCGGGGAATATCATTGTACAATACAACAAGCACCGGGGATTGGAATATCACAGCATAATACAACAAGCACCGGGGAATATCACCGCATAATACAACAAGCACCGGGGAATATCACTGCATAATACAACAAGCCCTGGGGAATATCACCGCGTAATACAACAAGCACCGGGGAATGTCACCGCATAATACAAGCAGTACCGGGGAATATCATTGTATAATACAACAAGCACCGGGGAATATCACAGCATAATACAACAAGCACCGGGCAATATCATCGTATAATACAACAAGCACCGGGGAATATCACCGCATAATACAACAAGCACGGGGAATATCACCGCATAATACAACAAGCACCGGGGAATATCACTGCATAATACAACAACCACCGGGGAATGTCACCGCATAATACAACAAGCACCGGGGATGTCACCGCATAATACAACAAGCACCGGGGAATGTCACCGCATAATACAACAAGCACCGGGGAATGTCACTGCATAATACAACAAGCACCGGGGATTATCACCGTATAATACAACAAGCACCGGGGGAACATCACCGTATAATACAACAAGCACCGGGGAATGTCACAGCATAATACAACAAGTCCCGGGGAATGTCACCGCATAATACAACAAGCACCGGGGAATATCACTGCATAATACAACAAGCACCGGGGAATATCACCGCATAATACAACAAGCACCGGGGAATGTCACTGAATAATACAACAAGCACCGGGGAATATCACTGAATAATACAACAAGCACCGGGGAATATCACTGCATAATACAACAAGCACCGGGGAATGTCACCGCATAATACAAGCAGCACCAGGGAATATCATTGTACAATACAACAAGCACCGGGGATTGGAATATCACAGCATAATACAACAAGCACCGGGGAATATCATCGTATAATACAACAAGCACCGGGGAATATCACTGAATAATACAACAAGCACCGGGGAATGTCACCGCATAATACAAGCAGTACCGGGGAATATCATTGTATAATACAACAAGCACCGGGGAATATCACAGCATAATACAACAAGCACCGGGGGAACATCACCGTATAATACAACAAGCACCGGGGAATGTCACCGCATAATACAACAAGCACCGGGGAATGTCACCGCATAATACAACAAGCACCGGGGGAACATCACCGTATAATACAACAAGCACCGGGGAATGTCACCGCATAATACAACAAGCACCGGGGAATGTCACCGCATAATACAACAAGCACCGGGGGAACATCACCGTATAATACAACAAGCACCGGGGAATATCACCGCATAATACAACAAGCACCGGGGGAACATCACCGTATAATACAACAAGCACCGGGGAATGTCACCGCATAATACAACAAGTCCCGGGGAATGTCACCGCATAATACAACAAGTCCCGGGGAATGTCACCGCATAATACAACAAGCACCGGGGAATATCACTGCATAATACAACAAGTCCCGGGGAATGTCACCGCATAATACAACAAGCACCGGGGAATATCACCGCATAATACAACAAGCACCGGGGAATGTCACTGAATAATACAACAAGCACCGGGGAATGTCACTGCATAATACAACAAGCACCGGGGAATATCACCGCATAATACAACAAGCACCGGGGAATATCACTGTATAATACAACAAGCACCGGGGAATATCACTGCATAATACAACAACCACCGGGGAATGTCACTGAATAATACAACAAGCACCGGGGAATATCACTGCATAATACAACAAGCACCGGGGAATATCACCGCATAATACAACAAGCACCGGGGAATGTCACTGTATAATACAACAAGCACCGGGGAATATCACTGCATAATACAACAACCACCGGGGAATGTCACTGAATAATACAACAAGCACCGGGGAATATCACTGCATAATACACCAAGCCCCGGGGAATGTCACTGTATAATACAACAAGCACCGGGGAATATCACCGCATAATACAACAAGCACCGGGGAATATCACTGCATAATACAACAAGCACCGGGGAATATCTCCGCATAATACAACAAGCACCGGGGAATATCACCGCATAATACAACAAGCACCGGGGAATATCACCGCATAATACAACAAGCACCGGGGAATGTCACTGTATAATACAACAAGCACCGGGGAATATCACTGCATAATACAACAACCACCGGGGAATGTCACTGCATAATACAACAAGCACCGGGGAATATCACCGCATAATACAACAAGCACCGGGGAATATCACTGCATAATACAACAAGCACCGGGGAATATCTCCGCATAATACAACAAGCCCCGGGGAATGTCACTGTATAATACAACAAGCACCGGGGAATATCACCGCATAATACAAGAAGCACCGGGGAATATCACTGCATAATACAACAAGCACCGGGGAATATCTCCGCATAATACAACAAGCACCGGGGAATATCACCGCATAATACAACAAGCACCGGGGAATATCACCGCATAATACAACAAGCACCGGGGAATGTCACTGTATAATACAACAAGCACCGGGGAATATCACTGCATAATACAACAACCACCGGGGAATGTCACTGCATAATACAACAAGCACCGGGGAATGTCACCGCATAATACAACAAGCACCGGGGAATGTCACCGCATAATACAACAAGCACCGGGGGAACATCACCGTATAATACAACAAGCACCGGGGAATATCACCGCATAATACAACAAGCACCGGGGGAACATCACCGTATAATACAACAAGCACCGGGGAATGTCACCGCATAATACAACAAGTCCCGGGGAATGTCACCGCATAATACAACAAGTCCCGGGGAATGTCACCGCATAATACAACAAGCACCGGGGAATATCACTGCATAATACAACAAGTCCCGGGGAATGTCACCGCATAATACAACAAGCACCGGGGAATGTCACTGAATAATACAACAAGCACCGGGGAATGTCACTGCATAATACAACAAGCACCGGGGAATATCACCGCATAATACAACAAGCACCGGGGAATATCACTGTATAATACAACAAGCACCGGGGAATGTCACTGCATAATACAACAAGCACCGGGGAATGTCACTGAATAATACAACAAGCACCGGGGAATGTCACTGCATAATACAACAAGCACCGGGGAATGTCACTGAATAATACAACAAGCACCGGGGAATATCACTGTATAATACAACAAGCACCGGGGAATGTCACTGAATAATACAACAAGCACCGGGGAATATCACTGCATAATACAACAAGCACCGGGGAATATCACCGCATAATACAACAAGCACCGGGGAATGTCACTGTATAATACAACAAGCACCGGGGAATATCACTGCATAATACAACAACCACCGGGGAATGTCACTGAATAATACAACAAGCACCGGGGAATATCACTGCATAATACACCAAGCCCCGGGGAATGTCACTGCATAATACAACAAGCACCGGGGAATATCACTGCATAATACAACAACCACCGGGGAATGTCACTGAATAATACAACAAGCACCGGGGAATATCACTGCATAATACAACAAGCACCGGGGAATATCACTGCATAATACAACAACCACCGGGGAATGTCACTGAATAATACAACAAGCACCGGGGAATATCACTGCATAATACAACAAGCACCGGGGAATATCACTGCATAATACAACAACCACCGGGGAATGTCACTGAATAATACAACAAGCACCGGGGAATATCACTGCATAATACAACAAGCACCGGGGAACGTCACCGTATAATACAACAAGCACCGGGGAATATCACTGCATAATACAACAACCACCGGGGAATGTCACTGAATAATACAACAAGCACCGGGGAATATCACTGCATAATACAACAAGCACCGGGGAACGTCACCGTATAATACAACAAGCTTCCACCTCCTCAGTAATCACCCCATATACAGTACAGGTACCGTAGCTTTGTGTCACTAAGTCCTCTTTCTAAAATCAATTACCATCTCCTTAATTTTAGACCTATTTAGAAGTAGACAATTCCCTCTACTCCACCCCAATCTAATAACCTCGGTCCTACACCCTCATGTCTTATCCATCCAACCTCAGCCGTGTCATCTGCCAGCATCAGGTTCTTGACGGATTGTCATGTTGAGGGTGAATAGTGAATACAGCAGCGGAGACTGAGGGGGTAATTCAGACCTGATCACTGGGCTGCGTTTTTTGCTGCCCTACGATAAGATAGTCGCCGCCTACAGGGGGAGGGGAAAACGCTGTGCAGGTGTGCGATCGCTTCATTAGCAGAGCAGCCCAGGACTTTCTCAGCCGCTGCGATTGTATCCTCCTGATCGGGACCAGAGCCGATGTCAGACACCCTCCCTCAAAACGCCTGATCCCGTCTGCGTTTTTCCGGAAACTCCCGAAAAACAGTCCATTGCCACGCACAAACACCCTCTTCCTGTCAATCTCCTTGCGAACGCCTGTGCGCCTGGATCCTTCGCACCATCCTGTTGCAGGGCGCCCTAAAGGGGTTATTCAGAAAAAAGTTAGCAACTGGGCAAAACCATGCTGCACTGCAGGTGGGGCAGATGTAACACGTGCAGAGAGAGTTAGACTTGGGTGGGTTATATTGTTTCTGTGCAGGGTAAATACTGGCTGCTTTATTTTTACACTGCAATTTAGATTTCAGTTTGAACACACCCCACCCAAATCTAACTCTCTCTGCACATGTTACATCTGCCCCACCTGCACTGCACATGGTTTTGCTTATTAGTGTGCTTTTTTTTGTTTGCTAACAACTTTGAATAACCCCCCCAAGGACGCACTCCAGCGGAACCCCTACATTCAGCACGATCTCCACCGAAACCAAACCCCTCAACTTGGAGACTTTGTGCCTGTGTGATAACAAATGGAACAGCCAGATACAAGTAACATAGAAACATAGAAACATAGAATTTGACGGCAGATAAGAACCACTTGGCCCATCTAGTCTGCCCCTTTTTTATTTTATCCTTTAGGCAATCTCAACCCTTTTTTAACCTTGATTCTTTGTAAGGATATTCATATGCCTGTCCCAAGCATGTTTAAATTGCCCTACAGTCTTAGCCTCTACCACCTCTGATGGGAGGCTATTCCACTTATCCACTACCCTTTCTGTGAAGTAATTTTTCCTTAAATTTCCCCTGAACCTCCCCCCCTCCAGTCTCAATGTATGCCCTCGAGTTCTAATACTTCTTTTCCTTTGAAGAATGTTTCCCTCCTGAACTTTGTTAAGACCCTTTATATATTTGAAAGTTTCTATCATGTCTCCCCTTTCCCTTCTCTCCTCCAAACTATACATGTTAAGATCTTTTAGCCTTTCCGGGTAAGTTTTGTGATGTAGGCCATGCACCATTTTAGTTGCCCTTCTTTGTACACTCTCTAATGTATTTATATCCTTCTGGAGATAGGGTCTCCAGAACTGGACACAGTATTCCAGATGGGGCCGTACCAATGACCTATACAGTGGCATTATCACTTCTTTTTTCCTGCTACTGATTCCTCTCCCAATGCAACCAAGCATCTGACTTGCCTTTCTCATTGCTTTGTTGCATTACTACTACTACTACTAATTACTATTACTACTACTACTTAGTAATACTACTCAGGCCCCAATGACACAACTGAGCTATCAGAGACCTGGGAACCACGGAGCTAAAAGTGGAACTAAAAGCAATAGATAAGATTCTTACATAACGGTTCTTTTGTTCCAGATGCGATTGATGTAGAACAGTCATCATCATCAGCATCATCTGTCCAACGATTTGCCCTGTAGTCAACTCCCACCGGACACTGCACCGTAACATGTTTCACGGGGCTCTACAGCAGAGGTTCTCAGCCTCGGTCCTCAAGTACCCCCAACAGCTCATGTTTTCCAGGTCACCCAGCAGCTGCACAGGTGCATTCATTACTCACTGACACATTATAAAAGATCCACAGGTGGAGCAAATTATTTCACTCGCAATCCTGGAAAACATGAACTGTCAGGGATACTTGAGGACCGTGGGTGAGAACCACAGCTCTACAGGACCTGTGGGACAATATGGTCATGTAGGTACATCCGAGAGATATGTTCTCATGCTCCGCAGCCATGGGAACTGCCAATGAGAGAATGGTCAGAGTCAGCCCTCGGGAATTCACCAGGATTTGGACCTCGATGTGTGACAGAGGCACCTGAGCGCTATTCTATTGTGCCTCCGACGTGCCTCATCTCACCTGTAAGCGATCAGGAGCACTCGCCAAACGCTTTATTCCTGGAATGTGCAAAGCTTGCAGTTAACCCTTCGCACTCCGAGCCAGAAGCAGCAGGGAAGCGGAGCGATTTGGTAAATGGCAGTGATAAGGGGATGTGACATGCGGATAATGAGGATTGCAGGGAATGAGCACAGCATGGAGCCTGATTACCAGACTGGGGGGCTCCAGTTTATACCTAGGATGCCCCTCATATGAACCCTGGACCTCCGGAACAGTACAGCATATCAATATGTCCTTGTCTCTCTTGTTCCTCTGCATCTTCCCCACCACATCCAATTACTGCAGAGACCGCCATCGATCCTGGCCAGCTCCTCACATTTCTACTCATTAGCATCAAACCTCTGGGGCCTGGAACAGATCCTTCAGAAACCTAATGGCTGTGATCAAATGTTCTCTACAAGGAGAATATTACAGCACGCCTCACTCCCCACATCTGCTCTATGGAGGCACAGGTAAGCACCATGCAGGTGTATGGGGGCACAGAACAGCAGTGTAATATATTACTATGCAGATGTGTGGAAGCACACATGTAAGCACCATAATATTACCATACAGGTGTATGGAGGCACAGGTAAGCACCATAATATTACCATGCAGGTGTTTGGAGGCACAGGTAAGCACTATAATATTACTATGCAGGTGTATGGAGGCACAGGTAAGCACCATAATATTACTGTGCAGGTATATGGAGGAATAGGTAAGCACCATTATATTACCATGCAGGTGTATGGAGGCACATGTAAGCACCATAATATTACCATGCAGGTGTATGGAGGCACACGTAAGCACCATAATATTACCATGCAGGTGTATGGAGGCACAGGTAAGCACCATAATATTACTGTGCAGGTATATGGAGGAATAGGTAAGCACCATTATATTACCATGCAGGTGTATGGAGGCACAGGTAAGCACCATAATATTACCATGCAGGTGTATGGAGGCACAGGTAAGCACCATAATATTACCATGCAGGTGTATGGAGAAATAGGTAAGCACCATAATATTACTATGCAGGGGCATGGAGGCATAGGTAAGCACCATAATATTACTATGCAGGTGTATGGAGGCACAGGTAGGCACCATAATATTACCATGCAGGTGCATGAGGCACAGGTAAGCACCATTATTTTACCATACATGTGTATGGGGGCACAGGTAAGCACCATAATATTACCATGCAGGTGTATGGAGGCACAGGTAAGCATAATAATATTACCATGCAGGTGTATAGAGGTATATAAGCATCATATTACTATGCAGGTGTATGAACGCACAGGTAAGCACCATAATATTACTGTGCAGGTATATGGAGAAATAGGTAAGCACCATTATATTACCAAGCAGGTGTATGGAGGCACAGGTAAGCAACATAGTATAACCATGCAGGTGTATGGGGCTACAGGACCGCAGTGTAATATGACCATGCAGGTGTATGGGGGCACAGGACCGCAGTGTAATATGACCATATGGGTGTATGGACGCATAAGACCGCAGTGTAATATGAGCATATGGGGGCACAGGAAAGTTAGGTTATATAAAAGTATAGGGCACGTGACAGCTAGGTTTGGAACGTACACATAGTGCAGGAGACCTGATTCTGTGTATTCATCATCCCTACACCAGTATGACATCCAGTGTCCCCATCCCACCAATCCCTATCCCCATCCCACCAATCCCTACTCCCATCCCACCAATCCCCTCACCAGCAGCAGCGCCGTCCCTCCTATGCAGTAATGCCTCAGACCTAAATCCAGGAAATGCTATTACTGACAGGAGATTATAGGGAGCACAGACATCCAGCAGCTGCCCTTCAGGTGACCCAACAACACCCTGAGCACCACAGAAACACCCGTCACCTGGGTGATGTAATATCTAGATGACAGTAATTCACCAGCATTCCCAGCTGGCACAGCCAGAAGCTACCCCCCTACACAGACACAAGTAAGCTCATTCATCACCCACTGTATGATTGTAGCAATGAAGAAAACATCACTTATTGCCACAATGAAACAAAGTGGTAACCTCACTACTAATTGGGCCAGCTCGTGCAGATGTCGTATTCTAATGGCCAGTGTTATCGGAACAGTTGAAATAAGGGCCCTCATTCCGAGTCGTTCGCTCGGTATTTTTCATCGCATCGCAGTGAAATTCCGCTTAGTGCGCATGCGCAATATTCGCACTGCGACTGCGCCAAGTATCTTTGCTATGAAGAAAGTATTTTTACTCACGGCTTTCTCATCGCTCCGGCGAACGTAATGTGATTGACAGGAAATGGGTGTTACTGGGCGGAAACACGGCGTTTTATGGGCGTGTGGCTGAAAACGCTACCGTTTCCGGAAAAAACGCAGGAGTGGCCGGAGAAACGGGGGAGTGGTTGGGCGAACGCTGGGTGTGTTTGTGACGTCAAACCAGGAACGTCAAGCACTGAACTGATCGCACAGGCAGAGTAAGTCTGGAGCTACTCTAAAACTGCTAAGTAGTTTGTGCTCGCAATATTGCGAATACATCGGTCGCAATTTTAAGATGCTAAGATACACTCCCAGTAGGCGGCGGCTTAGCGTGTGTAACTCTGCTAAATTCGCCTTGCGACCGATCAACTCGGAATGAGGGCCAAGGTACAGGTCTTAATTCACGGGGGGTGGGGGGGGGGTTGTGGAAGGAGGAATATGAATAGGGAGATGGACGGAGGAGGAAGAATGAGGAGGAGGAGGGATGTTGATGATGATGTGGAGGAGGAGGTGGAATAATGATGATGATGTGGAGGAGGAGGTGGAATAATGATGTTGATGTGGAGGAGGAGGAGGAATGATGATGTGGAGGAGAAGAAATGAAGAGGAATGATGATAATGTGGAGGAGGAGGAATGATGATGTGGAGGAGGAGGAGAAGTAATGATGATGTGGAGGAGGAGGAATGATGATGTGGAGGAGGAGGGGGAGGAATGATGATTTGGAGAAGGAGGAGGAGGAATGATTTGGAAAAGGAGGAGGAGGAATGATGATGTGGAGGAGGAGGAGGAATGATGATGTGGAGGAGGAGGAGGAATGATGATGTGGAGGAGGAGGAGGAGGAGGAATGATGATGTGGAGGAGGAGGAGGAGGAGGAATGATGATGTGGAGGAGGAGGAGGAGGAATGATGTGGAGGAGGAATGATGATGATGAGGAGGAATGATGATGATGAGGAGGAATGATGATGTGGAGGAGGAGGAATGATGATGTGGAGGAGAAATGATGATGTGGAGGAGGAGAAATGATGATGTGGAGGAGGAGAAATGATGATGTGGAAGAGGAATGATGATGTGAAGGAGGAAGAGGAATGATGATGTGAAGGAGGAAGAGGAATGATGATGTGAAGGAGGAGGAAGAATGAGCAGAAAGAGGAGGATGAGCAGCAGTGAGGGAGGAGGAATTATGATGCTGAGGTGGAGTAGAAGCAATGAGGAGAAATTAAGATGAGGAATGATGTGGAGAAAGAAGAGGAATGATGATGTGGAGTAGGAGGGGTGAGGAGGAGGAATGATGGTGTGAAGAAGGAGGAGAAAGAGGAGAAGGAGGAGAATGAGCAGCAATGAGGGAGGAGGAATTATGATGCTGAGGTGGAGTAGAAGCAATGAGGAGAAATGAGGATGAGGAATGATGTGAAGAAAGGAGGAATGATGATGTGGAGGATGAGGAATGAGGAGGAGGAATTATGATGTGGAGGAGGAGCAAGGATGTAGTGGAGGAGGAGAAATGAGGAGGAGGAGAAGGAAGGATGTAGTGGAGGAGGAGAAATGAGGAGGAGGAGAAGGAATGATGATGTGGAGGAGGAGGAATGAGGAGGAGAGGAGGAATGATGATGATGAGGAGGAATAATGATGTGGAGGAGGAGGAGCAGCAGCAGGAGGAGGAATGATGTGGAGGAGGAGGAATGATGATGTGGAGGAGGAGGAATGATGATGAGGAGGAATGATGATGTGGATGAGGAGGAATGATGATGGAGGAGAAGGAATGATGATGTGGGGGAATGATAATGATAAGGAGGAGGAGGAGGAATGATGTGGATGAGGAGGAATGATGATGGAGGAGAAGGAATGATGATGAAGACGAGGAATGATGGGGAGGAATGATGATAATGATGATGACGATGAGGAGGAAGAGGAATGATGAGGAGGAGGAGGAGGAAGAGGAATGATGAGGAGGAGGAGGAATAATGATTAGGAGGAGGAATGATGATGAGAAGGAATGATGATGATAATGAGGAGGAGGAGAAATGAGGAGGAGGAGGAGGAATGATGATGTGGATGAGGAGGAATGATGATGTGGATGAGGAGGAATGATGATGGAGGAGAAGGAATGATGATGTGGAGGAATGATGGATGAGGAGGAATGATGACGTGGATGAGGAGGAGGAATGATGACGTGGATGAGGAGAAGGAATGAGGAGGAGAAGGGGAATGAGGAGGAGAAGGGGGAGGAGGAGGAGAAGGGGGAGAAGGAGGAGGAATGATGACGTGAAAGAGGAGTGATGATAATGAAGAGAGGGACTTGGAATGATGATGTGGATGAGGAGGAATGATGATGTGGAGGAATGATGAGGAGGAGAAGGAATGATGATGATGAGGAGGAGGAAGAGGAATGACGTGGAGGAGGAGGAGGAGGAGGAATGATGACGTGGAAGAGGAGTGATGATGATGAGGAGAAGGAGGATGAAAGATGACGTGGAGGAGGAGGAGGAATGATGACGTGGAGCAGGAGTAGGAATAATGACGTGCAGGAGGAGGAATGATGACGTGGAGGAGGAGGAGAAATGATGACGTGGAAGAGGAGGGATGATGACGTGGAGGAGGAGGGATGACGATGATGATGCCGATGATGAGGAGGAGGAGGAATGATGACGTGGAGGAGGAGGAATGATGACTAGGAGGAGGAGGAGTGATGATGTGGAGGAGGAGGGATGAGGACGATGATGATGCCGTTCAAAAGCGTGACACCCCGGCAGGGAGGCCCGTCTCCCTATACAAGAGCGTGACACCCCGGCAGGGAGGCCCGACTCCCTATAAAAGCGCGTGACACCCCGGCAGGGAGGCCTGACTCCCTATACAAGGGCGTGACACCCCGGCAGGGAGGCCTGACTCCCTATACGAGCGTGTGACACCCCGGAAGGGAGGCCTGACTCCCTATACCAGAGAGTGACACCCCGGCAGGAAGGCCCGACTCCCTATACATGAGCGTGACACCCCGGCAGGGAGGCCCGACACCCTATACATGAGCGTGACACCCCGGCAGGGAGGCCCGATTCCCGATACAAGAGCGTGACACCCCGGCAGGGAGAGGCCCGACTCCCGATACAAGAGCGTGATACCCCGGCAAGGAGGCCCGACTACCTATACAAGAGTGTGACACCCCGGCAAGAAGGCCCGACTCCCTAGACAAGAATGTGACTCCCTATACAAGAGCGTGACACCCCGGCAGGGAGGCCTGACTCCCTATACAAGAGCGTGACACCCCGGCAGGGAGGCCTGACTCCCTATACCAGAGCGTGACACCCCGGCAGGGAGAGGCCCGACTCCCTATACAAGAGTGTGACACCCCGGCAGGAAGGCCTGACTACCTATACAAGAGCGTGACACCCCGGGACGGATGCCTGACTACCTATACAAGAGTGTGACACCCCGGCAGGAGGGCCCGACTACCTATACAAGAGCGTGACACCCCGGCAGGAGGGCCCGACTACCTATACAAGAGCATGACACCCCGGCAGGGAGAGGCCCGACACCCCGGCAGGGAGAGGCCCGACACCCCGGCAGGGAGAGGCCCGACACCCCGGCAGGGAGAGGCCCGACACCCCGGCAGGGAGAGGCCCGACTCCCGATACAAAAGGCCTGACTCCCTATACAAGAGCGTGACACCCCGGCAGGGAGGCCC
This sequence comes from Pseudophryne corroboree, assembly GCF_028390025.1. Classification (NCBI taxonomy): domain Eukaryota; kingdom Metazoa; phylum Chordata; class Amphibia; order Anura; family Myobatrachidae; genus Pseudophryne; species Pseudophryne corroboree. Next base: position 845,874,935 of record NC_086448.1, read on the forward strand.
GATTTTCTATACAAGAGCGTGACACCCCGGCAGGGAGGCCTGACTTTCTATACATGAGCGTTACACCCCGGCAGGGAGGCCCGACTCCCTATACCAGAGCGTTACACCCCGGCAGGGAGGCCCGACACCCTATACAAGAGCGTGACACCCCGAAAGGAAGACCCGACTCCCTATACAAGAGCGTGACACCCCGAAAGGAAGACCCGACTCCCTATACAAGAGCGTGACACCCCGGCAGGGAGGCCCGACTCCCTATACAAGAGCGTGACACCCCGGCAGGGAGGCCCGACTCCCTATACAAGAGCGTGACACCCCGGCAGGGAGGCCCGACTCCCTATACAAGAGCGTGACACCCCGGAAGGGAGGCCCGACTTCCTATACAAGAGCGTGACACCCCGGAAGGGAGGCCTGACTCCCTATACAAGAGCATGACACCCCGGAAGGGAGGCCAGACTTCCTATACAAGAGCGTGACACCCCGGAAGGGAGGCCTGACTCCCTATACAAGAGCATGACACCCCGGAAGGGAGGCCCGACTCCCTATACAAGAGCGTGACACCCCGGCAGGGAGGCCCGACTCCCTATACAAGAGCGTGACACCCCGGAAGGGAGGCCTGACTCCCTATACAAGAGCGTGACACCCCGGCAGGGAGGCCTGACTCCCTATACAAGAGCGTGACACCCCGGAAGGGAGGCCTGACTCCCTATACAAGAGCATGACACCCCGGCAGGGAGGCCCGACACCCTATACAAGAGCGTGACACCCCGGAAGGGAGGCCTGACTCCCTATACAAGAGCGTGACACCCCGGCAGGGAGGCCCGACTTCCTATACAAGAGCGTGACTCCCCGGAAGGGAGGCCTGACTCCCTATACAAGAGCGTGACACCCCGGAAGGGAGGCCCGACTCCCTATACAAGAGCGTGACACCCCGGAAGGGAGGCATTTCTATCACTGAAACCAACAACTTGTCTTCATGTCACAATTACTGTAAATTAAGTAGAGATTTTACACTACTCAACTCTATCTGTTTCCCCTACAAACCAAACCAGACAGACCTAAGCCAACCAACGGAATCAAATACACGCTCCATAATAGTAATAGACAATGGGGAGTAATACATCTCATTATTATTATCGGTTGTTATAACGGGTTAGATCTGGTGAGTGTCTGTGATACAGTATATGTGGGCGGCACAGTATAGGATACAATATATGGAGGTGGAATAGTATACTGTATGATACAATATATGGGGGGGTGGAACAGTATATGATACAGTATATAGGGGTCAGCACAGTATATGATAAAGAATATAGGGGTGCGGCACAGCATAGAATACAGTATATGGGGGTGCGGCATAGTATATGATAGAGAATATGGGGGTATAACACAGTATATGATGCAGTATATGGGGGTATGGCACAGTATGGGATATAGTATATGGGGGTGCGGCACAGCATAGAGTACAGTATATGGGGGAGCGGCACAGTATATGATACGGTATATAGGGGTACAGCACAGTATGGGATAAAGTATATGGAGGTGTGACCGTAAGGGATACAGCATATGGGGGTACGGCACAGTATGGAATATAGTATATGGGGTGTGGCACAGTATATGATACAGTATAAGGGGTACAGCATAGCATAGGATACAGTATATGGGGTTGCGGCACAGTATATGCGGGTGCAGCACAGTATAGAATAGAGTATCTGGAGGTGCGGCACAGTATGGGATACAGTATATTGGGGTGTTGCACAGTATAGGATACAGTATATAGGCAGCACAGTATATGATACGGTATATGTGTGTATGGCATAGTATAGGATACAGTATATGGGGTTATGGCACAGTATCAGATACAGTATATGGGGGTGCGGCACAATATAGGATACACTATATAGGGGTAAGGCACAGTATAGGATACAGTATATGGGGTAAGGCACAGTATAGGATACAGTATATGGGGTATAGCACAGTATAGGATACAGTATATGGGGTGCGGCACAGTATAGAATACAGTATATAGACAACACAGTATATGATATGGTATATGGGTGTTCGGCATAGTATAGAATACAGCATATGGAGGTGCGGCACAGTACATGATACAGTATATGAGTGTGCGGCACAGTATGGGATACAGTATATAGGGGTAAGGCATAGTATAGAATACAGTATATGGAGGTGCGGCACAGTACAGGATAAAGTATATGGGTGCGGCACAGTACAGGATAAAGTATATGGGTGCGGCACAGTATAGGATACAGTAAATGGGGGTACGGCACAGTATAGAATACAGTATATAGACAACACAGTATATGATATGGTATATGGGTGTTCGGCATAGTATAGAATACAGCATATGGAGGTGCGGCACAGTACAGGATACAGTATATGAGTGTGCGGCACAGTATGGGATACAGTATATAGGGGTAAGGCATAGTATAGAATACAGTATATGGAGGTGCGGCACAGTACAGGATAAAGTATATGGGTGTGGCACAGTATAGGATACAGTATATGGGGGTACGGCACAGTATAGAATACTGTATATGGAGGTGCAGCACAGTACAGGATAAAGTATACGGGTGCGGCACAGTATAGGATACAGTATATGGGGGTACGGCACAGTATAGAATACTGTATATGGAGGTGCAGCACAGAATAAAATACAGTATATAGATAGCACAGTATCTGATATGGTATATGGGTGTACGGCATAGTATAGAATACAGACTATGGAGGTGTGGCACAGTACAGGATACAGTATATGAGGGTGCGGCACAGTATGGGATACAGTATATGGGGTACGGCATAGTATAGAATACAGTTTATGGAGGTGTGGCACAATACAGGATAAAGTATATGAGGTGTGGCACAGTATAGGATACAGTATATGGGGGTGCGACACAGTATATGATAAAGTATATGGGGTGCGGCACAGTACAGGATAAAATATATGGGGTGCGGCACAGTATAGTATACAGTATATTAACAGCACAGTATATGATACGGTATATGGGTGTACGGCATAGTATAGAATACAATATATGGAGGTGCGGCAGAGTACAGGATACAGTACATGGGGGTACGGCACAGTATAGGATACAGTATATGGGGGTACAGCACAGTATAGGATACAGTACATGGAGGTCTGGCACAGTATGGGATACAGTATATGAGGGTGCGGCACAGTATGGGATACAGTATATGAGGGTGCGGCACAGTATGGATACAGTATATGAGGGTGCGGCACAGTATGGGATGCAGTATATGGGGGATATGGCACAGTATAGGATCCGGTATATGGGTGTACGGCATAGTATATAATACAGTATATGGAGGTGCGGCACAGTACAGAATACAGTATATGGTGGTGGGGCACAGTATGGGATACAGTATATGGAGGTGCTACACAGTATAGTATAAAGTATATGGGGTGAGGCACAGTATAGGATACAGTATATGGAGGTGCAGCACAGTATAGGATACAGTATATGGAGGTGCAGCACAGTATAGGATACAGTATATGGAGGTGCGGCACAGTATAGAATACAGTATATGGGGGTGCGGCACAGTATGGGATACAGGGGGTCATTCCGAGTTGATCGCTAGCTGCATTTGTTCGCAGCACAGCAATCAGGCTAAAAAACTGCAGTTCTGCGCATGCGTATGCGAGCAATGCGCACGCACGTTGTACGGGCACAACGAACTATGTAGTTTTGCACAGGGTCTAGCAAAGCTTTTCAGTCGCACTGCTGGCCACAGAGTGATTGACATGAAGTGGGCATTTCTAGGTGTCAAACGCAGGCGAGCCGGAAAAACGCAGGCGTGGCCGGGGGAACGCAGGGCGTGTTTGTGACGTCAAAACAGGAACTGAACAGTCTGAAGTGATCGCAAGCGCTGAGTAGGTTTTGAACTACTCTGAAACTCCACAAAAACAACAACTTTGTAGCCGCTCTGCGATCCTTTCGTTCGCACTTCTGCTAAGCTAAAATACACTCCCAGTGGGAGGCGGCTTAGCGTTTGCACGGCTGCTAAAAACTGCTAGCGAGCAATCAACTCGGAATGACCCCCACAATACGCTGTGTATACACACACGGCATCTGACATTCAGGCGCACTCAGTTATACATCAATCTCAGTCACGGTGCTCTTAGTAAGAGGCTGTAAATCCTCCACCTCACGTTCCATGCAGAAAGGAAACGGATTTATAAATAGAAAACTGTTTTTCATATCACCTTGAACATGATTCTGCCAAACGCTGTATCCAGGCTGTGAGTACAGACAAATAGAGACCGGCGGACACAAAGCACTTAGCAACCTAACACTGCGTCAGTGCAGATATTTATGCGGTGTCACTGCGCTTCACCCGTGACCTGACCAATATGACGGCCACACACATCGGTGCAGGGGACGGAGCTCCGGAGGGAGAGGAAAGGACCACTCAAACCTCTGTTCTATAAACTAGAACCCTCTCTCAGTATCTGCGTTACAGCCCTGTGATCCGGAGTAGGAGTAATAAGAGAAAGGACTGGTCCTATACACACGCTGTGACTGTAGTACTAGAACCCTCTCTCAGTATCTGCATTACAGCCTTATGATCCGGAGTAGGAGTAATAAGAGAAAGGACTGGTCCTATACACACGCTGTGACTGTAGTACTAGAACCCTCTCTCAGTATCTGCGTTACAGCCCTGTGATCCGGAGTAGGAGTAATAAGAGAAAGGACTGGTTCTATACACACGCTGTGACTGTAGTACTAGAACCCTCTCTCAGTATCTGCGTTACAGCCCTGTGATCCGGAGTAGGAGTAATAAGAGAAAGGACTGGTCCTATACACACGCTGTGACTGTAGTACTAGAACCCTCTCTCAGTATCTGCGTTACAGCCCTGTGATCCGGAGTAGGAGTAATAAGAGAAAGGACTGGTTCTATACACACGCTGTGACTGTAGTACTAGAACCCTCTCTCAGTATCTGCGTTACAGCCCTGTGATCCGGAGTAGGAGTAATAAGAGAAAGGACTGGTTCTATACACACGCTGTGACTGTAGTACTAGAACCCTCTCTCAGTATCTGCGTTACAGCCCTGTGATCCGGAGTAGGAGTAATAAGAGAAAGGACTGGTCCTATACACACGCTGTGACTGTAGTACTAGAACCCTCTCTCAGTATCTGCGTTACAGCCCTGTGATCCGGAGTAGGAGTAATAAGAGAAAGGACTGGTTCTATACACACGCTGTGACTGTAGTACTAGAACCCTCTCTCAGTATCTGCGTTACAGCCCTGTGATCCGGAGTAGGAGTAATAAGAGAAAGGACTGGTCCTATACACACGCTGTGACTGTAGTACTAGAACCCTCTCTCAGTATCTGCGTTACAGCCCTGTGATCCGGAGTAGGAGTAATAAGAGAAAGGACTGGTCCTATACACACGCTGTGACTGTAGTACTAGAACCCTCTCTCAGTATCTGCGTTACAGCCCTGTGATCCGGAGTAGGAGTAATAAGAGAAAGGACTGGTTCTATACACACGCTGTGACTGTAGTACTAGAACCCTCTCTCAGTATCTGCGTTACAGCCCTGTGATCCAGAGTAGGAGTAATAAGAGAAAGGACTGGTCCTATACACACACTCTGTGACTGTAGTACTAGAACCCTCTCTCAGTATCTGCGTTACAGCCCTGTGATCCGGAGTAGGAGTAATAAGAGAAAGGACTGGTCCTATACACACGCTGTGACTGTAGTACTAGAACCCTCTCTCAGTATCTGCGTTACAGCCTTGTGATCTGGAGTAGAAGTAATAAGAGAAAGGACTGGTCCTATACACACGCTGTGACTGTAGTACTAGAACCCTCTCTCAGTATCTGCGTTACAGCCCTGTGATCCGGAGTAGGAGTAATAAGAGAAAGGACTGGTCCTATATACACACACGCTGTGACTGTAGTACTAGAACCCTCTCTCAGTATCTGCGTTACAGCCCTGTGATCCGGAGTAGGAGTAATAAGAGAAAGGACTGGTCCTATACACACACGCTGTGACTGTAGTACTAGAACCCTCTCTCAGTATCTGCGTTACAGCCCTGTGATCCGGAGTAGGAGTAATAAGAGAAAGGACTGGTCCTATACACACTCTGTGACTGTAGTACTAGAACCCTCTCTCAGTATCTGCGTTACAGCCTTGTGATCCGGAGTAGGAGTAATAAGAGAAAGGACTGGTCCTATACACACACGCTGTGACTGTAGTACTAGAACCCTCTCTCAGTATCTGCGTTACAGCCCTGTGATCCGGAGTAGGAGTAATAAGAGAAAGGACTGGTCCTATACACACGCTGTGACTGTAGTACTAGAACCCTCTCTCAGTATCTGCATTACAGCCCTGTGATCCGGAGTAGGAGTAATAAGAGAAAGGACTGGTCCTATACACACGCTGTGACTGTAGTACTAGAACCCTCTCTCAGTATCTGCATTACAGCCCTGCGATCCGGAGTAGGAGTAATAGAGAAAGGACTGGTCCTATACAAACGCTGTGACTGTAGTACTAGAACCCTCTCTCAGTATCTGCGTTACAGCCCTGTGATCCGGAGTAGGAGTAATAAGAGAAAGGACTGATCCTATACACACAACGGTGACTGTAGTACTAGAACCCTCTCTCGGTATCTGCGTTACAGCCCTGTGATCCGGAGTAGGAGTAATAAGAGAAAGGACTGGTCCTATACACACTCTGTGACTGTAGTACTAGAACCCTCTCTCAGTATCTGCATTACAGCCCTGTGATCCGGAGTAGGAGTAATAAGAGAAAGGACTGGTCCTATACACACGCTGTGACTGTAGTACTAGAACCCTCTCTCAGTATCTGCGTTACAGCCCTGTGATCCGGAGTAGGAGTAATAAGAGAAAGGACTGGTCCTATACACACGCTGTGACTGTAGTACTAGAACCCTCTCTCAGTATCTGCGTTACAGCCCTGTGATCCGGAGTAGGAGTAATAAGAGAAAGGACTGGTCCTATACACACACGCTGTGACTGTAGTATGGGCGCAATGCTCCATAACCTCTTATTCAATATGGAAACGATGTCATTACATTTTTTAGAATCCTCTTTATCTATATTTTTAATTTACTATTGCGGGAACGGACACCTGACTCCCTGTTCCTCGTGCACGCGAGAGCCGGCTGGCCACTTACCACATGTCGGCAAACACATACCAGTGACGCTGCAAGATAATCCCGTGGCCAGGATGTCTCAGCCCCCCAGTGATAGCGTCCTTGGAAAACCACGGTGATGAGAGTTCCCATGGGGCCACAATAAGCAACGAGGATAAATACCGCCTTATTGCCGGAAACAGGAACCTACCGGTATCCAGGTCACGTTCAGACTTATCGGTCAGACCCGGCAATGTCTCAGCGGTATAAAAACAATTATCGCCATAATATAGCTACTGAAGATATAAGGTAGCGCTTCCTCAGGCCAGACGAGGGGGATTTGCGCATGGTCGACGCATTGGAGCCGACGACTGAACCGGATTTATGTTTCCCTTACCAAACAAAGAAATGTTTAATATAACAATAACAATATTTTCGATGAATTTCCATGTGAAAAACAAGAGATTTTGTCATTAATATTCTTTGCGGAAGAACTGGTTCCATAAGACGCTTTATTAACAGTGAAGCTTTCGCCGACGGCGCTCCTTATACACAGGGCAAATGCGCAAGAGCTTTATCCCCATCTTACAGACCGCCGTCTACACACTCGCACTACACACATAAAAACGTCTGCGCACAAGACGATATCTTAAGAGTTAAATAACATTAGCTAACGAGCCTCAGGCACACGTCCGCGCCGACTGGTGGTCGCACATTTGTGAATTCTGCAAATGACACAAGAAAGGAACCTCAGACACTACAAAAAAATCTAAAAAGTATATATAAAAAAATAAATAAAATATTACACATACAAAAGGTGCAATCTATTACTCCTGAGTTACTGAAATAATGTACAGTAAATGTGTATGAAGCACATTCCAGACCCAGACTGGGCCTATTGGATGGAGCCCTCCTACACTGTCCATCCATAACCCCAGGAACCCTTATCCAGGTTCTACAGAAGTTGAAACAGCTCTTACCAAGCCACTTGTACCTATTTTCCACTGCGACCCAATAAATTGCTGGGACTATCAACCCGGCAAATTCACAGGTCGCAGCTCGGTGACCTTGGATCAGTACAGCCGGAGCACAGGGAGAGACAAAACAATAAAGAGTCATAAAATCGAATTATCTGGAACTCACCGTCCTTGCGATAGAAGGAGATCTCCACCTTACGCTCCTCGGATCCCACCAGGGCCTGCGCGATCTGCGACACTGCGCTGGAGGTCGTACGAGGGCCGTACAGGAAGTCACAGGTGCAGGGTCTCTGCATGACCTCGGCGCGCGTGTATCCGCACATGGAGCAGAAGCCATCGTTGCAGTAAATCACTGCGCAGTTTTCCACACGAGCATTGGCTATAATGAACTTCCGACCTGCAAGAGATAACAGAGAGATCTTTAGTGAGATATAAGTAAGTAGCTGAGACGTTACAGTAACTGCACATATGTCATCTCGATACAGAAATGTCCACATTGCTAAGACTAATGGGACGCAGCGGGGGTGCAGGGGTGGGCCGAGCAGCAGAGTGGGAGGAGGAGCCACGGACAGAGAGGGTGTGGGGCAGGGGGCATACTGAGGTGACCCGAAGGTGGGCACACACATAACGGATCGGACGCCTTACGTGTTGGTCAGGATCCCCAGCTGTTACTTCATTCATCAACAACGAAAAACAAAAATGTACAAATAACAGAACCATAAAAGCGTAAGAACATCATCACCTCAATACCTCCCTATGTACAATCTGTACCATGTGACACTGTTATCGCCGTCGGGAAGAGGCTTCCTCTCCATCGACTGGTTCAGTATAATATTGATCGCTTATCAGAGGGCAGCACAGAAATCACCGCATGGTATTGATGACACGAATCTCCCAAGGTGCCCTTCTCCTTAGTAAGAACCCTTTTCTCCTATACACCCCGATTCCCAGGTAAGCGCCGACCAGTCACGTGACCTGCAGTCTTTACGCACTCACCAAACTGCATGACAATTCCATGCGCAAGATCACGTCCAATAATATACAAGTAAAAGTCGACTAAAACAGCAATTTTCAAACCCCAAAAATATAAAAAAAGACCCCACCAGCTCCGTGTTCTTACCGGACTGGCGGATAATAAACCCGCTAAACTCTACAACTATTTCTTTAGTCTTTTTTACATTTAAAATTAAATGACGGTAACAAGAGGCCTCAGATCTATACTCTGTCTCATCATTTTTACTACAGTTGAATTTTGCGCACCCAGCGGTGACGTCATCCCCTCGCAGCAAGTGTATGGGCGGCCCGTACACACAGCTAGCTGGCCGGCTGTATCTGCAGATATATTGCCCGTCGGCTGAGTCTGTGAACGACATCATTCACAGACATATCGGGGCTACACACACACCGGAGGGCTCACGATATATATCGGCCAATGTGTAGCCAGCATTATGTCGGTAAAATAGCTGCTGATCAAAATGATGTCATCGCATTGGCATGGAATGAGTTTGTCTGCACTTTGTCCCCTCCCAGTGTCAGTGATGTCATTTCCAGGAAGTTACAGCGTAACCCATGACTACAGTCTCCAAAACTTGGCGATGGCCATTTTCCAAGTGATATTTGCAGCTCTGCAGCCAGCGCTGGGCAGACGGTGTGGTAATTTTAATAAATGGGTGCAGGGCATGCAGTGTGTGACCCCCCCTGGACCCAGGGACCCGTGTGCACTGCACAGCTTGCACTCATTATAGATATGCCAGTGGGTGGACGGCTAAAAAGTAACAATGAAAATACAAAACAGTAATGCTGATGGTTTCTCACTTCAAAGGTGAGTCTGATATTGTACCTAGACACCAACAAGATGGCCGAGCCCACGTCGTGGGAAGAGTCCAGAATCGGCCTGGCACATGGAGGAGGGGGCCTACTGGAGGTGCCAGGAGAGGTGGCTGGGGAGAAGGGCACGAGACTGTGACACCAGCACCTGTAGATCGGAAGGAACTGTACCCCCAACCCGCCAGGAGTTTTCCAATCACATATGGCACATTTCCTAAATAGTATACATCAGTGCCCTCCCAAAAAAATACTAGAAACAAAGGCTGCAGCGTATGGAAACTGTGGGGCTTCTACCACCCTGCCGTCATGCCAGGCTATCACTGACCACCCTCTTGCACATAGCCCCCTCCCCCCCATTTTCTCTATTCTCCTCTCTCCCTAACAATTCATGTCTCCCCCTATCCTGGATGCACCCTCCTGTAACACAGCCCAGTATTATATCCTTGTGACAGGACGGTCCCGTACAAAAGCACTCACCGCTTTTGCGTCCCGTCTCCTGTGCACAGAATGGAAGGTTAGGTCACACGGGACCTGGCCACATAGGGGATTCCCGCTTACCGTCAGTAACCGCCTGTTACTGACTCCACCCACTGCGCTGTGGGCGGGTTTATGCTGCCACCACCAAACTCCTAACCTGCCGTGGCGTTTGGAACCACGGTTCTGCTCTGTATGTGCCAACACACTGCGTTACCACACCTGTGTGGTGTTGACGAATCCTTGCGAGGCCTCTACTGGTAGCTAGCGAAAGGCGGAACATGGAGACGTCAGGTGCTTCCCTGGCCAGCCGGAGGACGGGGCTATGTTTGGTATAACCCTGTAGGTCAAGGGATGAAACAATCTTCTTGAGGCAGATGATGTTTATTTGCTCAATAATAGTCTTAAAAAATACTCTTCCCCATTGCTAGGGGCAACAGCATACAGCAAGATGTTCCAGCAGAATAAAGATGGCACAATTACAATTTTCATGGGGCAACTGCCCTCCTTTTATCCTACTCCAATACACATTACCACAGGGGGTAAGCCCGCCCTGTGGTGTACAACCAATCAATGTTTACCCATGGGCTGTGCATGCCTTGGTCACATGCACAGCTAACATGGACAGTGTTATGGACAGTGGGGAGTGGTCACTCTCCTTTGACTGTCCCATCCTGGAGGATCAGGATACGCCCCGGTGCCGTTCAGTCTGGACTGGGGGAAAGTTTTCCTGCCTAAACTGACTTCCAGAAACCTTCCCGGGACCTAGCCCACTGCCTGCAGCCTGGATTTGGGCTCCAGAGCTGGGCAGCCTAGATCCCCGGTCAAGGTTTCCTGGCCACTACGGGTGATCTCCATGGAGCTCCAGAAAACCACTCAGCTTGTTTCAAAGCTGAGCTTCTCCTCTCTCTCCCAAGCCAACTTTCAAGTGTGAGGCT